>NC_091511.1:6205855-6555921 GCF_947461875.1 Haliaeetus albicilla
AAGGTGGCTGTGAGGGCACCTCTGCTGGCATCCCTGATAGGCCCGCAGCAGACTTGTGTGTTGTTTTGCATCAGGAGGTGCTTTTGATCATTGTGCAGCAAGCTGTGCAGATCCCACCCATGTAAGGGTTATCCCGGTTTGGTCCTGGGAGCTCTTTCAGTGTTTTCTTACAAGAAAGCAATTCTCGTCATCTTTCCTACTGTCCCAGAAGGGGATGTTTGTTTCTGCAGTTTTAGATGCAGGTAAGGACATGCAGGTGGCCTAATTGCTGGTACCAGCTGGGAGCTTCCTGCAGGTTTCTCTGCTACAATCCAGTTTATCCTGCATTGAGATATGCTTAGCACAACACAGCCTGAAGGCCAAGCTGTACCTGGAGCACAGCCCAGCCCAGGCCTGGGTCTGCTCAGGTTTACTGTTACATGGATCACTAACTCCTCCAGGTACCATGGTCTTCTGGTCAGGATCCCTGAACTGCCTGAAGGAGGCTGGGAAGAAGATGAGGTCTCCCTCAGACAGCTGGAGGAAGGGACACAAATTTAGGCCCTCTTAGACACTGGGGAATTGGAAGACCATGGACCTCTGCTAGAAGGCCTCAGCTGAAGGGAAGGTCAGAGGTGTTCCATGACCCAACATGGTGGGATACACTCCTGGACTTGTTCTTCACAGGAAAAGAAGGCAGGGCTGGTGGAGGAGTTGGAAGGCAGCTTTGGCTGCAGTGAGTGAGCTTAAAGGGTAGAAAACCCTGAGGGAAGTGAGCAAGACACATTGTAGCAGTGCAGAGGACAGAGGAAGGATGACTGCATCCAACCTGCTGGCAGTGCTCTTCCTAATACAGCCCAGGATGCCGTTGGACTTGCTTGCAGCAAAGGTGCAAAACAAGGAGGAGAGAAGGCTTTGGGGAGACCTAGTAACAGCCTTCCCATACCTTCTCTGATGTCATCATGAAAATGCATCTGGGCTCTTCACTGTTGTGCATGATGGGAGGATGAAGGCCAATGGCCGTCAGCTGAAACAGATAAGGAAACACTTTAAGAAAAACTCTCAAGACACTCAAGCACTGGAGCAGATGTCCCAGAGAGCTTCTGTCGTCTCCATCCTTGGAGCTTTTCAGGCCCAGAATGCGTGAAGCCCTGAGCACCCTGCTCTGACCCCAGAGCTGACCCTGCTGCGAGTGGGATGTTGGCCTAAAGACCTCCTGAGGTCCCTTCCAATATGAATTACTCTATATTTCCATCCTCAGCTGGTCTTCCTTTCATCATGGGAGGCAAAGCACTCGAGTTCCCTGTGACCACAGTTGGCAAGAAGTTTGGTCAGATGATCTGTGACTTTCTGCTCCCACTCCAGGCACAGTTGCCCAGTTGCAGGGCTGCTTGGCAGATACCCCCAAAAGAGCCATGATCATTTCCTTTGCTTCACCCTTTCTTTTCTTTTTCCCTCTTTTCCCACTCTCCATTTCTTCCCCTTCACCATCCTTGTACCCCTCCATGTAAACAGCCCATCTCTCTTTACCCTTTTCTCCCTGGCCCCAGTGTTGTATCCTTTCACCCTCATTTGGTGTTTCTGAGCTTGTCCCCATGGGAATTCCTCTCCTGGTCAGCAATTCCATTGGAAAGGTACTTCCCTTTATTATCTGTGATGTCCTGCAATTCCTCAAGCTGTTGCCTTGTCAGAGGCACCACAAGTCAGGGTGAGCCACCTGCACGCACACATTAACAATCGCCCAATGGAGCTTCACTCCTGAGGGACCCTGCAAACCTCTGGCATTCGGTCAGTAGAAACCTCATGAAGCTTTACAAGGCTCCGTGGTCAGTCCTGCACTTGGGGACAGAATAACCCCATATGTGAGGGCACGCTGGGATCTGAATAGCTCAGGGGTGACCCTGAGGAGATGGGCCTGGCTGTGATGAGGGATGCCATAGGAGCCAGAGGTGCATGCTCACCTTGAATGAGGCCAACTGCCACCTACAGGGCTGCATTAGGGGGGGAGCATGGCCACCCAGAGAAGGGAGTTCTCATCCCCCTTGACTCAGCACTGGTGTGGCAACCTCCAGGCTAGTGTGTGTGTGCGTGTGGGGCTCCCTGTTCTGGAGGAATGAGGAGGAACTGGAGAGGGTCAGAGGAGATGTGCCAGGCTGGGGTTTGGGGCCTCTGTGGAGAGGCTGAGGGACCTGGGCTTCTTTAGCCTGGTGAAGTGGAGGCTGAGGACACTATAGTAGTAGCCGGTAACTGCTTGAAAGGTGGTTTCAGAGATGATGGAGCTTTTCTTGGTAGTGGGAAGAGACGGAAACCTCCACAAAGTGCAGCTTGGAAGGTTCCGAGTGGGGGTGAGGAAAAAGAAGTCTCACTCAAAGGGTAGCCTTGTGGTGTAAGAGGTCAGCCAGAGGGAGTCTGGATCAGCCCATGGCTTTGTGTTTCAAGGAACAGTGAATGATGGGTGGAGAGACATGTGTGAATGTAGAGAAATGCCAGGGTGAGACCTAGGTGGGAAAGCCAGATGGGTATTAACAGCCTGAAGGGAAAGAGGTGCAGGCATGAACAGTGTGACACAGCCTGCAGTAGAGATGGCCAGAGGCTCTGGCAAGGCTGAAAGGCCCAAAGGAACCAATGTCTTTGTCCCCTTGGCTATGGCAGTTGCTTCTGCCACTGAGGCCGAGCAGGAGAAGCACTCTTCTGAGGCTTTGCACTTTGTTTCTTTCTTACCCCTGCTTGGGGAGGCCTGGAGGTGTCATAGAATTTTCCTACACTTGGCATTGCTCACCCTCACATCCCACTGCCCCCAGGAAGAGCTCTGAGCCACGCGTGAGGGACAGGATCTGTGGTCCCAGGGCCTGGGGGTGAGGCCTTGGCTTTCTGCTTCATCAAAGCAAGCCAGGGTTTTCTCAGCATCAGAGCCACCTGCACAGTGCCTTGGCCTACCTGGAATCACAGCCTCCAATTAACTGCTGTAATGAGTCCATGGGGAGCCTTTGTCAGCCATGGCCCTCAGTGGGGCCCATTAATGCTGCAAGGTACTTTGAGTTTTCCTTCTGACTTCTTGAGCAGTTTCTTCAATCTCCTCTCAGTACTTGAGGTTTCTTTAATGAGTCCCAAATGCACTGTGGGGCTCATTAAAATACAGAAAGCCCTAACGAGCCATGTCTCTTCCTGTAACGTTCTTCAAGTCTCCAAGATTTGTACAGCTAATTATAGAAGTTACCTCGTGTAGTTAAGGAGGAAGGTTTCAAAGCGTATCCAAGAAAAATGACTTTTTATTTTAACGGATTTTTTCTATTACTTTTCATTTTAAAGAGGAGAGCATAGAAGCGTTCTGTGTTTCACATTGGTGCAGACTGTCTCCTCAGGATGAGTGGGCATGTACAAAAAGCAGTCCCTTGAGGCCTGACACAGTATAGACAACAAAGAATAGGAGAAAATGGAGACCTCTACCAATCCCATCACCTTTCCAAAGGGATATTCCAAAGAAATAGCCATCTTCCCCTGTAACTTCAGTACCGCTCTTCTGCCTGTTACGTGCTGTATTGTATTCCTCTAATCTTTCTTATACTTTCACCTGTCCTGATACAATGACCATTTCAAAAGCCATCTTTTCAGATGCAGGCTGTCCAGACAAAGGCCATTTTCATTATTCGCCAACATTCTTTTTCTCCTACTCACTCTTCATTCAGATACCCCTCACTTATCTGGTTGCTGCTTGAGCTTCAGGGAGTTAAAAGCTTGCCTGTCTTTCAGGAGTCTAATTGTCTCCTTAGCCAGCTCCTTAATTATGTTTATATCTACCTTTTTTATCTCCCTACTTAAAATATTTCTCATAAGATTATTCCTTGTAGAGAGGCTACCTCATTAGATGCAGCTTGTACTTAGCGTATGGTTGCGGAGTGTCTTTTATTGTTTATGAAACTTCAGCATGCTTTGCTTTGCTTTGCTTGCAAAGAGGAAAAGTTCTGCTGTGCCCATGTGCAGCCAGTTCTCTAAGGAGAGCAGGTGGGAGCTGATGCAAGGGAGCTGTAACATCCAGCTTCAGCCTTGGGTGGAGAAGTCTGATGTAAGGCAAAGTGATCTAAGTCCCAGGTGGCCAAAGGCAGAAATGGTGTGGTTGGAGAGGTGGGGAGCAAGGTTGTCTATACAGTGTCAGACCTCAAGGGACTGCTTTCTGTAGCTGTCCACTCATCCTGAGGAGACAGTCTGCATCCGCATCAGAGAATGCTTCTATGCTCTCTTCTTTAAAATGGAAAGCAATGAAAAATGTCCTTTAAAATAAAAAATCATTTTTATTAGATTGACTCTGAAACCTTCCTCCTTAACTACACTAGGAAACGTCTCTAGCTGTACAAACCTTGAAGACTTGAAGAACATTACAGGAAGAGACATGGCTCGTTAGGGCTTTCTGTATTTTAATGAGCCCCACAGTGCATTTGGGACTCATTAAAGGAACCTCAGGTACTGAGAGGAGATTGAAGAAACTGCTCAAGAAGTCAGAAGGAAAACTCAAAGTACCTTGCAGCATTAATGGGCCCCACTGAGGGCCATGACTGACAAAGGTCTGACAAAGGCTCCCATGGACTCGTTAGAGCAGTTAATTGGAAGCTGTGATTCCAGGTAGGCCAAGGCACTGTGCAGGTGGCTCTGATGCTGAGAAAACCCTGGCTTGCTTTGATGAAGCAGAAAGCCAAGGCCTCACCCCCAGGCCCTGGGACCACAGATCCTGTCCCTCACGCGTGGCTCAGGGCTCTTCCTGGGGGCAGTGGGATGTGAGGGTGAGCAATGCCACGTGTAGGAAGATTCTATGACACCTCCAGGCCTCCCCAAGTAGGGGTAAGAAAGAAACAAAGTGCAAAGCCTCAGAAGAGTGCTTCTCCTGCTCGGCCTCGGTGGCAGAAGCAACTGCCATAGCCAAGGGGACAAAGACATTGGTTCCTTTGGGCCTTTCAGCCTTGCCAGAGCCTCTGGCCATCTCTACTGCAGGCTGTGTCACACTGTTCATGCCTGCAACTCCCTTCAGGCTGTTAATACCCATCTGGCTTTCCCACCTAGGTCTCACCCTGGCATTTCTCTACCTTCACTACGTGTCTCTCCACCCATCATTCACTGTTCCTTGAAACGCAAAGCCATGGGCTGATCCAGACTCCCTCTGGCTGACCTCTTACACCACAAGGCTACCCTTTGAGTGAGACTTCTTTTTCCTCACCCCCACTCGGAACCTTCCAAGCTGCACTTTGTGGAGGTTTCCGTCTCTTCCCACTACCAAGAAAAGCTCCATCATCTCTGAAACCACCTTTCAAGCAGTTGCCGGCTACTACTATAGTGTCCTCAGCCTCCACTTCACCAGGCTAAAGAAGCCCAGGTCCCTCAGCCTCTCCACAGAGGCCCCAAACCCCAGCCTGGCACATCTCCTCTGACCCTCTCCAGTTCCTCCTCATTCCTCCAGAACAGGGAGCCCCACACGCACACACACACTAGCCTGGAGGTTGCCACACCAGTGCTGAGTCAAGGGGGATGAGAACTCCCTTCTCTGGGTGGCCATGCTCCCCCCCTAATGCAGCCTTGTAGGTGGCAGTTGGCCTCATTCAAGGTGAGCATGCACCTCTGGCTCCTATGGCATCCCTCATCACAGCCAGGCCCATCTCCTCAGGGTCACCCCTGAGCTATTCAGATCCCAGCGTGCCCTCACATATGGGGTTATTCTGTCCCCAAGTGCAGGACTGACCACGGAGCCTTGTAAAGCTTCATGAGGTTTCTACTGACCGAATGCCAGAGGTTTGCAGGGTCCCTCAGGAGTGAAGCTCCATTGGGCGATTGTTAATGTGTGCGTGCAGGTGGCTCACCCTGACTTGTGGTGCCTCTGACAAGGCAACAGCTTGAGGAATTGCAGGACATCACAGATAATAAAGGGAAGTACCTTTCCAATGGAATTGCTGACCAGGAGAGGAATTCCCATGGGGACAAGCTCAGAAACACCAAATGAGGGTGAAAGGATACAACACTGGGGCCAGGGAGAAAAGGGTAAAGAGAGATGGGCTGTTTACATGGAGGGGTACAAGGATGGTGAAGGGGAAGAAATGGAGAGTGGGAAAAGAGGGAAAAAGAAAAGAAAGGGTGAAGCAAAGGAAATGATCATGGCTCTTTTGGGGGTATCTGCCAAGCAGCCCTGCAACTGGGCAACTGTGCCTGGAGTGGGAGCAGAAAGTCACAGATCATCTGACCAAACTTCTTGCCAACTGTGGTCACAGGGAACTCGAGTGCTTTGCCTCCCATGATGAAAGGAAGACCAGCTGAGGATGGAAATATAGAGTAATTCATATTGGAAGGGACCTCAGGAGGTCTTTAGGCCAACATCCCACTCGCAGCAGGGTCAGCTCTGGGGTCAGAGCAGGGTGCTCAGGGCTTCACGCATTCTGGGCCTGAAAAGCTCCAAGGATGGAGACGACAGAAGCTCTCTGGGACATCTGCTCCAGTGCTTGAGTGTCTTGAGAGTTTTTCTTAAAGTGTTTCCTTATCTGTTTCAGCTGACGGCCATTGGCCTTCATCCTCCCATCATGCACAACAGTGAAGAGCCCAGATGCATTTTCATGATGACATCAGAGAAGGTATGGGAAGGCTGTTACTAGGTCTCCCCAAAGCCTTCTCTCCTCCTTGTTTTGCACCTTTGCTGCAAGCAAGTCCAACGGCATCCTGGGCTGTATTAGGAAGAGCACTGCCAGCAGGTTGGATGCAGTCATCCTTCCTCTGTCCTCTGCACTGCTACAATGTGTCTTGCTCACTTCCCTCAGGGTTTTCTACCCTTTAAGCTCACTCACTGCAGCCAAAGCTGCCTTCCAACTCCTCCACCAGCCCTGCCTTCTTTTCCTGTGAAGAACAAGTCCAGGAGTGTATCCCACCATGTTGGGTCATGGAACACCTCTGACCTTCCCTTCAGCTGAGGCCTTCTAGCAGAGGTCCATGGTCTTCCAATTCCCCAGTGTCTAAGAGGGCCTAAATTTGTGTCCCTTCCTCCAGCTGTCTGAGGGAGACCTCATCTTCTTCCCAGCCTCCTTCAGGCAGTTCAGGGATCCTGACCAGAAGACCATGGTACCTGGAGGAGTTAGTGATCCATGTAACAGTAAACCTGAGCAGACCCAGGCCTGGGCTGGGCTGTGCTCCAGGTACAGCTTGGCCTTCAGGCTGTGTTGTGCTAAGCATATCTCAATGCAGGATAAACTGGATTGTAGCAGAGAAACCTGCAGGAAGCTCCCAGCTGGTACCAGCAATTAGGCCACCTGCATGTCCTTACCTGCATCTAAAACTGCAGAAACAAACATCCCCTTCTGGGACAGTAGGAAAGATGACGAGAATTGCTTTCTTGTAAGAAAACACTGAAAGAGCTCCCAGGACCAAACCGGGATAACCCTTACATGGGTGGGATCTGCACAGCTTGCTGCACAATGATCAAAAGCACCTCCTGATGCAAAACAACACACAAGTCTGCTGCGGGCCTATCAGGGATGCCAGCAGAGGTGCCCTCACAGCCACCTTCCCAGCCATGTGTCTCCTGCTGGCCCATGAGATCCTGAGGCACAGCTGACCTCATCACAGCATTCCCACCCATCTCTTCCTTGTGGCCTAGGATCTGATCAGATAAAGGTCACCTCACATTCCTCTTCCAATACCATGGCTCTGCTTTGGGACCTCACCATCCCTGCCCTGCCCCCAGGGACCAAACAGCCTAAGTTAGGGTAGGAGAGGGGTTCAAGGGGAGGGGCTTAGAGCATGGGAATGAGGGCTTCAGGTGCTAAGTGTTCAGGTTAAGGTTTAGGGATTAGAGCTCGCCTTTCAGGGTTAGGGATTAGGCAAAGGTTTAGGGTGATGGTCTGGTGTTCTGCTTTGGCTGTCTGGTTAGTGTTTAGGGTGTGGGCTCACTTTGTGGATTAGGGGTTCTTCAGGGCAGGGGTGAGGGCTAGGCTTAAGGCCAACTTTTGAATGCTAGCTATGAGGGCAGGGGTTTGGCAGGAGCGATAGGATAACGTTCACAGGGTAAGAGTGAGATTTAGCTCAGAGGCAAGGGTTGAGGTAAAGGATTAGGGTAGTGGATTCCCAACAGGGTGAGTGGTGCCATTTAGGGGGTGCCATTTAGGGGTAGGGTTGTGAGCTAATGTTATTGCTTAGAAACAGAGGAAGGGCCAAACAGAAATGGGGAGACAGGAACCTCATGGAATTCAACCAGGCAAAGTGTAAAGTCCTGCCCCTGGGAGGGGGACAATAACTGCAGGTACCACTCTGTGCTGGGGACAACCCAGCTGCCTGTAAAGCTGGACCAGAGTTTTGGAGAAAATGTCCTGGTGGGCACCAAGTTGACCGTGAGCCAGCAATGTGCCCTTGCCACAAAGAAGGCTGAGGGTATCCTGGGTTGCATTAGGAGGAATGTCACCAGCAGGCTGGTAGTGGGGATCCTTCCTCTGTACTCAGCACTGGTGGGGCCACACCTGGAGCGCTCTGGTCAGTCCTGGGCTCCCCAGGACTAGAGAGACATGGACATGCTGGAGAGAGTCCAACGAAAGGCCATTAAGATAATGATGAAGGGACTGGAGCATCTCTCCTGGCAGGAAAGTCTGCGAGAGCTGGGACTGTTCAGCCTGGAGAAGGGAAGGCTCAGGGCAATCTGATCAGTCTGTAAAAATACCTGAAGGGAGGGTGCAAAGAAGATGGAGCCAGGCTCTTTTCAGTAGTGCCCAGTGACAGGACAAGAGGCCATGGGCACAAAGTGAAACTCAGAAGGTCCCCTCTGAACATCAGGAAACACTTTTTGACTGTGAGGGTGACCAAGCACTGGCACAGGTTGCCCAGAGAGGTTGTGGAGTCTCCGTCCTTGGAGCTATTCAAAAGCCACCTGAACACTGTCCTGGGTGAGCAGCTCTAGGTGGCCCTGCCTGAGGAGGGTTTTGGACCAGACGACCCCAGAGGTCCCGCCTAACCTCAACCATTCTGTCATTCTGTGAAATGCTGTTAAGGATGTCTTAGACCTACAGGACAAGTCCCACAGAATGAGCAAGACCATCCAAATGAGGCTTCTAGATGAATGGGTGATGCCATCCGTATAGAAAACCAAGCAGCATGGGAGAGCAATGGGGAAGGCCAGTGGTCTGGATTGAGAACTTCCTGGAAAAAGCCAAAGGAAAAGGATGGGTCCTTAGGTGCAAGGTACCCCATGCTCTGGGGGCAAGGTACCTTGTTTGGGACAGCTTCCTTAGCAACACCTGCATCCCCGGAGGGTGATTCCCTGGGCCTGCACCAGGCAGCAGCCGTGTTTCTCAGCAGCACTTGCCCTTTCCTCCCTGGGTATTGACCATGTCTCTCCATTCCACATTCATGGACCCCAAACTACCAGTTGAGGAAACACATTTTGGTGAGGGGAAGACCTCCCCGAGGCACGCCTGCACTTTGTGAGTCCCAAGAGCTTGTGCAAATCTCGGGGTGGAGCTCATTTGCTACCCACATTTGTATTGCAGATGGTTGGGGAGCACCATTACCAAGCAGGAAGTGAGAGAGTTGCTCCCAGGACAAGATCTGCCTGATGGGGATGGAGCTTACAGCTGCAGTGTCTCCGAGTCATTGCCCCACATAAGGTGTGTTTGATATATGGCCATGTTCCTGGAAATAATGCCATTTGGGTGACTTCTTCTCACCATCAAAACTAGGCAGGATGAATCCCATCCCTGGCAAAGAGCATGCATAAACTGAAGGAACTGCCCCTCACCTGCCCAGCACTGGCCTTGGCATGGGGAGCACCTTCTGGGCCTGAATGGACAAGCACAGCTGTGCCCTGCCTGCAAAGCTCAGGAACTGTTCTCCACTCTTAAAGAGAAAATGAGCACATTTTTCATCAGCTGAAATGCATCAAACACTGCTCCTTCACAGACGATGTTTTCCCATGATGTCAAGGTGGAAATTTCCAGCCCAGGTACTATGCTCAGGAGAAGATATCCTGATCTTCCCCATTACACCCGTGACACTGCTCTGCCTAGTATCCTGTGTATTGACTCTCACCACTCTCTCACGGGTTTCCACATGTCCTGCTTGAACTGACCATTTCCAAAGAAATCTTTCCAGCAGCCTGCCTGGATGTCTGCATTTCCCAGTGTCCATCCAGCTTTCCTCCCCTCATTGGTCTCTACCCATTCAAACACCTCTCAGCTACCCAGGTGCTGCTCAGAGCTTCAGGTGCTTTAAAACTGGCCTTGTCTTTCAGTAGTCTGCTTGATGGTCTCTTGAGCCAACTCCTCCATTGTGTTTGTACCTGTTCTCCTGAGTATCTCACTGAAAGTGTTCCACTAAGGTGACACGCAGCGGAAAGTGGACTTCAGTGGAGGAAACGTGGACTTCATACATTATTTTTTAATGAATTGTTTTTCTTTGCTCCTTTTTTTTTTTTTTAATACTGGCAGGTAAGCAACATTCTTCTGTGATTGTGTGCAGCTGGTTCTCCAAATAAAGCCAGTGGGGATCTGTTCAAATGAGCTGAATCACTCAGCTACAGACTTTACTGGGAAAAGCTTGGATTTGACAAATCATGATGCAAGTCCAGGTGACCACAGAGAGAAATGATGGATGGAGGTGGTGGTGAGGGACCACTGATGACGATGGGGCACAGGACAATGATCTCCCATACATTGTCTGACAGAAACAATCTTACCACTTCCTACATGTTCAGACATCATCCGCAGATGCTGTGGATCAATATGAATTGGAGAAGGCTGAGATTATGTGTTCTGTAAGCGGCAAGACAAAGAAAACGAAGAGATGCTGATTTTTTTGTTACTTATCATTTCAATCTTCTCTGCTCGGCTACACTCCTGAAATTTCTCCAATGAGCCACAGAAGACTTGAAGAGTTAGGGGAAAATAATGCACAGAGACATGGCTTGTTAGGGTGTTTTGCATGTTAAGGAGCCCTCTGGTGCCCAGTTCCTGAACTGCAGATACTGAAAGCAGGAACAAGCCTCTGACAAAGTGGAAGGCAGCAGAAAACCCCAAGTTTCTGAGGGTGTTGGAGGCCTCACTGAGGGCCAACACTGACAAAGCCATGCAGGGAATGCCCAGTCAATGTGTCGGTCCCTGGGGGCTAAATAGGCAAAAAAACGTGGAGACACTAGTTGCAGGTGGCAAAGGCAATGAGCTGGTGGCTCTGATCACATGTAAGCCCTTGGTGTTTGTTAATCATCAGAGTGGCCAAGTCCTGACCCCCAGGGCCTGGTAGAAGAGGTCCTTTCCCTCATGAATTGCTCAGGCCTCTACTGAGGGTCAGGGTGAGTGCGGGTGTGTGTACAACTTGGTGGTAGATTTTGTTGCTTTCAACACAAAGCTGTGGTGGTCTGGGGATTTGGCAATGCCTCTGAGTTCCACACAACTCATCCAGCCTCTTTCATAGCCCTGCTGACAGTCCTCAATCACCTGAGATGTCCCAGTCCCAGACTTGTTTGCATCCCCAGATTGGATCCATTTCCCACCACTGCACTGCTATTACTCCGGCTGCTGCTGCCGCCCTAAAATCCCAACTTGAACTATTCCACAGTAGCATGACTGCCACTTGCTCCTTCGGGTCCTCTTCTGGCCTGTAACACACTCTCTGCTACGCACACTCCACTCTCTCGCTGCACTCGCCCGTGTCTCCCAAAACGTTCTCACTTCCCCTGCAGTAATGAGACCTCACTCCAGGAGGTTCATGCGTTCTCCAGGCTCATGGATGTTGCCTGAATTCCAGGCAAGTGTGGGTAGTGAAGCAGAGGAAGACAGGAAGGTCGGCTCACGGGCCATGAGGAGCAGTGTTCAGCCACCCCCAGCAATGGGCATTCCCCATCTGGCAGGTTAAGGCATGCTCCCCTGATGGAACATTCTCATGTAACCCCTGGTTTGTGCAGGGTCCTGCAGCCACACTCCCAGGGCACACCTACTCCTCCTCCACCTACACACATCAACTGCTTTCCATTGCTGGGCTCAGGTGTGGTTGTAAGGATTTGCTAAAGCCCTGAACCATCTCCTTGCTTCCAAATGATTTCACCCTCTCTCACATCACTACACATCTCCAATCACTGCCTAATCACTAACTGACAAGTTAGGAAGCTCTCAAGGCTTTCCTCAGGTAATGACCATGTTTCTACATTCGTCATTCATGGATCTGAGAAACACCAGTTGAGGAAACACCTCAAGATGTGTGAGGCGAGGACTTCCCTGAGGCACCTCTATGCTCTTGGAGGTCTGAGTGCTTTTGCAAGGCTCCAGGAATTAATTTAGTGACATGTATTTGGTGTTCCTTTCTTGAAACGCAAAGCCTTGACCTGATCCAGACTCCCTCAGAGTGGCCTATTGTACCACAGCACTTCTTGATGTTGATACATTTATTCATTTCATTCCTGTCATTCAGTCTTACTTGACAAGGTAGCTCTTAATTAATGGTGTGTAACCTCTGGAATGAAGTTTTTAGAGCATTGTTTTTTTCTCTCATTCCTGACTGTTACCATTTAATGGCAAGAGCTCTCTCCTGAGAGGAATGCTTCTTTGCATGGGTACTTGGAGAGATCATTCTTGTGCTTGGAGGAAGCTGTCCTGTCAGGCCTGTCAGATTTGCTCATGCTCCTTCACCCTTCAGAGCTGCTTCCCATGGCACCACCTCTAGAAGTCAGACTTCTCCTCTGGAGTCCAGAGTCTGTTCCCTGCTGCTGGGCTCCCTCACTGCCCTTTGGTGTCTGAGACCCCACTGTTTCATGGTCATGACAGCCAAGGCTGACACTGGTGATCACATCCTGACCAGCTTGTCCTTGTGGGCCAGGGTCAGGTCCAGGTAAGCATCAGCCTCGTTGGTCCGCCTAGCAGCTCTGTGAAGAAGGTGTCCCAAGATCCTTCAGGCTGTTGGCAACCTGTTGCTTGGCCTGGCCAGTGAATGCCAGGGCATTTCCAGTCCCATGTAGGCACCTGACCATTAACATGGAGACTTCCTTGGCTGCTGACAAAAGACCTTTTCTGTTTCCTCTCCCATCCTCAAGTAGTTTGTAACTGCCAGCACAATGTCACTCTTACTGACTCCTCTGATCCTCAGTGACAAAAGCTAACCTAACCTGTTGCCCGTCACATGGAGGACCCCCATAAATCCAAGCTTCCCCTTCAAACAGGGGGCATCCACCCTCCTCATTCTTCTACATCCATGCTACACGATCTGGGGTTCCAGCCATCTAAAGGGACATAAGATTATCTGTACAATTCTCTCCTTATAGCGCTAGACCTAAGGAAGAGCATTTTAAATGATGCCTCACAGAGTCTGAGTGCCTTCCTTACTGGGATCAGAACAGACCAGCACCTCCTCAGTACCCTTGACTGCAGCCCCTCAGGTCCCACTGAGTGGTAAGGGTGTAGTTTGCTAGGTAAGCCCTGGCGTGATCCTCATGCACCACTGGTTGTTCCCCTTTCCCTTCCAGAGTCCTGCCTCAAAGCACAAAGGCCTGGGAGACCTTGCTGGTGGTAACTAAGGCAAAGATGACATTGGCAGTCTCAGATCTGTCTACTCCTATTATCAATTAATTTAATAGTGGTCCCGTAGTATCTTTCTTTCTTCTTTAACTGTTCCTGACGTAGCAACAGCTCATCTTGGTGCCCTTGAATTGCCTTTTGAGTTTCAGCTGAGTTTTGATATGAACCATGGCTGTGCTTGGAGGATGCTATCTTTGACGGCAAGATGTACCCAGGAACACTGGTAAATGGCTTGGGCTGTTCCTTGGTTAGATATTCAAGGAAGTGAGAAAGGACCCAGGTGTGATGTATTTTGTGATCACGCAATGCCTGCAGCTAATGGGTAGAAGAAGGGACAGAATTTGCCTCTCTGATGGCATGTGATGACTGGTGCCTCTGACTGATGGCAACTGTCAATGGCACAAAAGCACCAAATCATATTTACCGAGATGCCATCTGGGGGAACTGTCACACACCCTCCCTGAAGGAGAATTGCTTTTTCGTATAGGCCCTGTGATTCCCAAGCCAGCCCTGGCATCTCCTGTAGCTTTGTGGGCCTAGATCTGAACACCGAATTAAGTAGATGCTCTGAATTTTGTAACCCAAGGTAGGGCTGAACATGAGACAACTGCCAATATTGTCAGCCAAGACCTAGTAAATCCAACAGATGGAGAAGAGGAAGAGAAAGACTGAGCTCTCCCTATGGCACATGAATACATTTCATCAGATGAATGCCTCTATAGGCCACCCTGAACATCATGAGGAGGGACAGGTTCCATTGCCCTTAATTTGGGCACCAGCTGTCATTTCACTTGGCCAAAGGAAATTCCCAGGAGCCACCATAAAGAGGTGCTCAGATTTTGTCCTGCCTCTATATCTGCCTGCACATATCTTGGATCTGTCTCTATTACCCGCACACCTCTTTGACCACCTCTGGCACCTCCAATGTCACCAGACATTTGCATCTGAACACCGCACTCCTGGCCTCCATCAACGTTCATTAGCATGGGAGCTGAGACAAGGAGCTGACATGCAGGTGCCTATTTAATGCAGACCTGCACTGAGGCAAGAGGAATCCCACCTCCTGTGGGTTTGTGGTGGGCATGGGAGGGAGCTGAGTCCCCTTCCAGCCCCAGGACTACAGACCCAGCATGAGATGCCTCCATGGACTCAGCTGGCCCCCTTCCCTCAGCAGGGCTAAAGGAGTTCCCTGCCTGTCACTGTCTGCATGTCCTGCCCAATGATGGCAGAAGAAAGAGGCTGCCCAGGGAAGTGGTTGAGTCACCCTCCTTGGAGGTATTTCAAAGACACTGTGTTTAGGACACAGTTTACTGGTGGACTAGCTGGTGTTAGGTTCATTGTTGGAATTGTTGGCATTAAGGTTCTTTTCCCACCTCAATGATTCTGTGATTCTCAGAAAAGTGGATTCTTGGACCTAAGTCTGTCTCTCAGCAGAGCAATGACCCTGCTGGAAAGCAGTGTCTCTCTGCAGGTGCGGGACGGAACATCCGTGATTGCTTCAGCCTGTTTCCCAGCAGGTTCCCCTGGAGGCCCAGGGACAGCTGGAGGGAGCCCAGAGGGGGCAGAGCAAGTGCTGCGTTGGGCTGGTCCTCTGCTGCTGAGCTGGGCTGGGCTCCTGGGACAGAGGGAGCTCATGGCAAGCGGGCAGCGCTGCAGAGAGACAGCTCTGCCCAGGAGCAGGGCTGGGGGCACTGCCTGCAGGCATCGAGAGGAGACCTGCAAGGCAGAGAGAGCTTAAAGGCAGTGTGGAGTGGGAGGATGCTGAGAGCTCACTGCGGGAGAAATCTTCCCAGCCCTCTGCATGGTAAGTCTGTGGGTGCAGGGCAATAGAGCTTCAGTTCCTGCAGGGATCTCCGAAAACCGCCACAGCTGACAGTGTATGGGATCTGGCAGGGGGACTGGCTTCATTTCTCTGGTGTAGAGGAGAAGGATGTGCTCCAGAGCAGGGTTCCCTGCTGCCCTGTCAGAGGGACAAGGTATGAAAGCTGCCTTCTCCTGGCACCAGCTGCAGGGCTGTGAAGCCGGGTGTGCATGCAGGGGTGCCCAGGGCTGTCCTTCAGAGCAGGGTCCTGCTGTTTCAGGGGCCGAGTGATGGAGCAGGGACTTTGCTGCCTGCCAGGGTCAGCACTCAGCCTGCGCAGGGAACCCCCCATGACAGTGTGGGGAGAAAGAGTGGGTGAAAGAAATGTCCCCTGGAAGGGCAGAGCAGGGTGCTGCTGCTGTCGAGAGGGTGCTGCGTGGGTCAGGTTTGCTCAGAGCTCCAGCTTAGCCCTGGGCATTTCTGAGGGGACTTTCAAGAAGAACATCAAGGCAGTATTTTCCTGAAAGGTAAGGAGTCTTTGCTTTGAACTTTTATCCTCCTGGTGGGTGGGTGGGCAGTGTGACATTAAAATTTATTTGTCCCCTCTGGAGAAGGCACCGAGACCCCAGTTGTCCTTAGCACTTCTCTGTGGTGCTCCTTAGCCCCTGCACACACAGAGATGCCCCTGGGCAGTGCCCGGCTGCCAGGAGGGGTCTGCAGGGCAGAGCTGAGCACACAGTGGGTGGGAATGGGTCTGTGAGCAGGGAGAGGGAGGAGACAAGGGGATGGAGAAGCAGCTGCTGACAGGGACAGCTCCAGGCAGCAGAGACAGGGGCAGGGAGTGAGAGGAGGAAGCTGCTCCCAGAAATGCCATGGGAGAGGGAATTCGGGCAGCTCCCTGTCATCACTAGAGAAAACCTGTAGTCTTTTCTTCCACCCAGCAGATCATCTGCCCTTACGGCCATGGGGACTCAGTCACCTCAGTTGGGTCAGCCCTGAAGAGAAGAAATTATCAAATACCCTGCCATCTGTCCCTCTCCTGCCTCCATTGGCAGCAGGTCTGCAGTGTTTATCCATTTTTGTCCTCCTGTCCCTGCTCCTCTTGTTCTTGTCACTGGAGAAGAATGGGGAGGGGGGATTTGGGTGCATTTCAGACATTTGTCCATGTGAGTAAAATATCGCAATCCCCTCCTAATCCCCAGGCTCCCAGTGACACAAATGACAAAACTCTCCTTTCAGGACATCCCATCTTTAGGACATTCACTTCTTTCCCTGCCAAAAGCACTTCCTTAAGCGATGTGTGGAAACCAGAACAAATACTCAAAACAAAATCCCCAGTTTTGGTTGCATTGGGAGTGACAATGCTGAAAAGCTCTTTGATATGACAAATGGATTTACTCTAAGATGACCCCATGTTCCTATTTACCTCTTGCTGTAGGGCAGCACTGACTCCTCAGGAGCCCACAGCACAGCCTGCTGCTCCTAGTGGCACCCTCAGCCAGCACCAAGCACAGCTCATGAAAGGGACCTACAAAGATCTTTCTGAACTAGGAGAGGCAGCTTTGGTGGTGTTTCTGTGAGAAATGCGTTAGGTTTAGCTCAGAGAAGTCTATTCTAACTTGTCAATCTCTTTCCCTCTTGAACAGTGCCTCATGCCCAGAAGAAGCTAATGTCCAACAGCAGCTCCATCACTGAGTTCCTCCTCCTGGCATTTGCAGACACGCGACAGCTGCAGCTCTTGCACTTCTGGCTCTTCCTGGGCATCTACCTGGCTGCCCTCCTGGGCAACAGCCTCATCATCACCGCCGTAGCCTGCGACCACCACCTCCACACCCCCATGTACTTCTTCCTCCTCAACCTCTCCCTGCTTGACCTGGGCTTCATCTCCACCACTGTTCCAAAGTCCGTGTCCAATTCCCTGTGGGACACCAGGGCCATCTCCTACTGGGGATGTGCTGCACAGGTCTTTTTCTTTCTCTTCTTCATCGCAGTGGAGTATTGTGTCCTCACCGTCATGGCCTACGACCGCTACATTGCCATCTGCCAACCCCTGCACTACGGGACCCTCCTGGGCAGCAGGGCTTGTGTCCACACGGCAGCAGCTGCCTGGGGCAGTGGGTTTCTCTATGCTCTGCTGCACATGGCCAATACATTTTCACTACCACTCTGCCAAGGCAATGCTGTGGGCCAGTTCTTCTGTGAAATCCCTCAGATCCTCAAGCTCTCCTGCTCACGCTCCTACCTCAGGGAAGTTGGCCTTCTTGTGCTAGGTGTCTGTTTAGCATTTGGTTGTTTTGTTTTCATTCTGTTCTCCTATGTGCAGATCTTCAGGGCCGTGCTGAGGATCCCCTCTGAGCAGGGACGCCACAAAGCCTTTTCCACGTGCCTCCCTCACCTGGCCGTGGTCTCCATGTCTGTCAGTACTGCCTTGTTTTCCTACCTGAAGCCCCCCTCCATCTCCTCCCCATCCCTGGATCTGGTGGTGGCAGTTCTGTACTCGGTGGTGCCTCCAGCAGTGAACCCCCTCCTCTACAGCATGAGGAACCAGGAGCTCAAGGATGCCCTGAGGAAAATGATGAACAGGTGCTTTTCAGAAGCAATTAACGCCCTGTTTTCTTCTGCAGAGCATTCATAATGTAACTCATTACAGGCTCAGCCGTTGTTGTTGTTGTTGTTGTTGTAACTTCTCTTTTTGTGTTGTCCCAGTAAATTGTCCTTATCGCAACCCATGAGGTTCTGCGGTTTGTTTTTTTTTTTTCTTTTCCACTTTCTGGTTCTCCTCCTCATCCCACCAGAGGGGGGCAGGAGGAGTGAGCGAGTGGCTGTGTGGTCCTTTGTTACCAGCTGGGCTGAAACCACAACACAGTCCAAGCAGATCCTCAGCTACCAGAAAGCAGCTCTCCTGCAGTCCCGCACTGCCATTCTGCTAGTTGTCCTACTTCTCCACCATCTCATGGTGGTAGCAGCCATGGCTGCCCTTCTCCTTCCCATCCCCAGGCAGACCCACCCTGTCTGTCAGGAAGAGACCAGACCTAGACAGCTCATTGAGTGTCTCTATCAGTACGCTGTCTTCCACACCCTGCAGGAGTCTCCTGGCTTGCTTGTGCCCAGCCCTGCTGCCCTCCCAGCAGACTGTGGGGTGCTTCAACTTGCCATGTCATCGAGGACCTGTGACCATGAGGCTTCCTCCAAGGCAAGGCTCTGTGCACACCAGCCTCCCCTTTGCACAGAGCTCCCCTCCACCTCCTCACCCTCCACCTGCCTTCCTGAGGAGCCCTTGGCACCCGTGGCTGCCCTCCCACCACTCCAGCTGTCCCACCAGGGCTCTGCAGTCCCCGTGGGCTGGGGGAGCATGTTTCTGCCTGCCCAGCAGAAAGGACAGTGCTGGGGAGGGGAGAGGAGAGGCAGGTAAAGGGGAAGGGCTTTGGTGGGTTGTCTGGGAGGTGACTCATGTTGCCAGAAGAGGATGATGCAAGGAGAGGCATGGTAGTTGGGAGGTGGATTTTGAGGTCACTTCTTTGGAAAGAACCCAATTGGCCAGGTGCTGAGGCAGGCCCAGTGCTGTCACCTGGAGTGTCGGAAGATGTACCCCGCAGCGCTGAGATCTTGGGAGAGGGGAGATGCAGAGGAAGGTGAAGATGGAACGGCTGGGAGGTGGAGTGTGAAGCCATTTCTCTTGCTGCTTGACTTGTTGCATCACAAACCCCAATGTGGCACATGTGGCAGCTCATTCAGTGGAGAGGGGTAGAGGTAGGCAGAGCCAACATGGGTGGGCTGTTGTATGTGAGCTCATGACAGAATTAATTAATTTCATAGTATCTTGTATGGCGCTATGTTTTAGGTTTGTGACGGAAACAGTGTTGCTAACACACCAATGTTTTAGTCACTGCTGAGCAGTGCTTGCACAGCGCCAAGCCCTTTTCTTCTCCCCCTGCCTCTCCAGCGAGTAGGCTTTGGGGGCACAAGTGTGTGGGAGGGGACACAGCTGGGACAGCTGACTCCAACTGACTTAAGGGATCTTGTATACCATAAGACATTACGCTCAGCAATAGAAAGCTGGGGGAAGAAGGAGGAAATGGGGAAGGTTCAGAGTGATGGTGGTTATCTTCCCAAGTAACTGTTGGACATGATGGAGCCCTGCTTTCCTGGAGATGGCTGAACACCTGCCTGCCAATGGGAAGTACTGAATTCATTCCTCATTTGCTTTGCTTGCATTTGCCTCGTTACTACACTTATTAAACTGGACTTAATTTAACCAATGAGTTTTTTGCTTTTGCCCTTCTGATCCTCTCCCCTATCTTGCTGTTGGGGGGAATGAGCGAGGACTGGGTATGGGCTTAGTTGCTGGCTGGGGTTTACCTGCCACACCTGTTAATCCTTCCCCCATTAGCCATGCTTTTCTTATTTTGTACCCTCCTTTGTTGTTTCTGAGCTGGTTTCAGGGCTATTTTCTACCCCGGGCAGCAAACCCATGAAGTATGTGCCCCCTTTCATTACCTGCAGCATCATGCAATTGCTCCCATTGCTGTCTTGATAGGGGATCAGGCATCTGCCCATGTACCAAAACATCTTAGCCTGTGCTTTTCAGTGTTGCCCAAGGAGAAGGGATTCAGCTGAGGCTGAGGATGAGAATTCAATCATTGGCACCCATGAATTTCACATTTATTAGTTTTCTGTCTTCCCAAAGCCTGAGAAAATGATGGGGAAAAAAGGTGAAAGGAGAGGGGGTCATCATTTCTTGCTCAATCCATACACAGCTGAATTTTGTTCTAATACATAAGGTTTAATTCAGGTTAATTTTGCGTCCATGCGTGATTTTTGGAAAGTGTTCAGATATAGTGTGGTTCTCTTTTCAAGGACTAAAGACGGGCTAGAAAAGCACCATCAAACATGAATAGCTGTACTGTAGAGATGTGTGGAGAACAGGGGAATTTTACTCATGAAGATTATGAGCTAAGGAGTGCAACACCTCAAAATACTGTGAGGGACCTGAGGAGGGGACATATGTTAGGGAAGATAGTCTGGGTTACTCCTGCCTCAGGCAAAGGCAAGCCCGTTGGTGGGATTGCTTTAGCTCAAGGGCCCGGGTGCATTTGGTGGGTGATGCGAAAAGATGGGGAAGTCCGATGTGTGCCTCAAGGGGATATGATTTTAAGTGAGAATAGCCAGAATTAAACTGTATGACATTAGTTGCTATATAACCCCGCTACTGTCTGTTGTCAGTACTATAACTGTTATCTGCTATATCCATAGTACTACAGTAAGAATCACTTAGATCAAGCAAGAATGAACTGTGATAAAACTGAGTGAAGTGCAGTAGTGATGGAACCAGAACTGACTCCAGCAGGCAACAATCCAACAGTGCACACCATTGTCCTGCTGTGTCCAATGTCGCCTGCTCATCACGCCACACTGAAGCCTAATCCTGCTCTGCAGATGGAGAGGACTTTGCACCATCCCTCCTGCCCAGAAAGATTGGTATGACAGATGGAGCCCAGAGTCGGGAACTAAATGAACTCAATGAACTTTTTATGAACATGACCCATAAACTAAAGGAATGATATCTCTGTGTGTGTAGACATATATATATACATATATCATTGTCTATATATCCCAAAAGGACAGAAAGGGTGATGATTATTGACCAGGATGTAACTGAAGGTATGGGAAGTAAGCATGACGTCAATGGTATAGAATAAGGGGTGGATAGTGTCCTGGTTTCAGCTGGGATAGAGTTAATTATCTTCCTAGTGGCTGGTATAGTGCTATGTTTTTGAGTTAGGTATGAGAAGAATGTCAGTAACGCTGATGTTTTCAGCTGTTGCTAAGTAGGGTTTAGCCTAAAGTCAAGGAATTTTCAGCTTCTGATGACCAGTTAGTGAGAAAGCTGGAGGGGCACAAGAAGTTGGCACAGGACAGAGCCAGGGCAGCTGTCCCAAAGTGGCCAAAGGGGCATTCAATGCAATGTGACATCACATCTAGTATGTGAACTGGGGGGAGTGGGGGCAGGGGGATCACCACTCGGGGACTAACTGGGCATCAGTTGGCGGGTGGTGAGCAATTGCACTGTGCATCATTTGTATATTCCAATCCTTTTACTATTAGTGTTGTCATTATCATTATCAGTTCCTTCTTTTCTGGCCTATTAAACAGTTCTTATCTCAATCCATGAGTTTTATTGCTTTTCCTGATTTTCTCCCCCATCCCACTGGGTGTGGGGGGACTGAGTGAGCGGCTGCGTGGTGCTTAGTTGCTGGCTGGGGTTAAACCACGACAGCCTGTAATGAGTTGTCGGGGAATGCAACGAGTCTACGGAATTCCTGACAGGTCGAGAACAGCGCGACCTTGAGCAGCTTGTAGTAAGTATATCCTTGAAGAGTCTGGAAAGATCTGAGAAGACCAGTACAAAAACAAGATAGTGATAAGAAGAACCGTCCTAACGAACTCACCAATCATAAATTGTTAGTTACTAACCAAACCAATCATATACTAACACATACTCTAAAGAAGGGTATAAAAAGGTGTGTTAGAACAACAAAGTAGCCATTTTGCATGATCTATTACTTGTCGTGTCTATCTCTACTGCGACAAATGGTGACCCCGACGCGTCTGAGCGAACAGATCATCTAACGGCGATACATCTAGCACTAGCGAGAAATATACCAGCGGCGACGAGAGCTGCGAAGGAGCGCACCGGCAGCGAGACGAGCTGCGGAGACGGAGCCCGGTGAAGCTGAGAGCAGTGTTATCTGCCTGGTCCGGACCTGAGCCTAGACACCTAATAAGGTGAGCCACTGGGGACTTAGAATGGGGCAGCAATTAACTAAGGAAGAGGAGACAATTTTGTCTACCTGGAAAGCCCTGTTAAAAAGAAAAAGGGCTTAAAACCTCAGAACAAAACCTGAGAAGGATTTTATTATGGTGTAAGACCCAAGGCTTTCCAGCCACAACACTTACTGCGTTTAGTGTGGGTGCATGGCAATCTGTGGCCTTGAAAATGTTTGATGAGATCTCTAAAGGGCAGAAAGACCTGTGCGAGTTGGCGGTCATATGGCATTTATTAACTGAGACTCCGAAAGAATGGAAAGCAGAATGTGATGCAAATGATCAGCAAAAGAAAGATGAAAATCAGAAAATGTTAGCAAGGAAAAAGCTTCTGCTCAAGTAACAGCTGCGGCCGATGCTGCAATCTTAGCAGTTGCGGGCAGAAAACCCCTCACGAGCAAAATCAGATCATACCCTTATTCACCTCCTCCTCCTACGCCATTAATTCCTTTACTGGGCAACGAGGGGCCCTCCTCACCTACTGGTGCGGCAGCGGAAGGGGTGACTCCATCAGCCCCCCCCGAGGAGAAAAATGTGGCGATTAACACCGAGCCGGAAAGTGTGGGCCGTACTGAAATTGAGGGCCGAAAGGACGGTGAGAGTCAAACTGAATGTGAGGGCCGAACGGAAAGTGAGAGCCAAAATGAAACTGAGGCAGAGAAATCTCTAATTGACGCTATGCGATCTCTGCAGCTCGCAGACAAAACCATACCGAAAGAACCCCTGCCATGGACTCTCCCTCCATCCACAATAACTGTGGTCCCGAGATCCCCTGATCAATTCTGGGAGGGAGTTAGAAGATATGCTGCCGACTCTGGCAACTGGGATCTAGTAGAACGCCTCAGCCCATGCTCTCTAACACCAGCATTTCTAAAGCCTCTAGATAATGCAGCAGGGGCTCCTGTTACATTTCCTGTTTTCAAAGCTGCTCCAGGCACAAACCGGCGTGATGAGGACAATCCAATTGGCTGGAGAGTAGTGCAGGATTTGCAGAATAAAGTACAAAAATACGGAATCAATTCTCCTGAGGTGATGCAACTTATTCGTATAATCAGCACAGATCTGCTGTGTCCAGATGACATTATGCATCTGGCACAAGTGCTGTTTCAGCCCTACAATTGCAAGTATTTCAATCCACTCGGAGGCAGATGGCACACGCAGCAGCGCTGCAAAATTCACGACTGCCACAGGATGACCCGAGATTAGGCCTTGGAGAGGATGCTTTGCTTGGTGAAGGGCAGTATAGTAACCCTCAGCTGCAGGCTACATGGCCTCCGATGGCTCTCGAACAAGCACAAAATATAGGCCTTATGGCAATAAAGCGAACCATGGACATGGCAGCTCTGAAGCAAAAATATGCCACTATCTGCCAAGGCCCCACAGAACCCTTTTTACAATTTGTAGAAAAAATATCTGCCGCCCTGGAAAAACAGGTAGAGGATGAGGTCTTAAGGCAAATGCTATGCAAACAGTTGGCAAGAGATAATGCTAATGAGGACTGTCAGAAGATCATACAGGCTTTACCAGGAGATCCTTCTGTCCCCGACATGGTAGCTGCATGTTCTAAAGTTGGGACACTGGAACACACGGTGACCACCATAGCCAATGCTATGAGAAATTCTGGAAAGTGCTGTGGGTGTGGCAGTGAAGGGCACATCAATGTAACTTCTCCACACAAAACATCACCAGGTAAACAACCGGTGCACCACTCACTGGAGATTATTTGCAAGAAATGTGGAAAATTAGGACATTTTGCAAAACAATGTTGTTCCAAATTTCATGCTAATGGGCAGCCGCTACAGGGAAACCGCAAAACGAGTGTGAGAGGGCGCGCGAGGACAACAAGTCCCCTCCCGGCAGCCGGCCACCTCCCTTCTGCGAACAATTGTCAGCCGCAACAGCTGGCTCAGCAGGGCTGGATGTATCCACCGCCGACACAGTAACTCTAGTCACGAACGACATCATTACGGTCCCTCTTAATGCAAGGGGTCCTATCGGACGCGGACTGAGTGCATTGCTATTGGGAAGATCAAGTAGCACGTTAAATGGAATAATTGTACGTGTGGGAGTTATTGATGCTGATTTTACAGGTCAAATTTGCGCGATGGTTTCGACCCCCTACCCACCAGTAACAATCCCTAAAGGTACTCGTATTGCTCAACTTGCTCCTTTTTCGAGTTCTATTTCAAAAGCAGAACAGCGACTGCGATGCGATGGAGGCTTCGCCTCTACGGGACCCCCTCAGTTCTGCTCATCTCAGACTGTCTCATCATCCCGACCACATATGACGTGCACGCTGTCGAATCACGGAAGATCGCCGACTACAGTAAGGCTTGCAGGGCTCCTGGACACCGGAGCCGATGTGACTATTATAGCCGACTATCTGTGGCCATCCACCTGGCCCACAGAGGAGGCTGGTATGGGAGTAGTGGGGCTGGGAGGATCCACACGAGCCAAGATGGCAGCCACTCCAGTTCTGATTACTAATCCTGAGGGCCAACAAGCAGTTGTTAAACCATATGTGACGGCAGCTCCCCTCAATTTCTGGGGGAGGGATTGCTTGTCGCAGTGGGGGGTGAGAATTACCACGGATTTTTAACGGGGGCCACTGTGCTGCAGGGCGTTAGACAACCCACGCTTGTTTTAACCTGGTTAACAAATAACCCTGTGTGGGTGGATCATTGGCCCCTACCAATTGAAAAATTAAAGGCCCTGCAAGAATTGGTAGCAGAACAACTAACTGCCGGACACATTGAACCATCTCACAGTCCGTGGAATACTCCAGTGTTTGTGATAAAAAAGAAATCAGGTAAATGGCGATTTTTGCATGACCTGCGGCAAGTCAATGCTGTCATGGCCACGATGGGGGCTTTGCAACCAGGCATGCCTTCACCTGCCATGATCCCTCAAGATTGGGAAATCATTGTCATGGACCTTAAGGAGTGTTTTTTTACATTTCCATTAGCTTCCCAACATAAATAAAAATTTGCATTCTCTGTGCCTTCTACCAATCATGCACAACCAGCAAAAAGATATCAACGGAGAGTTCTGCCGCAGGGCATGAAAAATTCACCAACCATTTGTCAATGGTTTGTTGCACAAGCTCTGTCACCTGTAAGGGAAAAATTCCCCACTAGTTATTGTTTTCACTATATGGATGACATTCTGTTAGCATCAGACAACAAGGAGCAGTTGAATGAAATGAAAAATTTGGCCACGAATTCGCTACAACAATATGGGTTAGTTATTGCCCCTGAAAAAGTGCAAGAAGTTCCATAAGTGGTCTGTATATTAGAATTGACCAGCAAAGCATGTACACACATTCACGCCCAAACACACACACAGCAGTAAGCCTACTCACACAGAAAAAAGACAGGAGCAGAATTTAATAAATGTTGTGGTTTAACCCCAGTAGTCAGTGAAGCAGAACACAGCTGCAGCTTGCTCATTCCTCCACAGCAGGATGGGAGAGGTGATGGGAAAGGTAAAGTGAGAAAACTCATTGGCTCAGATCAAAACAGTTTAATAAGTAAAGCAAAAGCTGTGCACTCAAGCAAAGCAAAATAAGGAATTCATTCACTGCTTCCCATCGACAGGCAGGTGTTCAGTCATCTCCAGGAAAGCAGGGCTCCCTCACGCGTAACAGTTACTTGGGAAGACAAACAACATCTCTCTGAACATTCCGCCTTTCCTCCTTCTTCCCCCAGCTTTTATAGCTGAGCATAACATCCTATGGTACAGAAGATCCCTTTGGTCAGTTGGGGTCAGCTGTCCCAGCTGTGTCCCCTCCCCACATCTTCTGCACCCCCAGCCTACTCGCTGGCAGGGCAGCGTGAGAAGCAGAAAATGCCTTGGCGCTGTGCAAGCACTGCTCAGCAGTGACTAAAACATTGGTGTGTTAGCAACACTGTTTCCATCACAAATCTAAAACATAGCCCCATACAATTTGCTATGAAGTTAGTTAACTCTACCACAACTGAAACCACTAGAATAAGCAGGACAGACCATGGTGATCAGGCACAGGCTTTGGCCAGACCAGCACTGACCAGCCACCTCCCCACAGGCACCTGGGCCCTTGCAGCCCTCTCCTTCCGAAACTTCCACAGGCTGCTTCTTCCACGATACGCCTTGACCCTAGCCTTTCTCTGCCACAGTCTGCTCCACAATTCATAACCATCACCAATTACTTTCCCCCCAGTGATCTCAGGTTTTCTCCATTTGTACCCAAATTTGATAGTTTGGACACCATTGCCTTGGTCCTCTGAGACTTCAAGGGCATCTCTGATGGCTTTCCCAGGCACTGATGGCCTTGCAAGACAAGACTGCCCAGGAGGTCCCTGGTGCTCCTCTCTGTGCCGTCTGGCCACTTCTCACATCTGCAGCCACCTGTGAGACCCAGCCGGGACACAGGGTGCTGCCCATACTGCTGGTCCCTTCTCACGCTCTTCTCTGTCACGTCCCACAATTTCTCCTGCCATGTCCCATAGGTTCCCAACCATGTTGGCTTTGCATAACTCCACTCTTCTCCAATGGCTGAACTGCCATCTGTGCCACGTTGGCGTTTATGATGCTGCAAGTCAAGCAGCAACAGAAATGGGCTCACACCCCACCTCCCAGCCATGCCATCTTCACCATCCTCTGCACCTCCCCTCTCCCAAGATCTCAGCACTGCTGGGTGGGTTTTCCGACACTCCAGGTGACAGCACTGGGCCTGCCTCAGCACCTGGCCAATTGGGTTCTTTCCAAAGAAGTGACCTCAAAATCCACCTCCCACCTACCATGCCTCTCCTTGCATCATCCTCTTCTGGAAACAGGAGTCACCTCCCAGACAACCTCCCACAACCCTGCCCCTTTACCTGCCTCTCCTCTCCCCTCCCCAGCACTCTCGTTTCTTCTGGGCAGGCAGCAACATGCTCCCCCACCCCATGGGGACTGCAGAGCCCTGGTGGGACAGCTGGAGTGGTGGGAGGGCAGCCATGGGTGCCACGGGCTCCTCAGGAAGGCAGGTGGAGGGTGAGGAGGTGGAGGGGAGCTCTGTGCAAAGGGGAGGCTGGCGTGCACAGAGCCTTGCCTTGGAGGAAGCCTCATGGTCACAGGTCCTCGATGACATGGCAAGTTGAAGCACCCCACAGTCTGCTGGGAGGGCAGCAGGGCTGGACACAAGGAACCCAGGGGATTCCTGCAGGGTTGAAAAAGACAGCATTTTGACAGAGACACTCAATGAGCTGTCTAGGGCTGGTCTCTTCCTGACAGACAGGGTGGATCTGTCTGGGGATGGGAAGGAGGAGGGCAGCCATGGCTGCTACCACCATGAGATGGTGGAGAAGTAGGACAACCAGTAGAATGGCAGTGCGGGACTGCAGGAGAGCTGCTTTCAGTTAGCTGAGGCTCTGCTTGGACTGTTCTGGAGGACAAAGGGGCTGTGAGTCCCTCCTGGATCTTCAGGGACAAGGTTCTCTAACCCACAAAGATGCCTGCCTGATGCACAGGGAGTCAAGCAGGGCCTGCAAGAGGTCAGCATGGATGAACAGGGACCCCCCTGACTTAGGAGGTCCAACACCAGAAGGAAGTGCAGGGAGGCTGGAGGGGGAACAGCCTGCCCGGGAGGCAGACAGACACCTGACCTGTGTGAGCTGGGATGGAGCCAGCAAAGCCAAAGTTCAGCGGTGGCTGGAAATGGCCATGCATGGGGAGGGCACCCAGAAGGGCTTCTCTAAATGTGTTGTCAGCACAAGGAAGGCAGCTGAGGGAACCCTGGTCCCAGTGGCCAGTGGGGCACGGGGATGGAGTGACAAAGCCAGTGTAAATACAGCAATTCCTTAGAATCAAGATTCTCCCTCGAGAGTCCTGTCACACATCAGGACTGTGACCGAGCTGCCAGAGCACTCAGGCCTTACACCAACCGAAGGGCTCAGCAGGAGAGTGTGGGAGTGGAAAGAGAGCAGCTCTGGGAAGATCAGTTGCTCGTATTCCCTGGCAGTGCTGCTGTGCTGAGACTCTTTTCCCCTTCCCCTCTGCACACAGGCACTGTCCTGCCGCTTCACCAAGTTCTCAGAGGAAGAATCTCCGCAAAATAAGTCGCTGCAGGGTCCTTTATTGTGTTGAAATACACAGAGAGGACTGTGTCTCATTTATACAGCCTTGGGGTCATATTGTACAGGTAGACAGTGAATTAGAAGTAGGATGAATAATAAAATTTCATTGTGCACAATATTATCACAAGAAAAACAAAGAGCCCCTGCGCCGCCAGCACCAAGAACCTGAGAGGCAGGCTGGGCCTGTAAAGAAATGCATTATGAATGCTCTGCAGAAGAAAACAGACAGTTAATTGCTTCTGAACAGCACCTGTTCATCATTTTCCTCAGGGCATCCTTGAGCTCCTGGTTCCTCATGCTGTAGAGGAGGGGGTTCACTGCTGGAGGCACCACCGAGTACAGAACTGCCACCACCAGGTCTAGAACTGGGGAGAAGATGGAGGGGGACTTCAGGTAGGCAAACGTGCCAGTGCTGATAAACAGGCAGACCACAGCCAGGTGAGGGAGGCACGTGGAAAAGGCTTTGTGGCGTCCCTGCCCAGAGGGGATCCTCAGCACGGCCCTGAAGATCTGCACATAGGAGAAAACAATGAAAACAGAACAACCAAACACTAAACAGACACTAAGCACAAGAAGGCCAACTTCCCTGAGGTAGGAGCGTGAGCAGGAGAGCTTGAGGATCTGGGGGATTTCACAGAAGAACTGGCCCACAACATTGCCTTGGCAGAGTGGTAGTGAAAATGTATTGGCTGTGTGCAGCACAGCGTGGAGAAACCCACTGGCCCAGGCAGCTGCTGCCATGTGGACACAAGCTCTGCTGCCCAGGAGGGTCCCGTAGTGCAGGGGTTTGCAGATGGCAACGTAGCGGTCGTAGGCCACGATGGTGAGGACACAATACTCTGCTACTACCAAGAAGGCAAAAAAAAAGACCTGTGTAGCACATCCCCAGTAGGAGATGGCCCTGCTGTCCCACAGGGAATTGGCCATGGATTTGGGGACAGTGGTGGAGATGGAGCCCAGGTCAAGCAGGGAGAGGTTGAGGAGGAAGAAGTACATGGGGGTGTGGAGGTGGTGGGCGCAGGCTACAGTGGTGATGATGAGGCCATTGCCCAGGAGGGCAGCCAGGTAGATGCCCAGGAAGAGCCAGAAGTGCAAGAGCTGCAGCTGTCGCGTGTCTGCAAATGGCAGGAGGAGGAACTCAGTGATGGAGCTGCTGTTGGACATTAGCTTTCTTGGGCATGGGGCACTGTTCAAGAGGGAAAGAGATTGACAAGTTAGAATAGACTTCTCTAAGCTAAACCTAACGCATTTCTCACAGAAACACCACCAAAGCTGCCTCTCCTAGTTCAGAAAGATCTTTGTAGGTCCCTTTCATGAGCTGTGCTTGGTGCTGGCTGAGGGTGCCACTGGGAGCAGCAGGCTGTGCTGTGGGCTCTGGGGGAGTCAGTCCTGCCCTCAGCAAGAGGTAAATAGGGACACGGGGTGATATCAGATTAAATCCACTCATTATATCACAGAGCTTTTCAACATTGTCGCTTCCAATTCAATGAAAAGCAAACAAAATCCAAGGGATTTTTTTTGGTGTATTTTGTTCTAGTTTACCCACCACTCTTAAGGAGTGCATTTGGTAGGGAAAGAAGCGAATCTCCTACATTTGGGTTGTCCTGAAGGGAGAGGTTTCTCATTTCTATCATTGGGAGCCTGGGGATTAGGCGGGGATTGGGACACTTAACTCCCATGGAGAATTCTACATGGCAAGACCCACAGGCTCGGTCTGTGAGGTGCATCTGAATCCTACCTCCCATCCCAGACCAGTGATAAAAACAAGAGGAGTAGAGACAGGAGGAGGAACTTGGGCAGATGTTACAGAGCTGCTGTATATGGAGGCAGGAGAGGGACAGATGGTAGGGTGTTTGATAATATCTTCTCTTCAGAGCTGAAGCCACTGAGAAGGTGGCTTAGTCCCATGGCCGTAAAGGCAGAGGCTCTGCTGGGTGGGAGAAAAGACCAAGGGTTTTCTCTGGTGATGGCAGGGAGGTGCCTGAATCCCCCCTCCCATGGCATTTCTGGGAGCAGCTCCCTCCTCTCACTCCCTGCCCCTGTCTCTGCTGCCTGGAGCTGTCCCTGTCAGCAGATGCTTCTCCATCCCCTTGTCTGCTCCCTGTCCCTGCTCACAGACCCATTCCCACCCACTGTGTGCTCAGCTCTGCCCTGCAGACCCCTCCTGGCAGCCGGGCACTGCCCAGGGACATCTCTGTGTGTGCAGGGGCTAAGGAGCACCTCAGACAAGTGCTAAGGACAACTGGGGTCTCGGTGCCTTCTCCAGAGGGGACAAATAAATTTTAGTCTCACACTGCCCACCCACCCACCAGGAGGATAAAAATTCAAAGCAAAGACTCCTTACTTTTCAGGAGAATGCAGCCTTGACATTCTTCTTGAAAGTCCCCTCGGAAATGCCCAGGGCTAAGCTGGAGCTCTGAGCAAACCTGACCCATGCAGCAGCCTCTCGACAGCAGAAGCACCCTGCTCTGCCCTTCCAAGGGTCATTTCTTTCATGCACTCCTTCTCCCCACACTGTCATGGGGAGTTCCCTGCACAGGCTGAGTGCTGACCCTGGCAGGCAGCAAAGTCCCTGCTCCATCACTCAGCCCCTGAAACACCAGGACCCTGCTCTGAAGGACAGCCCTGGGCACCCCTGCATGCACACCCGGCTTCACAGCCCTGCAGCTGGTGCCAGGAGAAGGCAGCCCTCATGCCCTGTCCCTCTGACAGGGCAGCAGGGAAGCCCTGCTCTGGAGCACACCCTTCTCCTCTACACCAGAGAAATGAAGCCAGTCCCCCTGCCAGATCCCATACACTGTCAGCTGTGGCGGTTTTCGGAGATCCCTGCAGGAACTGAAGCTCTATTGCCCTGCACCCACAGACTTACCATGCAGAGGGCTGGGAAGATTTCTCCCGCAGTGAGCTCTCAGCATCCTCCCACTCCACACTGCCTTTAAGCTCTCTCTGCCTTGCAGGTCTCCTCTCGATGCCTGCAGGCAGTGCCCCCAGCCCTGCTCCTGGGCAGAGCTGTCTCTCTGCAGCGCTGCCCGCTTGCCATGAGCTCCCTCTGTCCCAGGAGCCCAGCCCAGCTCAGCAGCAGAGGACCAGCCCAAGGCAGCACTTGCTCTGCCCCCTCTGGGCTCCCTCCAGCTGTCCCTGGGCCTCCAGGGGAACCTGCTGGGAAACAGGCTGAAGCAATCACGGATGTTCCGTCCCGCACCTGGGGAGAGACACTGCTTTCTAGCAGGGTCGTTGCTCTGCTGAGAGACAGACTTAGGTCCAAGAATCCACTTTTCTTAGAATCATACAATCATTGAGGTTGGAAAAGAACCTTAAGATCACCAAGTTCAACCGTGAACGAAACACTAGCAAGTCCACCAGTACACCGTGTCCCTAAACACAGTGTGTTTTAAATACCTCCAAGGAGGGTGACTCAACCCCTTCCCTGGGCAGCCTCTTTCTTCTGCCATCATTGGGCAGGACACACAGACAGTGACAGGCAGGGATCTCCTTTAGCCCTGCTGAGGGAAGGGAGCCAGCTGAGTCCATGGAGGCATCTCATGCTGGGTCTGTAGTCCTGGGGCTGGAAGGGGACTCAGCTCCCTCCCATGCCCATCACAAACCCACAGGAGCTGGGATCCCTCTTGCCTCAGTGTAGGTCTGCATGAAATAGGCACCTGCATGTCAGCTCGTTGCCTCAGCTGCCAGGCTAAGTAATGTTCATGGAGGCCAGGAGTGAGGTGTTCAGACGCAAAAGTCTGGTGATATTGGAGGTGCCAGAGGTGGTCAAAGAGGTGTGCAGCTAATAGAGACAGATCAAAGATATGTGCAGGCAGATATAGAGACAGGACAAAATATGAGCACCTCTTTCTGGTGGCTCCTGGGAATTTCCTCTGGCCAATGAAATGACAGCTGATGCCCAAATTAAGGGCAATGGAACCTGTCCCTCCTCATGATGTTCAGGGTGGCCTATAGAGGCATTCATCTGATGGTATGTATTCATGTGCCATAGGGAGAGCTCAGTCTTTCTTTTCCTCTTCTCCATCTGTTGGATTTACTAGGTCTTGGCTGACAATATTGGCAGTTGTCTCATGTTCAGCCCCACATTGGGTTACAAAATTCAGAGCATCTACTCAGTTCGGTGTTCAGATCTAGGCCCACAAAGCTACAGGAGATGCCAGGGCTGGCTTGGGAATCACAGGGCCTATACGAAAAAGCAATTCTCCTTCAGGGAGGGTGTGTGACAGTTCCCCCAGGTGGCATCTCGGTAAATATGATTTGGTGCTTTTGTGCCATTGACAGTTGCCATCAGTCAGAGGCACCAGTCATCAGATGCCATCAGAGAGGCAAATTCTGTCCCTTCTTCTACCCATTAGCTGCAGACATTGCATGATCACAAAATACATCACACCTGGGTCCTTTCTCACTTCCTTGAATATCTAACCAAGGAACAGCCCAAGCCATTTACCAGTGTTCCTGGGTACATCTTGCCTTCAAAGACAGCATCCTCCAAGCACAGCCATGGTTCATATCAAAACTCAGCTGAAACTCAAAAGGCAATTCAAGGGCACCAAGATGAGCTGTTGCTACTTCAGGAACAGTTAAAGAAGAAAGAAAGATACTACGGGACCACTATTAAATTAATTGATAATAGGAGTAGACAGATCTGAGACTGCCAATGTCATCTTTGCCTCAGTTACCACCAGCAAGGTCTCCCAGGCCTTTGTGCTTTGAGGCAGGACTCTGGAAGGGAAAGGGGAACAACCAGTGGTGGATGAGGATCACGCCAGGGCTTACCTAGCAAACTACACCCTTACCAGTCCATGGGAGCAGAGGGGCTGCAATCAAGGGTACTGAGGAGGTGCTGGTCTGTTCCGATCCCAGTAAGGAAGGCACTCAGACTCTGTGAGGCATCATGAATTCTCCATGTTAATGGTCAGGTGCCTATGGGGGACTGGCAGTGCCCTGGCATTCACTGGCCAGGCAAAGCAACAGGGTGCCAACAGCCTGAAGGATCTTGGGACAACTTCTTAACAGAGCTGCTAGGCGGACCAACGATGCTGATGCTCACCTGGACCTGACCCTGCCTCTCTTTGGGACAGCTTCCTTAGCAACACCTGCAGCCCGGAGGGTGATTCCCTGGGCCTGCACCAGGCAGCGACCGTGTTTCTCTGCAGCACTTGCCCTTTCCTCCCTGGGTATTGACCATGTCTCTCCATTCCACATTCATGGACCCCAAACTACCAGTTGAGGAAACACATTTTGGTGAGGGGAAGACCTGCCCGAGGCACGCCTGCACTTTGTGAGTCCCAAGAGCTTGTGCAAATCTCGGGGTGGAGCTCATTTGCTACCCACATTTGTATTGCAGATGGTTGGGGAGCACCATTACCAAGCTGGAAGTGAGAGAGTTGCTCCCAGGACAAGATCTGCCTGATGGGGATGGAGCTTACAGCTGCAGTGTCTCCGAGTCATTGCCCCACATAAGGTGTGTTTGATATATGGCCGTGTTCCTGGAAATAATGCCATTTGGGTGACTTCTTCTCACCATCAAAACTAGGCAGGATGAATCCCATCCCTGGCAAAGAGCATGCATAAACTGAAGGAACTGCCCCTCACCTGCCCAGCGCTGGCCTTGGCATGGGGAGCACCTTCTGGGCCTGAATGGACAAGCACAGCTGTGCCCTGCCTGCAAAGCTCAGGAACTGTTCTCCACTCTTAAAGAGAAAATGAGCACATTTTTCATCAGCTGAAATGCATCAAACACTGCTCCTTCACAGACGATGTTTTCCCATGATGTCAAGGTGGAAATTTCCAGCCCAGGTACTATGCTCAGGAGAAGATATCCTGATCTTCCCCATTACACCCGTGACACTGCTCTGCCTACTATCCTGTGTATTGACTCTCACCACTCTCTCACGGGTTTCCACATGTCCTGCTTGAACTGACCATTTCCAAAGACATCTTTCCAGCAGCCTGCCTGGATGTCTGCATTTCCCAGTGTCCATCCAGCTTTCCTCCCCTCATTGGTCTCTACCCATTCAAACACCTCTCAGCTACCCAGGTGCTACTCAGAGCTTCAGGTGCTTTAAAGCTTGCCTTGTCTTTCAGTAGTCTGCTTGATGGTCTCTTGAGCCAACTCCTCCATTGTGTTTGTACCTGTTCTCCTGAGTATCTCACTGAAAGTGTTCCACTAAGGTGACACGCAGCAGAAAGTGGACTTCAGTGGAGGAAACGTGGACTTCATACGTTATTTTTTAATGAATTGTTTTTCTTTGCTCCATTTTTTTTGTTTTAATAATGGCAGGTAAGCAACATTCTTCTGTGATTGTGTGCAGCTGGTTCTCCAAATAAAGCCAGTGGGGATCTGTTCAAATGAGCTGAATCACTCAGCTACAGACTTTACTGGGAAAAGCTTGGATTTGACAAATCATGATGCAAGTCCAGGTGACCACAGAGAGAAATGATGGATGGAGGCGGTGGTGAGGGACCGCTGATGACGATGGGGCACAGGACAATGATCTCCCATACATTGTCTGACAGAAACAATCTTACCACTTCCTACGTGTTCAGACATCATCCGCAGATGCTGTGGATCAATATGAATTGGAGAAGGCTGAGATTATGTGTTCTGTAAGCAGCAAGACAAAGAAAACTGGAAACAGAAGAGATGCTGATTTTTTTGTTACTTATCATTTCAATCTTCTCTGCTCGGCTATACTCCTGAAATTTCTCCAATGAGGCCCAAAAGACTTGAAGAGTTAGGGAAAGTGATGCACAGAGACATGGCTTGTTAGGGTGTTTTGCATGTTAAGGAGCCCTCTGGTGCCCAGTTCCTGAACTGCAGATACTGAAAGCAGGAACAAGCCTCTGACAAAGTGGAAGGCAGCAGAAAACCCCAAGTTTCTGAGGGTGTTGGAGGCCTCACTGAGGGCCAACACTGACAAAGCCATGCAGGGAATGCCCAGTCAATGTGTCGGTCCCTGGGGGCTAAATAGGCAAAAAAACGTGGAGACACTAGTTGCAGGTGGCAAAGGCAATGAGCTGGTGGCTCTGATCACATGTAAGCCCTTGGTGTTTGTTAATCATCAGAGTGGCCAAGCCCTGACCCCCAGGGCCTGGTAGAAGAGGTCCTTTCCCTCATGCATTGCTCAGGCCTCTACTGAGGGTCAGGGTGAGTGCGGGTGTGTGTACAACTTGGTGGTAGATTTTGTTGCTTTAAACACAAAGCTGTGGTGTTCTGGGGATCTGGCAATGCCTCTAAGTTCCCCACAACTCATCCAGCCTCCTTCATAGTCCTGCTGACAGTCCTCAATCACCTGAGATGTCCCAGTCCCAGACTTGTTTGCATCCCCAGATTGGATCCATATGCCCAGCACTACACTGCCATTACTCCGGCTGCCCTAAAATCCCAACTTGAACTATTCCACAGTAGCATGACTGCCACTTGCTCCTTCGGGTCCTCTTCTGGCCTGTAACACACTCTCTGCTATGCACACCCCGCTCTCTCCCTGCACTCGCACGAGTCTCCCAAAACCTTCTCACTTCCCCTGCAGCAATGAGACCTCACTCCAGGAGGTTCATGGATTCTCAAGGCTGATGTATGTGAGACAAGGGGAGCCAAAGGAATCTCAGTAGACATAATAAAGGGGGATGAAAGATGATGTTTAGTGCTTACATTGTTGAAATTAGCTGAGGCAGACAGTTCCTGATAAGAAACAGGAGCTGGCCTCAAGAGCCAGCCAAGACTGGTCTTGCAGCTTGGGTGAATACCAAGAAAACACTGAGCCTGCACAAGGAAAGAGGTTACTAGCGGTGACGGAGTCATCTATCTTCATCTCTGCGACCACCAGACGACCACCATAAAGAGGCACTGTGCAAGCGCAGCTGGGAGGAGACTATGGAAATGACCTCTCAGAGCTAATTTTAATATGAAGCGGGGATAGCTCATGCATATGTATAGGCATATTGTGAATATGTAATACCTGACTGTATAAACTTGAGGCGAACTGCCGAGTCGGGTGCTCACGACTTTGGTGGGACTACCCCCTGTGCTGCCAAGCGCTGCATGAACATACCTACTTTACAATCCCACTGACTGTGGAGTCTGTTTTCCGCATGTCAGAAGTTTCCTGAATTCCAGGCAAGTGTGGGTAGTGAAGGAGAGGAAGACAGGAAGGTCGGCTCACGGGCCATGAGGAGCAGTGTTCAGCCACCCCCAGCAATGGGCACTCCCCATCTGCCAGGTTGAGGCATGCTCCCCTGATGGAAAATTCTCATGTAACCCCTGGTTTGTGCAGGGTCCTGCAGCCACACTCCCAGGGCACACCTACTCCTCCTCCACCTACAGACATCAACTGCTTTCCATTGCTGGGCTCAGGTGTGGTTGTAAGGATTTGCTAAAGCCCTGAACCACCTCCTTGATTGTTGATAACTTCACCCTCTCTCACATCACTACACACCTCCAGTCACTGCCTAATCACTAACTGACAAGTTAGGAAGCTCTCAAGGCATTCCTCAGGTAATTACCATGTTTCTCCATTCAAGATTCATGCATTCGAGAAGCACCAGTTGAGGAAACACATCAAGATGTGTGAGGGGAGGATATCCCTGAGTCACCTCTGTACTCTTGGAGGTGTGAGTGCTTTTGCAAGGCTCCAGGAGTTCATCTGGTGCCATGCATTTGGTGTTCCCTTCTTGAAACACAAAGCCTTGAGCTGATCCAGACTCCTTCAGAGTGTCCTATTGTACCACAGCACTTTTTGATGTTGATACATTTATTCATTTCATTCCTGTCATTCAGTCTTACTTGACAAGGTAGCTCTTAATTAATAGTGTGTAACCTCTGGAATGAAGTTTTTAGAGCATTGTTTTTTTCTCTCATTCCTGACTGTTATCATTTAATGGCAAGAGCTCTCTCCTGAGGGGAATGTTTCTTTGCATGGGTACTTGGAGAGATCATTCTTGTGCTTGGAGGAGGCTGTCCTGTCAGGCCTGTCAGATTTGCTCATGCTCCTTCACCCTTCAGAGCTGCTTCCCATGGCACCACCTGGATCAGTCTCCCAAGTAAGTCAAAGACTTCTCCTCCTGAGTCCAGAGTCTGTGCTCTGCTGCTGGGCTCCCTCACTGCCCTTTGGTGTCTGAGACCCCACAGTTTCATGGTCATGACGCCAAGGCTGACGCTGGTGATCACATCCTGACCAGCATTTCCTTGTTGGCCAAGGTCCAGGTGAGCATCAGCCTTGTTGGCCCACCTAGCAGCTCTGTGAAGAAGGTGTCCCAAGATCCTTCAGGCTGTTGGCACCCTGTTGCTTTGCCTGGCCAGTGAATGCCAGGGCACTGCCAGTCCCCCATAGGCACCTGATCATTAACCTGGGGAATTCCTCGGGTGACAAAAGACCTTTTCTGTTTCCTCTCCCATCATCAGGTAGTTTGTAACTGCCAGCACAATGTCACTCTTACTGACTCCTCTGATCCTCAGTGACAAAAGCTAACCTAACCTGATGCCCGTCACATGGAGGACCCCCATAAATCCAAGCTTCCCCTTCATACAGGGGGCATCCACCCTCCTCATTCTTCTACATCCATGCTACACTTCCTGGGGTTCCACCCATCTAAAGGGACATAAAATTATCTGTACAATTCTCTCCTTAGAGTGCTAGACCTAAGGAAGAGCATTTTAAATGATGCCTCACAGAGTCTGAGTGCCTTCCTTACTGGGATCACAACAGATCAACACTTCCTGGTGAAAGACAATCTCTCAGTACCCTTTATTGCAGCCCCTCTGGTCCCACGGACTGGTAAGGGTGTGGTTTGCTAGGTAAGCCCTGGCGTGATCCTCATCCACCACTGGTTGTTCCCCTTTCCCTTCCAGTGTCCTGCCTCAAAGCACAAAGGCCTTGGAGACCTTGCTGGTGGTAACCGAGGCAAAGACAACATAGGCAATCTCAGATCTCTCTACAGCTATTATCAATTAATTTAATAGTGGTCCTGGAGTACCACTCTTTTTTCTTTAACTGTTCCTGAAGTAGAAACACCTCATCTTGGTGACCTTGCATTGCCTTTTGAGTTTCAGCTGAGTTTTGGTATGAAGCATAGCTGTGCTTGGAGGATGCTGTCTTTGAAGGCAAGATGTACCCAGGAACACTGTTCAAATGCTTGGGCTGTTCCTTGGCTGGATCGTCAAGGGAGTGAGAAAGGACCCCGGTGTGATGTGCTTTGTGATGACACAATGCCTGCAGCTAATGGGTAGAAGAAGGGACAGAATTTGCCTCTCTGATGGCACCTGATGACTGGTGCCTCTGACTGATGGCAACCGTCAATGGCACAAAGGCACCAAATCATACCGTCTGAGATGCCATCTGGGGTGTCTGTCACACACCCTCCCTGAAGGAGAATTGCTTTTTCGTATAGGCCCTGTGATTCCCAGGCCAGCCCTGGCATCTCCTGTAGCTCTGTGGGCCTGGCTGAACCTGGAATTGAGTAGCTGCTCTGAATTCTGTAACCCACTGTGGGGCTGAACATGAGACAACTGCCAATATTGTCAGCCATGATCTAGTCAATCCAACAGTTGGAGAAGAGGAAGAGAAAGACTGAGCTCTCCCTATGGCACGTGACTCCATTCCATCTGAGGAATACCTCTGTATAGCTCCATATGCCACGCTAAACATCTTAAGGAGGGGCAGGTTCCATTGCCCTTAGCTTGGGCACCAGCTGACATTTCACTTGGCCAAAGGAAATTCCCAGGAGCTGCTAAGAGGTGCTCAGATGTTGTCCTGTCTCTATATCTGCCTGCACATATCTTGGATCTGTCTCTATTACATGCACACCTCTCTGACCACCTCTGGCACCTCCAGTGTCACCAGACATTTGCATCTGAACACCTCACTCATGGCCTCCATCACCATTGATTAGCATGGGAGCTGAGACAAGGAGATCACATGCAGGTGTCTATTTCATGCAGACCTGCACTGAGGCAAGAGGGATCCCACCTCCTGTGGGATTGTGGTGGGCATGGGAGGGAGCTGAGTCCCCTTCCAGCCCCAGGACTACAGACCCAGCATGAGGTGCCTCCATGGACTCAGCTGGCTCCCTTCCCTCAACAGGGCTAAAGGAGATCCCTGCCTGTCACTGTCTGCGTGTCCTGCCCAATGATGGCAGAAGAAAGAGGCTGCCCAGGGAAGGGGTTGAGTCACCCTCCTTGGAGGTATTTCAAAGACACTGTGTTTAGGGACATGGTATACTGGTGGACTTGCTAGTGTTAGGTTTATGGTTGGACGTGGTGGTCTTCAGGTTCTTTTCCAACCACAGTGATTGTATGATTCTCAGACAAGTGGATTCTTGGACCTAAGTCTGTCTCTCAGCAGAGCAATGACCCTGCTGGAAAGCAGTGCCTCTCCCCAGGTGCGGGAGGGAACATCCGTGATTGCTTCAGCCTGTTTCCCAGCAGGTTCCCCTGGAGGCCCAGGGACAGCTGGAGGGAGCCCAGAGGGGGCAGAGCAAGTGCTGCCTTGGGCTGGTCCTCTGCTGCTGAGCTGGGCTGGGCTCCTGGGACAGAGGGAGCTCATGGCAAGCGGGCAGCGCTGCAGAGAGACAGCTCTGCCCAGGAGCAGGGCTGGGGGCACTGCCTGCAGGCATCGAGAGGAGACCTGCAAGGCAGAGAGAGCTTAAAGGCAGTGTGGAGTGGGAGGATGCTGAGAGCTCACTGCGGGAGAAATCTTCCCAGCCCTCTGCATGGTAAGTCTGTGGGTGCAGGGCAATAGAGCTTCAGTTCCTGCAGGGATCTCCGAAAACCGCCACAGCTGACAGTGTATGGGATCTGGCAGGGGGACTGGCTTCATTTCTCTGGTGTAGAGGAGAAGGGTGTGCTCCAGAGCAGGGCTTCCCTGCTGCCCTGTCAGAGGGACAGGGCATGAGGGCTGCCTTCTCCTGGCACCAGCTGCAGGGCTGTGAAGCCGGGTGTGCATGCAGGGGTGCCCAGGGCTGTCCTTCAGAGCAGGGTCCTGGTGTTTCAGGGGCTGAGTGATGGAGCAGGGACTTTGCTGCCTGCCAGGGTCAGCACTCAGCCTGTGCAGGGAACTCCCCATGACAGTGTGGGGAGAAGGAGTGCATGAAAGAAATGACCCTTGGAAGGGCAGAGCAGGGTGCTTCTGCTGTCGAGAGGCTGCTGCATGGGTCAGGTTTGCTCAGAGCTCCAGCTCAGCCCTGGGCATTTCCGAGGGGACTTTCAAGAAGAATGTCAAGGCTGCATTCTCCTGAAAAGTAAGGAGTCTTTGCTTTGAACTTTTATCCTCCTGGTGGGTGGGTGGGCAGTGTGAGACTAAAATTTATTTGTCCCCTCTGGAGAAGGCACCGAGACCCCAGTTATCCTTAGCACTTGTCTGAGGTGCTCCTTAGCCCCTGCACACACAGAGATGCCCCTGGGCAGTGCCTGGCTGCCAGGAGGGGTCTGCAGGGCAGAGCTGAGCACACAGCGGGTGGGAATGGGTCTGTGAGCAGGGAGAGGGAGGAGACAAGGGGATGGAGAAGCAGCTGCTGACAGGGACAGCTCCAGGCAGCAGAGACAGGGGCAGGGAGTGAGAGGAGGGAGCTGCTTCCAGAAATGCCATGGGAGGGGGGATTCAGGCACCTCCCTGTCATCACTAGAGAAAACCTGTAGTCTTTTCTCCCCCCCAGCAGAGCCTCTGCCTTTACGGCCATGGGACTAAGTCACCTTCTCAGTGGCTTCAGCTCTGAAGAGAAGATATTATCAAACACCCTACCATCTGTCCCTCTCCTGCCTCCATATACAGCAGCTCTGTAACATCTGCCCAAGTTCCTCCTCCTGTCTCTACTCCTCTTGTTTTTATCACTGGTCTGGGATGGGAGGTAGGATTCAGATGCACCTCACAGACCGAGCCTGCGGGTCTTGCCATGTAGAATTCTCCATGGGAGTTAAGTGTCCAAATCCCCGCCTAATCCCCAGGCTCCCAATGATAGAAATGAGAAACCTCTCCCGTTAGGACAACCCAAATTTAGGAGATTCGCTTCTTTCCCTACCAAATGCACTCCTTAAGAGTGGTGGGTAAACTAGAACAAAATACACCAAAAAAAAATCCCTTGGATTTTGTTTGCTTTTCGTTGAATTGGAAGCGACAATGTTGAAAAGCTCTGTGATATAATGAGTGGATTTAATCTGATATCACCCCGTGTCCCTATTTACCTCTTGCTGTAGGGCAGGACTGACTCCCCCAGAGCCCACAGCACAGCCTGCTGCTCCCAGTGGCACCCTCAGCCAGCACCAAGCATATATCTCATGATACAACCTGCCAAGGGTCTTTCCGAAATAGGAAAGGCAATTTCAGTGGGGTTTCTATGAGAAATGCGTTAGGTTTAGCTCAAAGAATTTTCTTCTAACTTGTCACCGTCTCTCCCACTTGGACAGTGCCCCATGCCCAGAAGAAGCTAATGTCCAACAGCAGCTCCATCACTGAGTTCCTCCTCCTGCCATTTGCAGACACGCGACAGCTGCAGCTCTTGCACTTCTGGCTCTTCCTGGGCATCTCCCTGGCTGCCCTCCTGGGCAACAGCCTCATCATCACCGCCGTAGCCTGCGCCCACCACCTCCACACCCCCATGTACTTCTTCCTCCTCAACCTCTCCCTCCTCGACCTGGGCTCCATCTCCACCACTGTCCCCAAATCCATGGCCAATTCCCTGTGGGACACCAGGGCCATCTCCTACTGGGGATGTGCTGCACAGGTCTTTTTCTTTCTCTTCTTCATCGCAGCGGAGTATTGTGTCCTCACCGTCATGGCCTACGACCGCTACATTGCCATCTGCCAACCCCTGCACTACGGGACCCTCCTGAGCAGCAGAGCTTGTGTCCACATGGCAGCAGCTGCCTGGGGCAGTGGATTTCTCTATGCTCTGCTGCACACGGCCAATACATTTTCACTACCACTCTGCCAAGGCAATGTTGTGGGCCAGTTCTTCTGTGAAATCCCCCAGATCCTCAAGCTCTCCTGCTCACGCTCCTACCTCAGGGAAGTTGGCCTTCTTGGGCTTAGTGCCTGTTTAGCATTTGGTTGTTTTGTTTTCATTGTTTTCTCCTATGTGCAGATCTTCAGGGCCGTGCTGAGGATCCCCTCTGAGCAGGGACGCCACAAAGCCTTTTCCACGTGCCTCCCTCACCTGGCTGTGGTCTGCCTGTTTATCAGCACTGGCACGTTTGCCTACCTGAAGTCCCCCTCCATCTCCTCCCCATCCCTCAGTCTGGTGGTGGCAGTTCTGTACTCGGTGGTGCCTCCAGCAGTGAACCCCCTCCTCTACAGCATGAGGAACCAGGAGCTCAAGGATGCCCTGAGGAAAATGATGAGCGGGTGCTTTTCAGAAGCAATTAACTGATTATTTTCTTTTGCAGAGCATTCATAATGTATTTCTTTACAGGCCCAGCCTGCCTCTCAGGTTCGTGGTGCTGGTGGGGCAGGGGCTCTTTGTTTTTCTTGTGATAATATTGTGCACAATGAAATTTTATTATTCATCCTACCTCTAATTCACTGTCTACCTGTACAATATGACCCCGAGGCTGTATAAATGAGACACAGTCCTCTCTGTGTATTTCAACAAAATAAAGGACCCTGCAGCGACTTATTTTCCTGAGATTCTTCCTCTGAGAACTTGGTGAAGCTGCAGGGCAGTGCCTGTGTGCAGAGGGGAAGGGGAAAAGAGTCTCAGCACAGCAGCACTGCCAGGGAATACCAGCAACTGATCTTCCCAGAGCTGCTCTCTTTCCACTCCCACACTCTCCTGCTGAGCCCTTCGGTTGGTGTAAGGCCTGAGTGCTCTGGCAGCTCGGTCAGAGTCCTGATGTGTGACAGGACTCTCGAGGGAGAATCTTGATTCTAAGGAATTGCTGTATTTATACTGGCTTTATCACTCTGTCTCCTGCCCCACTGGCACCAGGGTTCCCTCGGCTGCCGTCCTTGTGCTGACAACACATTTAGAGAAGCCCTTCTGGGTGCCCTCCCTATGCATGGCCATTTCCAGCCACCGCTGAACTTTGGCTTTGCTGGCTCCTTCCCTGCACACACAGGCCAGGTGTCTGTCTGCCTCCCGGGCAGGCTGTTCCCCCTCCAGCCTCCCTGCACTTCCTTCTGGTGTTGGACCTCCTAAGTCAGGGGGGTCCCTGTTCATCCATGCTGACCTCTTGCCAGGCCCTGCTTGACTCCCTGTGCATCAGGCAGGCATCTTTGTGGGTTAGAGAACCTTGTCCCTGAAGATCCAGGAGGGACTCACAGCCCCTTTGTCCTCCAGAACAGTCCAAGCAGATCCTCAGCTACCAGAAAGCAGCTCTCCTGCAGTCCCGCACTGCCATTCTGCTAGTTGTCCTACTTCTCCACCATCTCATGGTGGTAGCAGCCATGGCTGCCCTCCTCCTTCCCATCCCCAGACAGATCCACCCTGTCTGTCAGGAAGAGACCAGCCCTAGACATCTCATTGAGTGTCTCTGTCAAAACGCTGTCTTTTTCAACCCAGCAGGAATCCCCTGGGTTCCTTGTGTCCAGCCCTGCTGCCCTCCCAGCAGACTGTGGGGTGCTCAACTTGCCATGTCATCGAGGACCTGTGACCATGAGGCTTCCTCCAAGGCAAGGCCTCCCCTTTGCACAGAGCTCCCCTCCGCCTCCTCACCCTCCACCTGCCTTCCTGAGGAGCCCTTGGCACCCATGGCTGCCCTCCCACCACTCCAGCTGTCCCACCAGGGCTCTGCCATCCCCGTGGGGTGGGGGAGCACGTTTCTGCCTGCCCAGAAGAAAGGACAGTGCTGGGGAGGGGAGAGGGGAGGCAGGTAAAGGGGCAGGGTTGTGGGAGGCTGGGTGGGAGGTGACTCCTGTTTCCAGAAGAGGATGATGCAAGGAGAGGCATGGTAGGTGGGAGGTGGATTTTGAGGTCACTTCTTTGGAAAGAACCCAATTGGCCAGGTGCTGAGGCAGGCCCAGTGCTGTCACCTGGAGTGTCAGAAAACCCACCCAGCAGCGCTGAGATCTTGGGAGAGGGGAGATGTAGAGGATGGTGAAGATGGCATGGCTGGGAGGTGGGGTGTGAGCCCATTTCTGTTGCTGCTTGACTTGCAGCATCATAAACGCCAACGTGGCACAGATGGCAGTTCAGCCATTGGAGAAGAGTAGAGTTATGCAAAGCCAACATGGTTGGGAACCTATGGGACATGGCAGGAGAAATTGTGGGACGTGACAGAGAAGAGCGTGAGAAGGGACCAGCAGTATGGGTAGCACCCTGTGTCCCGGCTGGGTCTCACAGGTGGCTGCAGATGTGAGAAGTGGCCAGACGGCACAGAGAGGAGCACCAGGGACCTTCTGGGCAGTCTTGTCTTGCAAGGCCATCAGTGCCTGGGGAAGCCATCAGGGATGCCCTTGAAGTCCCAGAGGACCAAGGCGATGGTGTCCAAACTATCAAATTTGGGTACAAATGGAGAAAACCTGAGACCATTGGGGGGAAAGTAATTGGTGATGGTTATGAATTGTGGAGCAGACTGTGGCAGAGAAAGGCTAGGGTCACGGCGTATCGTGGAAGAAGCAGCCTGTGGAAGTTTGGGAAGGAGAGGGCTGCAAGGGGCCAGGTGCCTGTGGGGAGGTGGCTGGTCAGTGCTGGTCTGGCCAAAGCCTGTGCCTGATCACCGCGGTCTGTCCTGCTTATTCTAGTGGTTTCAGTTGTGGTAGAGTTAACTAACTTCATAGCAAATTGTATGGGGCTATGTTTTAGATTTGTGATGGAAACAGTGTTGCTAACACACCAATGTTTTAGCCACTGCTGAGCAGTGCTTGCACAGCGCCAAGGCATTTTCTGCTTCTCACGCTGCCCTGCCAGCGAGTAGGCTGGGGGTGCAGAAGATGTGGGGAGGGGACACAGCTGGGACAGCTGACCCCAACCGACCAAAGGGATCTTCTGTACCATAGGATGTTATGCTCAGCTATAAAAGCTGGGGGAAGAAGGAGGAAAGGGGAAGGGTTCAGAGTGATGGTGTTTGTCTTCCCAGGTAACCATTATGCATGATGGAGCCCTGCTTTCCTGGAGATGACTGAACACCTGCCTGTTGATGGGAAGCAGTGAATGAATTCCTTATTTTGCTTTGCTTGAGTGCACAGCTTTTGCTTTACTTATTAAACTGTTTTGATCTCAGCCAATGAGTTTTCTCACTTTACCTTTCCCGTCATCTCTCCTATCCTGCTGTGGAGGAATGAGCAAGCTGCAGCTGTGTTCTGCTTCACTGACTACTGGGGTTAAACTACAACATTTATTAAATTCTGCTCCTGTCTTTTTTCTGTGTGAGTAGGCTCACTGCTGCGTGTGTGTTTGGGCGTGAATGTGTGTACATGCTTTGCTGGTCAATTGTAATATACAGACCACTTATGGAACCTTCGCACCCGCTCAGCCTGAGAGGGGGAACGGGATGGAGCCCATTGTGTTGCTCATGGTTGTGTAAGTGCTGCTGTCAAGGTGCTGCTGCCCCTTGGTGTTGGTCTGTGTTGGGTTGGCTGTGTCCATCTTTGTTTCCTTGCAGATACCTGGATTTAGTGCTTTCCTTTTGGTTGACTCCGCCTTGGGCCATCTCTCACTTTGTGGGGCTCCAGTCAGTGCCCACCCCAGGCACACACGGTCCACGCATATCTCCCGGGCTCTGCAGGCAACTCCAGATTCCTCTCCCGGAGGATGTACTCTGCCCTGGCACGTGTTGGGACAGCGCAGTATGACAGTCTCTCAGTGAGCATTCACCATCTCCACTGTCAATAGACAACAAGGGACGTGTCCTAAATCCAACCCTTGTTCTCTAACAGCTACCAATGTGAAAATGAGCTTTTTACTCAGGCCCTTTTGGAGTGAAGTTCCTGGGCACGTTGTTGACATCAGCTGTGGAAGAGCATCCAAACCTTGAGGAACCGCATGTGGGAGATGGCATTTTTCTATAGAGATGCTATGATAGAATCAGCTCTGAAACAGTGTTAGGAACTCATTTACACAGGTGTGAGGGGAGAGAGAGAGATGGGTTCCTTTCTTAGGAGAGTGAGCTGAATACAAGCAATTATGTAGGAACAATTTAACCATAAGTAAGAATACAGGCAATGCTAACAAAAAAATGCATAATAAAGTACAGGCCTGCATTGCGATACACTAGAGGTCACTTGTGGAGAGTGATGGAAAGTTTATCAAGATTGACCAACATGCATGAAATCCCTTTCCTGAGAGACTCCTTGAGCTCCTGGTTCCTGACTCTACAGAGGAGGGGGTTCACTGCTGGATGCACCACCAAGTACAGAACTGCCACCACCAGATCGAAGGATGGGGAGGAGATGGAAGGCAGGGCTACAGGCAGGCAGCCGTGCCAGTGCTGATAACCAGGGAGACCTCGGCTAGGTGAGGGAGGCACGTAGAAAAGGTTCTGTTGGCTTCCTATTGCCATCTGCGATCCCCTGCAGCATGTCTCTGGTCTCAAGCACAGCTTTTGCAGACATTGGGTCTTGGGCATTTGGTACTGGGTTTGCCTGTGACAAGTCTGAGCTTTTACTTAGTGAGTGCCACAGTGGAGGTGCTGCAGTCCAAATGTGGTCCCATGCCCTCATTCTGGGGCACAGACAGGAGGAGCTGCAGTCCCATGTGCCACTATAGACTTTTGACACTGATGGAAGAAATGGCGCGGGGTGGTGGGACAGCTCACAGTGGTGCTGCCATGGTGCCTGTGGGCTGTGCAGGAGAGGCAGGCTGGAATGATGAGGAGGGGGATGCCCTCCATCTGAAGGAGCTTGTCATTTGTGTGGAGCTCCTCTATGAGACATGCAACAGGTTGGGTGAGCCCTTGTGGGTGAGGATGAGAGGACAGGCCCCTTGGCGTGGCATCCCGGTGGGTGATGAAGGACCTGCAACCAGGGTAAGGAAGTGGAATAAGCGTTATTTAAGCAACCCAGGGAAGACTCCAGGTACATGACCCCTGGTCTTATTGGGGACTTTAATGACCCTGACACTCACTGGAAGGGGAGCACAGCAGGATGCATGCTGTCCAGCAGATGTCGGGCATCTCTTGGGATAACTTCTTTGCACAGGTGCCAGGCCAACAAAGGTGACGCTTACCTGAATCTGGTCCTTGCAAGGGAGGGAGAGCTGATCATGGATGTGGAAAGTAGCATCAGCCTGGGCTGCAGTAGCCATGAAATAGTGGGAGAAGATTTTAGCCTCTTCAGGGCACTTTTTGTGGTAGTGCCATGGGTAGCAGCACTCCAGGTCAAGCAGCGGTCTTTCAGGAAAGCATCTTCCAAGCACAAGACCTGTCCAGACTGCTGAGCAGGAAAACAACCTGACATTTCAGGAGAGCAGCTTGGCTAAAGAAGGAACACATCGAGAAGCTCCGCAGAAGAAAGGAAGCATTCAGAAGGTGGATGCAGGGACTGATGATGGAGGAAACGGGAAATAGGGATGGCTTTAAGGAAGCCAATGCTTCCCTAGTGTGTATCCTTGAAAGAGGTTCAAGGGCATCAAGAGAAGCTGTTACTCCTTCAAGAAGAGTTTAAGGAAAAAAAGCCAAAGGTAGTATGTGGCCACTGCTGAATGTAGTAAGGGCAGGTATAGATAGAGCTGACATACTCTATATCCTCTTTGCCTTAGTCTTCCCCAGCAAGGTCTCCCAAGCCTTTGTGCCTCGAGGCAGGACTCTGGAGGAAAACAGCCAGAGGTGGATGGGTGTCAAGCCAGGGATCACTTGAGCAAACACAATCATTACCAGTCTATGGGACAGGAGGGGCAGCATCCCCAGGAGCTGAGCGAGCAGGCCAATGTCACTGTGAGGCCACTCGCCATCATCTTTGAAATGTCGTAGAGACTGGGGCAACTTCCTGATGACTGGAAGCAGGCAAATGTTGTACGCACCTTTCAAAAATGCTCAAAGAATGAGCAGGGGAATGGAAGGCTGTGCTCCTAAGCGTGTCTACTAAAGTCCCCTTTCTGGGTGTCTGAAAGGAAGGTGAATGTATTTACCCAGAGTCGATTGTGTCTGGCCATCCTCTTTGCTTTCTAGGATGAAAGGACAGGATTGCTGGACAGGGGAAGAGCAAAGGGTGTCTTCTACCTGGAGATCAGCAATGCTTTCGGCATCATCCCCCACCATATTCAATGTGAGGATGTTATGGTCTGCATGGATGGATAAATAGAGGGGTATAAAACAGCTGGAGGGGTGGGCTCGTAGGGACGTGGTCAATGCCTGGTACTCTGCCTGGAGGCATCGAGCTAGTAGGGTCTGGCAGGGGTCTATCAGGCAAGCTGCCCTGTTTAATGTCTTTTAAATGGTCTGGAGGAGATGAGAGAGTGATTTTGCATAACATTTGTCAAAGAGATCACATTGAAGAGAGCGCCCAACGTGGGGCACGACAACGGCAGTTTTGCATTAAGCGTTCTATAGCTAGTTATTAAGTGGCAAGCTCCTGTGCAGGTCACGGAGCTTGTTAGCTGCTTGCTTATCTCTAGCTTGCTGAGTTTGGGAACATGTTAATGCAAATAATGGCTGCGTGCTTTGTCCTGGCACTGATAGCTTTGTTGTGCTGTGGGAGCTATCTTGTGGGGAGAATGAAGGAACGCGGGAACGTGCTAATACAAATAATGTCGATGTGCTTTGTCCTGGCACTGATGGCTTTGCTGTGTTGTGGGAGCTATCTTGTGGAGGAGATGAGGGAACACATCTCCCTCTCTCTACCAGGCATTGATGTGAATGGTTTTATTATGCAGGCTCCCGAGGTCCTTGTTCACCCTTATGTAAGCTGTTTAATACTAATAATTAATACTGGTGGCATATTATGGGTATTGTGGAATCTGGTCTCGTCCTGGTATAAGAGAAGGCAAGTTTTAGGTGAGGCAATACTTAAATGTGCCCTCAAGCGACTGGTGCCTGGGTGGCAGGGTATATGGAAGGATTTGGGCAGATTCCTAGGACGGTTATCACCTCCCATAATCTGGGATTTTACATCTGAACAGGCAAGTAACCCTGGCAAACTGACACGCCACCTGATAGAAGGGTGCCTTGCCTATCCCAATGAAAACCAGCAGCTTCTCGCACTGTACTGGGGCCTGGCCTATGCCTACCGAGCCATAGTTCAACACTGTCAGAGGACCATGGTCGAGGCAGGGACCCAGACTGCATCTGAGGACACCATGCTCGAGATAGGGACCCAAACAACAACAACTACAGTAATTGCCCCAATAGTGAAAAGGAAGCAGTGGACAAGGAGATCAACGGGTCCATACCATCGATTAGTGAGGGAAGAAGAAGAAGAGGAAAAGCTTGATCTAGAAGCTGGTCCTTCAATAAGGAAATTGGAGGAAGGAGTGAGGGAACTTAAACAGGAAGCGGAAACTACCCGGTCCCTGACGTCCTCAGAACTTCGGGACTTGCGGAAAGATTACAGCCGCCAGCCAGGTGAGCGGATTGCTGCCTGGCTGCTCCGATGCTGGGATAACGGGGCTGATAGTCAGCAACTGGAAGGCAAGGAAGCCCAACAGCTGGGATCCCTCGCTAGAAACCGGGGAATTGAAAGAGGAATTGGAAAAGAGGCAGCAGTTTGCAGTCTCTGGAGCCGGCTCCTCTCAAGTGTGAGGGCAAGATATCCATTCAAGGAAGATCTTGTCAATTCCTCAGAAAAGTGGACTACCGCAGATGAAGGCATCCAGTACCTGAGAGAGTTAGCAGTGGTGCAAGTCATCTACAGTGATCTAGATGATGAGGAAGTTTCCAAAGATCCAGAGGATGTCCTGTGCACACGGGCCATGTGGCGAAAGGTGATTCAAGGTGCCCCAGCATCGTATTCTAACAGCTTGGCAGCAATGTATTGTCCAGATATGGAAACACCAACTGTGGAGAAAGTGTCGTCTTGGCTCCAAAACTTTGAGGAAAATCTCTGTGTCTCCTCATCCCTACAGGACAGTGCTTTGGCTGTTAGGGATGCTCCAAGAAATCAGTCCTCTCCTGCCCCAGTCAGAGGGAAAGGGAGCCCAAGGCGTATGCCACGTGGTACACTCTGGTTCTTCCTGCGTGACCAAGGGGAGGACATGAGGAAGTGGGATGGTGAACCCACCTTTAAGCTGGAAGCCCGTGTGCGTGAACTGAGAGGGAAGACAGCTGTTAAGAAGGGGTCACCCAAGAAGAAGGCTGTCAGCGTAGTTGCTGTAGAGGCCCAAGAAAGCACTCAGCGATCCTCCAGGCACAGAAGAACTGAAACTACCTCCCTTGATTCTGGTGAGGGGACTTCTGGTCTGGTACCGCAAGGATCGGACAGTGAATATTCTGATGAGGAACAGCAATAGAGGGTCCCTGCCTTCAGCCAGGAGGAGGAAAGGGATGACCGGATATACTGGACTGTGTGGATTCGATGGCCTGGCACATCAGACCCACAGAAGTATAAGGCTTTGGTAGACACTGGTGCACAGTGTACACTGATGCCATCAGGATACAGGGGCACGGAACCCATCTGGATCTCTGGAGTGACAGGGGGATGCCAAGAATTGACTATACTGGAGGCTGAAGTGAGCTTGACAGGGGACAAGTGGGAAAAGCACCCCATTGTGACCGGCCCAGAGGCCCCTTGTATCCTTGGCATTGACTACCTCAAGAGAGGGTACTTCAAGGACCCAAAGGGGTACCGATGGGCTTTTGGTGTAGCCACTGTAAATGCAGAGAAGATCAAACAGCTATCTACTCTGCCTGGCCTCTCGGAAGATCCCTTCATTGTGGGATTGTTGCAAGTTGAAGAACAGCAGGTGCCAATCGCTACCAGGACGGCGCACCGTCGGCAATATCGGACAAACCGAGACTCCCTGGCTCCCATCCATGAGCTGATTCATCACCTAGAGAGCCAAGGAGTCATCAGCAAGACTCATTCACCTTTTAATAGTCCTATATGGCCAGTGCAAAAGTCTGATGGAGGGTGGAGGTTAACAGTAGATTATCGCGGCCTGAATGAAGTGACACCGCCACTGAGTGCTGCTGTACCAGACATGTTAGAGCTCCAATATGAACTGGCATCAAAGGCAGCCACGTGGTATGCTACAACTGATATTGCCAATGCATTTTTCTCCATTCCTTTGGCAGCAGAGTGCAGGCCACAGTTTGCTTTCACATGGAGAGGTGTTCAATACACCTGGAATCGACTGCCCCAGGGGTGGAAGCACAGTCCTACCATTTGTCACGGATTAATCCAAACAGCACTGGAACAAGGCGATGCCCCTGAACATTTACAATACATAGATGACATCATTGTGTGGGGCAACGAGGCAGAAGAAGTGTTTGAGAAGGGGAAAAGAATAATTCAGATTCTTCTGAAAGCTGGTTTCGCCATAAAGAAAAGCAAGGTCAAGGGACCTGCACAGGAGATTCAGTTCTTGGGAATAAAATGGCAGGATGGACGCCGTCATGTCCCTATGGATGTGGTTAACAAGATAGCATCTATGTCTCCACCAGCTAACAAGAAAGAAACACAAGCTTTCCTAGGCCTTGTGGGGTTCTGGAGAATGCATATTCCAGGTTATAGTCAGCTTGTGAGCCCTCTCTATCGAGTAACGCGGAAAAAGAACTATTTTGAATGGGGCCCTGAACAACAACAAGCCTTTGAGCATATCAGACAAGAAATAGCTCGTGCAGGAGCTCTTGGGCCTGTCCGGACAGGACCAGATGTGCAAAATATACTCTACACTGCAGCTGGGGATCATGGTCTCACCTGGAGCCTGTGGCAGAAAACACCAGGAGAAACCCGAGGTCGACCATTAGGGTTTTGGAGCCGGGGGTACCGAGGATCAGAAGCCCACTACACCCCGACTGAAAAAGAGATACTAGCAGCATATGAGGGGGTTCGAGCCGCTTCAGAAGTTGTTGGTACAGAAGCATATCTCCTCTTGGCACCACGATTGCCCGTGCTACACTGGATGTTCAAAGGAAACATCCCCTCTACACATCATGCAACCAGCGCTACATGGAGTAAGTGGATAGCATTGATCACGCAACGGGCTCGACTGGGGAAATCTAACCGCCCAGGAATTCTGGAAGAGATCATGGACTGGCCAGAAGGCAGAGATTTTGGAGCATCACCTGAGGAGGTGGCTCGTGCCCAAGAGGCACCACCATATAATGAGTTACCAGAAGACGAAAGGTGTTATGCTTTGTTTACTGATGGATCCTGTCGTGTGGTAGGGAACCATCGGAAGTGGAAAGCTGCTGTGTGGAGTCCCACACGCCAAGTCGTTGAGGCCACTGAAGGAGAAGGCGAGTCAAGTCAGTTTGCAGAAGTGAAAGCCATCCAACTAGCCCTAGACATTGCTGAACGAGAAAAATGGCCGGTACTCTACCTCTATACCGACTCCTGGATGGTGGCTAATGCCCTATGGGGGTGGCTACAGCAGTGGAAGAAGACTAATTGGCAACGCAGGGGTAAACCCATCTGGGCAGCAGCATTGTGGCAGGACATTGCTGCCCGTGTAGAACACATAACTCTAAGGGTACGTCATGTAGATGCTCACGTGCCCAAAAGCCGTGCCACTGAAGAACATCGAAATAATGAACAGGTAGACAAGGCTGCCAAAATAGAAATAGCTCAGGTGGACCTGGACTGGGAGCGTAAAGGTGAGCTATTTGTAGCTCGCTGGGCCCATGAGACATCGGGACATCTAGGGAGAGATGCAACATATAGGTGGGCTCGTGATCGAGGGGTGGACCTGACCATGGAGGCCATTACACAGGTCACTCAGGAATGTGAAACATGTGCTGCAATCAAACGAGCCACCAGAGTAAAGTCTCCCTGGAACAGAGGGCGGTGGCTGGGTTTTCGATATGGCGAGGCCTGGCAAATTGACTACATTGGACCACTGCCGCGAACACGCCAAGGCAAGCGCTACATACTCACCATGGTGGAAGCAACTACTGGTTGGCTAGAAACATATCCTGTAAACCATGCCACTGCCCGAAACACCATCTTAGGCCTCGAAAGGCAAATTTTATGGCGACACGGTACCCCAGAAAGAATTGAATCAGACAATGGGACTCATTTCCGAAATAACCTCATAAGCTCCTGGGCAAAGAAACATGGCATTGAGTGGGTGTACCACATACCCTATCACCCGCAAGCATCTGGGAAAATTGAGAGATATAATGGACTGTTGAAGACTATGTTGAGAGCGCTAGGCAATGGGACATGGAAGCATTGGGATACAAATTTAGCAGAAGCCACTTGGCTAGTTAACACCAGAGGATCTGCTAACCGTCCTGGTCCTGCCCAAACAAAACCCCTACATACTGTGGGAGGGGATAAGGTCCCCGTAGTGCACATGGGGAAGTGGCTGGGGAAGGCAGTGTGGATTGCACCTCCCATGGGAAAAGGCAAACCCATTCGTGGGATTGTCTTTGCTCAGGGACCTGGGTGTACTTGGTGGGTAATGCGGAAGGATGGGGAGACCCAGTGTGTGCCTCAAGGACATTTAACCTTGGGGGGAAAAATAATCTGTGATGTGAGTTGTATGTTGTAGGAAGTAATGTAGCAGGAATGACCTGAACTGCAGAGGAGTGAACTTCGCAAGGAACCAGACAAGTGCATCGGTGACCCAAACCAAGCCAGTGTTGGGGCCCAACGATCGAACATACTGCTTCTCCTGTCCTGACCACTCATCTTGATGGATGGGGCCCAAGTCATAACCTGTGTGTGAACATCAGGAAGAGTGGAAGAAGCCCATGGAATATCTATCTCTTAAAGGACAGGGGATAGTAATTAATAAGAATGTATAAATCCGTACGTTGGGTATAAAAGTGGTTTAAGTATGTAGTTTCAGTTGTAAGTGTTCGTAAGAAAGGATTTCAGTAATGAGAATTCAATACAATAGTATGGTTAGAAGATATCTGTATTAAGTTATGTGGAACCTGAGCAGGACGCAAATGGTATGGAATAAGGGGTGGAGATTGTATTGGGTCTGGCTGAGATGGAGTTAATACTCCCCATAGCAGCCCTCATAGCACTGTGCTCTGCATCAGTAGCTAGAAAGGTGTTGATAGCACACCAGTGTTTTGGCTACTGCTGAGCAGTGCTGGCACAGCATCAAGGCTGTCTCTCCAACATTTCTGCCCCCCCTCAATGGCAGGCTGGGGCAGGGCAAGATCTTGGGAGGGGACATAACCAGGACAGCTGACCTAAACCAACCAACCAGATATTCCATACCATATGACGTCAGCTCAGATAGAAAAGCTAAGTTAAGGGAGACGGAGTGGGGGGCATTTTGTCTTCCGGAGCAACCACTACGCATACTGAAGCCCTGCTTCCCGAGAAGCGGCTAGACATCGCCTGCTGATAGGAAGTAGAGAATAACATCATTTGTTTTTCTTTGCTTTCGCGCGCGCAACCTTTGCTATCACTTTATTAAACTGTCCTTATCTTGACCCATGAGCCTTTTGTTATATTTTCTCCCCCCGTCCAGCTGAGGAGGGGGAGTGATAGAGCGGCTTTGGTGGGCACCTGGCATCCAACCAGGGTCAACCCACCACAATAGTAAAAGCATTGGAATATACAAATGATGCACAGTGCAACTGCTCACCACCCGCCAACTGATGCCCAGTTAGTCCCCGAGTGGTGATCCCCCTGCCCCCACTCCCCCCAGTTCACATACTAGATGTGATGTCACATTGCATTGAATGCCCCTTTGGCCACTTTGGGACAGCTGCCCTGGCTCTGTCCTGTACCAACTTCTTGTGCCCCTCCAGCTTTCTCGCTAACTGGTCATCAGAAGCTGAAAATTCCTTGACTTTAGGCTAAACCCTACTTAGCAACAACTGAAAACATCAGCGTTACTGACATTCTTCTCATACCTAACTCAAAAACATAGCACTATACCAGCCACTAGGAAGATAATTAACTCTATCCCAGCTGAAACCAGGACACTATCCACCCCTTATTCTATACCATTGACGTCATGCTTACTTCCCATACTTTCAGTTATATCCTGGTCAATAATCATCACCCTTTCTGTCCTTTTGGGATATATAGACAATGATATATGTGTATATATATATGTATACACACACAGAGATATCATTCCTTTAGTTTATGGGTCATGTTCATAAAAAGTTCATTGAGTTCATTTAGTTCCTGACTCTGGGCTCCATCTGTCATACCAATCTTTCTGGGCAGGAGGGATGGTGCAAAGTCCTCTCAGTCGGCAGAGCAGGATTAGGCTGCAGTGTGGTGTGATGAGCAGGCGACATTGGACGCAGCAGGACAATGGTGTGCACTGTTGGATTGTTGCCTGCTGGAGTCAGTTCTGGTTCCATCACTACTGCACTTCACTCAGTTTTATCACAGTTCATTCTTGCTTGATCTAAGTGATTCTTACTGTAGTACTATGGATATAGCAGATAACAGTTATAGTACTGACAACAGACAGTAGCGGGGTTATATAGCAACTAATGTCATACAGTTTAATTCTGGCTATTCTCACTTAAAATCATATCCCCTTGAGGCACACATCGGACTTCCCCATCTTTTCGCATCACCCACCAAATGCACCCGGGCCCTTGAGCTAAAGCAATCCCACCAACGGGCTTGCCTTTGCCTGAGGCAGGAGTAACCCAGACTGTCCTCCCTAACATATGTCCCCTCCTCAGGTCCCTCACAGTATTTTGAGGTGTTGCACTCCTTTAACTCATAATCTTCATGAGTAAAATTCCCCTGTTCTCCACACATCTCTACAGTACAGCTATTCATGTTTGATGGTGCTTTTCTAGCCCGTCTTTAGTCCTTGAAAAGGGAACCACACTATATCTGAACACTTGCCAAAAATCACGCATGGACGCAAAATTAACCTGAATTAAACCTTATGTATTAGAACAAAATTCAGCTGTGTATGGATCGAGCAAGAAATGATGACCCCCTCTCCTTTCACTTTTTTTTCCCCATCATTTTCTCAGGCTTTGGGAAGACAGAAAACTAGTAAATGTGAAATTCATGGGTGCCAATGATTGAATTCTCATCCTCAGCCTCAGCTGAATCCCTTCTCCTTGGGCAACACTGAAAAGCACAGGCTAAGATGTTTTGGTACATGGGCAGATGCCTGATCCCCTATCAAGACAGCAATGGGAGCAATTGCATGATGCTGCAGGTAATGAAAGGGGGCACATACTTCATGGGTTTGCTGCCCGGGGTAGAAAATAGCCCAGAAACCAGCTCAGAAACAACAAAGGAGGGTACAAAATAAGAAAAGCATGGCTAATGGGGGAAGGATTAACAGGTGTGGCAGGTAAACCCCAGCCAGCAACTAAGCCCATACCCAGTCCTCGCTCATTCCCCCCAACAGCAAGATAGGGGAGAGGATCAGAAGGGCAAAAGCAAAAAACTCATTGGTTAAATTAAGTCCAGTTTAATAAGTGTAGTAACGAGGCAAATGCAAGCAAAGCAAATGAGGAATGAATTCAGTACTTCCCATTGGCAGGCAGGTGTTCAGCCATCTCCAGGAAAGCAGGGCTCCATCATGTCCAACAGTTACTTGGGAAGATAACCACCATCACTCTGAACCTTCCCCATTTCCTCCTTCTTCCCCCAGCTTTCTATTGCTGAGCGTAATGTCTTATGGTATACAAGATCCCTTAAGTCAGTTGGAGTCAGCTGTCCCAGCTGTGTCCCCTCCCACACACTTGTGCCCCCAAAGCCTACTCGCTGGAGAGGCAGGGGGAGAAGAAAATGCCTTGGCGCTGTGCAAGCACTGCTCAGCAGTGACTAAAACATTGGTGTGTTAGCAACACTGTTTCCGTCACAAACCTAAAACATAGCGCCATACAAGATACTATGAAATTAATTAATTCTGTCATGAGCTCACATACAACAGCCCACCCATGTTGGCTCTGCCTACCTCTACCCCTCTCCACTGAATGAGCTGCCACATGTGCCACATCAGGGTTTGTGATGCAACAAGTCAAGCAGCAAGAGAAATGGCTTCACACTCCACCTCCCAGCCGTTTCATCTTCACCTTCCTCTGCATCTCCCCTCTCCCAAGATCTCAGCGCTGCGGGGTACATTTTCCGACACTCCAGGTGACAGCACTGGGCCTGCCTCAGCACCTGGCCAATTGGGTTCTTTCCAAAGAAGTGACCTCAAAATCCACCTCCCACCTACCATGCCTCTCCTTGCATCATCCTCTTCCGGCAACAGGAGTCACCTCCCAGACAACGTCCCACAAACCTTCCCCTTTACCTGCCTCCCCTCTCCCCTCCCCAGCACTGTCCTTTCTGCTGGGCAGGCAGCAACGTGCCCCCCCAGCCCACGGGGACTGCAGAGCCCTGGTGGGACAGCTGGAGTGGTGGGAGGGCAGCCATGGGTGCCATGGGCTCCTCAGGAAGGCAGGTGGAGGGTGAGGAGCTGGAGGGGAGCTCTGTGCAAAGGGGAGGCTGGCGTGCACAGAGCCCTGCCTTGGAGGAAGCCTCATGGTCACAGGTCCTCGATGACATGGCAAGTTGAGCACCCCACAGTCTGCTGGGAGGGCAGCAGGGCTGGACACAAGGAACCCAGGGGATTCCTGCAGGGTTGAAAAAGACAGCATTTTGACAGAGACACTCAATGAGCTGTCTAGGGCTGGTCTCTTCCTGACAGACAGGGTGGATCTGTCTGGGGATGGGAAGGAGGAGGGCAGCCATGGCTGCTACCACCATGAGATGGTGGAGAAGTAGGACAACTAGCAGAATGGCAGTGCGGGACTGCAGGAGAGCTGCTTTCTGGTAGCTGAGGATCTGCTTGGACTGTGTTGTGGTTTCAGCCCAGCTGGTAACAAAGGACCACACAGCCACTCGCTCACTCCTCCTGCCCCCCTCTGGTGGGATGAGGAGGAGAACCAGAAAGTGGAAAAGAAAAAAAAAAAACAAACCGCAGAACCTCATGGGTTGCGATAAGGACAATTTACTGGGACAACACAAAAAGAGAAGTTACAACAACAACAACAACAACGGTACTAATAAAAGAATATACAAAACGAGTGATGCGCAGTGCAACTGCTCACTACGCGGAACCTGACGCTCCACCAGTTCCCCCACTGAAAACAGAGAGACACCTCCCCACCCCGCTCCCCATTTATATGATGAGCATGATGTCACATGGTATGGAATAGCTCTTTGGCGAGTTCAGGTCAGCTGTCCTGGCTGTGCCCCCTCCCAGGTTCCTACGAAAATGAACCCTATCCCAGCTGAACCCAGGACAGACTGTCCTGGAGGAGAAAGGGCCTTGAGTCCCTCCTGGATCTTCAGGGACAACGTCCTCAAAGCCCAGGCAGAAGCCAGCCTGATGCACAGGGAGTCGAGCAGGACCTGGCAAGAGGTCAGCGTGGATGAACAGGGACCCCCCTGACTTAGGAGGTCCAACACCAGAAGGAAGTGCAGGGAGGCTGGAGGGGGAACAGCCTGCCCGGGAGGCAGACCGACACCTGGCCTGTGTGTGCAGGGATGGAGCCAGCAAAGCCAGAGCTTGGTCGTGGCTGGAAATGGCCGTGCATGGGGAGGGCACCCAGAAGGGCTTCTCTAAATGTGTTGTCAGCACAACGACGGCAGCTGAGGGAAACACTGGTCCCAACTGGCAGTGGGGCAGGGGATGGAGTGACAAAGCCAGTGTAAATACAGCAATTCCTCAGAACCAAGATTCTCCCTCGAGAGTCCTGCCACACAGCAGGACTGGGACTGAGCTGCCAGAGCACTCAGGCCTTACACCAAGCCAGGGGCTCAGCAGGAGAGTGTGGGAGTGGAAAGAGAGCAGCTCTGGGAAGACCAAGCACTGGTGCTGCCTGGCAGTGCTGCTGTGCTGAGACTCTTTTCCCCTTCCCTTCCACACACAGACACTGCCCTGCAGCTTCACCAAGATCTCAGAGGAAGGATCTCAGGCAAACAAGTCCCTGCAGGGTCCTTTACTGTGTTGAAATACAGAGAGAGCACTGCGCCTCATTTACACAGCCTCGGGGTCAAATTCTACAGGTAGACAGTGAATTACAAGTGGGATGAATCATAAAATTTCATTGTGAACATTATCACTAGAAAAATAAAGAAAACACCACGGCCACCACAAAGAAGAATCAGAGAAGACAGGCTGAGCCTGTAATGAGTTCCATTATGAATGCTCTGCAGAAGAAAACAGGGCGTTAATTGCTTCTGAAAAGCACCCGCTCATCATTTTCCTCAGGGCATCCTTGAGCTCCTGGTTCCTCATGCTGTAGAGGAGGGGGTTCACTGCTGGAGGCACCACCGAGTACAGAACTGCCACCACCAGACTGAGGGATGGGGAGGAGATGGAGGGGGACTTCAGGTAGGCAAACGTGCCAGTGCTGATAAACAGGCAGACCACAGCCAGGTGAGGGAGGCACGTGGAAAAGGCTTTGTGGCGTCCCTGCTCAGAGGGGATCCTCAGCACGGCCCTGAAGATCTGCACATAGGAGAACAGAATGAAAACAAAACAACCAAATGCTAAACAGGCACTAAGCCCAAGAAGGCCAACTTCCCTGAGGTAGGAGCGTGAGCAGGAGAGCTTGAGGATCTGGGGGATTTCACAGAAGAACTGGCCCACAACATTGCCTTGGCAGAGTGGTAGTGAAAATGTATTGGCCATGTGCAGCAGAGCATAGAGAAACCCACTGGCCCAGGCAGCTGCTGCCATGTGGACACAAGCTCTGCTGCCCAGGAGGGTCCCGTAGTGCAGGGGTTGGCAGATGGCAATGTAGCGGTTGTAGGCCATGACGGTGAGGACACAATACTCCGCTGCGATGAAGAAGAGAAAGAAAAAGACCTGTGCAGCACATCCCCAGTAGGAGATGGCCCTGGTGTCCCACAGGGAATTGGCCATGGATTTGGGGACGGTGGTGGAGATGGAGCCCAGGTCGAGGAGGGAGAGGTTGAGGAGGAAGAAGTACATGGGGGTGTGGAGGTGGTGGGCGCAGGCTACGGCGGTGATGATGAGGCTGTTGCCCAGGAGGGCAGCCAGGTAGATGCCCAGGAAGAGCCAGAAGTGCAAGAGCTGCAGCTGTCGCGTGTCTGCAAATGCCAGGAGGAGGAACTCAGTGATGGAGCTGCTGTTGGACATTAGCTTCTTCTGGGCATGAGGCACTGTTCAAGAGGGAAAGAGATTGACAAGTTAGAATAGACTTCTCTGAGCTAAACCTAACGCATTTCTCACAGAAACACCACCAAAGCTGCCTCTCCTATTTCAGAAAGATCTTTGGCAGGTCCCTTTCATGAGCTGTGCTTGGTGCTGGCTGAGGGTGCCACTGGGAGCAGCAGGCTCTGCTGTGGGCTACAGGGGAGTCAGTCCTGACCTACAGCAAGAGGCAAATAGGAACATGGTGTCATCTTAGAGTAAATCCATTTGTCATATCAAAGAGCTTTTCAGCATTGTCACTCCCAATGCAACCAAAACTGGGGATTTTGTTTTGAGTATTTGTTCTGGTTTCCACACGCCAATTAAGGAGTTCTTTTGGCAGGGAAAGAAGCGAATGTCCTAAAGATGGGATGTCCTGAAAGGAGAGTTTTGTCATTTGTGTCACTGGGAGCCTGGGGATTAGGAGGGGATTGGGATATTTTACTCACATGGACAAATGTCTGAAATGCACCCAAATCCCCCCTCCCCATCCCTCTCCAGTGACAAGAACAAGAGGAGCAGGGACAGGAGGACAAAAATGGATAAACACTACAGACCTGCTGCCAATGGAGGCAGGAGAGGGACAGATGGCAGGGTATTTGATAATTTCTTCTCTTCAGGGCTGACCCAACTGAGGTGACTGAGTCCCCATGGCCGTAAGGGCAGAGGATCTGCTGGGTGGGAGAAAAGACTACAGGTTTTCTCTAGTGATGACAGGGAGGTGCCCGAATTCCCCCTCCCATGGCATTTCTGGAAGCAGCTCCCTCCTCTCACTCCCTGCCCCTGTCTCTGCTGCCTGGAGCTGTCCCTGTCAGCAGCTGCTTCTCTGTCCCCTTGTCTCCTCCCTCTCCCTGCTCACAGACCCCATCCCACCCGCTGTGTGCTCAGCTCTGCCCTGCAGACCCCTCCTGGCAGCCAGGCACTGCCCAGGGGCATCTCTGTGTGTGCAGGGGCTAAGGAGCACCTCAGACAAGTCCTAAGGACAACTGGGGTCTCGGTGCCTTCTCCAGAGGGGACAAATAAATTTTAGTCTCACACTGCCCACCCGCCCACCAAGATGATAAAAATTCAAAGCAAAGACTCCTTACTTTTCAGGAGAATGCAGCCTTGACATTCTTCTTGAAAGTCCCCTCGGAAATGCCCAGGGCTGAGCTGGAGCTCTGAGCAACCCTGACCCATGCAGCAGCCTCTCGACAGCAGCAGCACCCTGCTCTGCCCTTCCAGGGGACATTTCTTTCACCCACTCTTTCTCCCCACACTGTCATGGGGGGTTCCCTGCGCAGGCTGAGTGCTGACCCTGGCAGGCAGCAAAGTCCCTGCTCCATCACTCGGCCCCTGAAACACCAGGACCCTGCTCTGAAGGACAGCCCTGGGCACCCCTGCATGCACACCCGGCTTCACAGCCCTGCAGCTGGTGCCAGGAGAAGGCAGCCCTCATGCCCTGTCCCTCTGACAGGGCAGCAGGGAAGCCCTGCTCTGGAGCACATCCTTCTCCTCTACACCAGAGAAATGAAGCCAGTCCTCCTGCCAGATCCCATACACTGTCAGATGTCCCAGATCCCTGCAGGAACTGAAGCTCTATTGCCCTGCACCCAGAGACTTACCATGCAGAGGGCTGGGAAGATTTCTCCCGCAGTGAGCTCTCAGCATCCTCCCACTCCACACTGCCTTTAAGCTCTCTCTGCCTTGCAGGTCTCCTCTCGATGCCTGCAGGCAGTGCCCCCAGCCCTGCTCCTGGGCAGAGCTGTCTCTCTGCAGCGCTGCCCGCTTGCCATGAGCTCCCTCTGTCCCAGGAGCCCAGCCCAGCTCAGCAGCAGAGGACCAGCCCAAGGCAGCACTTGCTCTGCCCCCTCTGGGCTCCCTCCAGCTGTCCCTGGGCCTCCAGGGGAACCTGCTGGGAAACAGGCTGAAGCAATCACGGATGTTCCCTCCCGCACCTGCAGAGAGACACTGCTTTCCAGCAGGGTCATTGCTCTGCTGAGAGACAGACTTAGGTCCAAGAATCCACTTGTCTGAGAATCAGAGAATCACTGAGGTTGGAAAAGACCCTTAAGATCACCAAATCCAACAATGAACCTAACACTAGCAAGTCCACCAATAAATCGTGTCCCTAAACACAGTGTCTTTTAAATTCCTCCAAGGAGGGTGACTCAACCCCTTCCCTGGGCAGCCTCTTTCTTCTGCCATCATTGGGCAGGACACACAGACACTGACAGGCAGGGATCTCCTTTAGCCCTGCTGAGGGAAAGGGAGCCAGCTGAGTCCATGGAGGCACCTCATGCTGGGTCTGTAGTCCTGGGGCTGAAAGGGGACTCAGCTCCCTCCCATGCCCACCACCAACCCACAGGAGGTGGGATTCCTCTTGCCTCAGTGCAGGTCTGCATTAAATAGGCACCTGCATGTCTGCTCCTGGGTACATCTTGCCTTCAAAGACAGCATCCTCCAAGCACAGCCATGGTTCATATCAAAACTCAGCTGAAACTCAAAAGGCAATTCAAGGGCAGCAAGATAAGCTGTTGCTACGTCAGGAACAGTTAAAGAAGAAAGAGAGATACTACGGGACCACTATTAAATTAATTGATAATAGGAGTAGGCAGATCTGAGACTGCCAATGTCGTCTTTGCCTCAGTTACTGCCAGCAAGGTCTCCCAGGCCTTTGTGCTTTGAGGCAGGACACTGGAAGGGAAAGGGGAACAACCAGTGGTGGATGAGGATCACGCCAGGGCTTACCTAGCAAACTACACCCTTACCACTCAGTGGGACCTGAGGGGCTGCAGTCAAGGGTACTGAGGAGGTGCTGGTCTGTTGTGATCCCAGTAAGGAAGGCACTCAGACTCTGTGAGGCATCATTTAAAATGCTCTTCCTTAGGTCTAGGGCTATAAGGAGAGAATTGTACAGATAATCTTATGTCCCTTTAGATGGGTGGAACCCCAGGTCATGTAGCATGGATGTAGAAGAATGAGGAGGGTGGAAGCCCCCTGTATGAAGGGGAAGCTTGGAGTTATGGAGGTCCTCCATGTGACGGGCAACAGGTTGGGTTAGCTTTTGTCACTGAGGATCAGAGGAGTCAGTAAGAGTGACATTGTGCTGGCAGTTACAAACTACTTGATGCTGGGAGAGGAAACAGAAAAGGTCTTTTGTCAGCAGCCAAGGAAGTCTCCATGTTAATGGTCAGGTGCCTATGGGGGACTGGCAGTGCCCTGGCATTCACTGGCCAGGCAAAGCAACAGGTTGCCAACAGCCTGAAGGATCTTGGGACAACTTCTTAACAGAGCTGCTAGGCGGACCAACGATGCTGATGCTCACCTGGACCTGACCCTGCCTCTCTTTGGGACAGCTTCCTTAGTAACACCTGCAGCCCGGAGGGTGATTCCCTGGGCCTGCACCAGGCAGCAGCCGTGTTTCTCAGCAGCACTTGCCCTTTCCTCCCTGGGTATTGACCATGTCTCTCCATTCCACATTCATGGACCCCAAACTACCAGTTGAGGAAACACATTTTGGTGAGGGGAAGACCTGCCCGAGGCACGCCTGCACTTTGTGAGTCCCAAGAGCTTGTGCAAATCTCGGGGTGGAGCTCATTTGCTACCCACATTTGTATTGCAGATGGTTGGGGAGCACCATTACCAAGCAGGAAGTGAGAGAGTTGGTCCCAGGACAAGATCTGCCTGATGGGGATGGAGCTTACAGCTGCAGTGTCTCCGAGTCATTGCCCCGCATAAGGTGTGTTTGATATATGGCCGTGTTCCTGGAAATAATGCCATTTGGGTGACTTCTTCTCACCATCAAAACTAGGCAGGATGAATCCCATCCCTGGCAAAGAGCATGCATAAACTGAAGGAACTGCCCCTCACCTGCCCAGCGCTGGCCTTGGCATGGGGAGCACCTTCTGGGCCTGAATGGACAAGCACAGCTGTGCCCTGCCTGCAAAGCTCAGGAACTGTTCTCCACTCTTAAAGAAAAAATGAGCACATTTTTCATCAGCTGAAATGCATCAAACACTGCTCCTTCACAGACGATGTTTTCCCATGATGTCAAGGTGGAAATTTCCAGCCCAGGTACTATGCTCAGGAGAAGATATCCTGATCTTCCCCATTACACCCGTGACACTGCTCTGCCTAGTATCCTGTGTATTGACTCTCACCACTCTCTCACGGGTTTCCACATGTCCTGCTTGAACTGACCATTTCCAAAGAAATCTTTCCAGCAGCCTGCCTGAATGTCTGCATTTCCCAGTGTCCATCCACCTTTCCTCCCCTCATTGGTCTCTACCCATTCAAACACCTCTCAGCTACCCAGGTGCTGCTCAGAGCTTCAGGTGCTTTAAAGCTTGCCTTGTCTTTCAGTAGTCTGCTTGATGGTCTCTTGAGCCAACTCCTCCATTGTGTTTGTACCTGTTCTCCTGAGTATCTCACTGAAAGTGTTCCACTAAGGTGACACGCAGCAGAAAGTGGACTTCAGTGGAGGAAACGTGGACTTCATACGTTATTTTTTAATGAATTGTTTTTCTTTGCTCCATTTTTTTTGTTTTAATACTGGCAGGTAAGCAACATTCTTCTGTGATTGTGTGCAGCTGGTTCTCCAAATAAAGCCAGTGGGGATCTGTTCAAATGAGCTGAATCACTCAGCTACAGACTTTACTGGGAAAAGCTTGGATTTGAAAAATCATGATGGAAGTCCAGGTGACCACAGAGAGAAATGATGGATGGAGGTGGTGGTGAGGGACCGCTGATGACGATGGGGCACAGGACAATGATCTCCCATACATTGTCTGACAGAAACAATCTTACCACTTCCTACGTGTTCAGACATCATCCGCAGATGCTGTGGATCAATATGAATTGGAGAAGGCTGAGATTATGTGTTCTGTAAGCAGCAAGACAAAGAAAACTGGAAACAGAAGAGATGCTGATTTTTTTGTTACTTATCATTTCAATCTTCTCTGCTCGGCTATACTCCTGAAATTTCTCCAATGAGGCCCAAAAGACTTGAAGAGTTAGGGAAAGTGATGCACAGAGACATGGCTTGTTAGGGTGTTTTGCATGTTAAGGAGCCCTCTGGTGCCCAGTTCCTGAACTGCAGATACTGAAAGCAGGAACAAGCCCCTGACAAAGTGGAAGGCAGCAGAAAACCCCAAGTTTCTGAGGGTGTTGGAGGCCTCACTGAGGGCCAACACTGACAAAGCCATGCAGGGAATGCCCACTCAATGTGTCGGTCCCTGGGGGCTAAATAGGCAAAAAAACGCGGAGACACTAGTTGCAGGTGGCAAAGGCAATGAGCTGGTGGCTCTGATCACATGTAAGCCCTTGGTGTTTGTTAATCATCAGAGTGGCCAAGCCCTGACCCCCAGGGCCTGGTAGAAGAGGTCCTTTCCCTCATGCGTTGCTCAGGCCTCTACTGAGGGTCAGGGTGAGTGCGGGTGTGTGTACAACTTGGTGGTAGATTTTGTTGCTTTAAACACAAAGCTGTGGTGTTCTGGGGATCTGGCAATGCCTCTAAGTTCCCCACAACTCATCCAGCCTCCTTCATAGTCCTGCTGACAGTCCTCAATCACCTGAGATGTCCCAGTCCCAGACTTGTTTGCATCCCCAGATTGGATCCATATGCCCAGCACTACACTGCCATTACTCCGGCTGCCCTAAAATCACAACTTGAACTATTCCACAGTAGCATGACTGCCACTTGCTCCTTCGGGTCCTCTTCTGGCCTGTAACACACTCTCTGCTATGCACACCCCGCTCTCTCCCTGCACTCGCACGAGTCTCCCAAAACCTTCTCACTTCCCCTGCAGCAATGAGACCTCACTCCAGGAGGTTCATGGATTCTCAAGGCTGATGTATGTGAGACAAGGGGAGCCAAAGGAATCTCAGTAGACATAATAAAGGGGGATGAAAGATGATGTTTAGTGCTTACATTGTTGAAATTAGCTGAGGCAGACAGTTCCTGATAAGAAACAGGAGCTGGCCTCAAGAGCCAGCCAAGACTGGTCTTGCAGCTTGGGTGAATACCAAGAAAACACTGAGCCTGCACAAGGAAAGAGGTTACTAGCGGTGACGGAGTCATCTATCTTCATCTCTGCGACCACCAGACGACCACCATAAAGAGGCACTGTGCAAGCGCAGCTGGGAGGAGACTATGGAAATGACCTCTCAGAGCTAATTTTAATATGAAGCGGGGATAGCTCATGCATATGTATAGGCATATTGTGAATATGTAATACCTGACTGTATAAACTTGAGGCGAACTGCCGAGTCGGGTGCTCACGACTTTGGTGGGACTACCCCCTATGCTGCCAAGCGCTGCATGAACATACCTACTTTACAATCCCACTGACTGTGGAGTCTGTTTTCCGCATGTCAGAAGTTTCCTGAATTCCAGGCAAGTGTGGGTAGTGAAGGAGAGGAAGACAGGAAGGTCGGCTCACGGGCCATGAGGAGCAGTGTTCAGCCACCCCCAGCAATGGGCATTCCCCATCTGCCAGGTTGAGGCATGCTCCCCTGATGGAAAATTCTCATGTAACCCCTGGTTTGTGCAGGGTCCTGCAGCCACACTCCCAGGGCACACCTACTCCTCCTCCACCTACAGACATCAACTGCTTTCCATTGCTGGGCTCAGGTGTGGTTGTAAGGATTTGCTAAAGCCCTGAACCACCTCCTTGATTGTTGATAACTTCACCCTCTCTCACATCACTACACACCTCCAGTCACTGCCTAATCACTAATTGACAAGTTAGGAAGCTCTCAAGGCATTCCTCAGGTAATTACCATGTTTCTCCATTCAAGATTCATGCATTCGAGAAGCACCAGTTGAGGAAACACATCAAGATGTGTGAGGGGAGGATATCCCTGAGTCACCTCTGTACTCTTGGAGGTGTGAGTGCTTTTGCAAGGCTCCAGGAGTTCATCTGGTGCCATGCATTTGGTGTTCCCTTCTTGAAACACAAAGCCTTGAGCTGATCCAGACTCCTTCAGAGTGTCCTATTGTACCACAGCACTTTTTGATGTTGATACATTTATTCATTTCATTCCTGTCATTCAGTCTTACTTGACAAGGTAGCTCTTAATTAATAGTGTATAACCTCTGGAATGAAGTTTTTAGAGCATTGTTTTTTTCTCTCATTCCTGACTGTTACCATTTAATGGCAAGAGCTCTCTCCTGAGGGGAATGTTTCTTTGCATGGGTACTTGGAGAGATCATTCTTGTGCTTGGAGGAGGCTGTCCTGTCAGGCCTGTCAGATTTGCTCATGCTCCTTCACCCTTCAGAGCTGCTTCCCATGGCACCACCTGGATCAGTCTCCCAAGTAAGTCAAAGACTTCTCCTCCTGAGTCCAGAGTCTGTGCTCTGCTGCTGGGCTCCCTCACTGCCCTTTGGTGTCTGAGACCCCACAGTTTCATGGTCATGACGCCAAGGCTGACGCTGGTGATCACATCCTGACCAGCATTTCCTTGTTGGCCAAGGTCCAGGTGAGCATCAGCCTTGTTGGCCCACCTAGCAGCTCTGTGAAGAAGGTGTCCCAAGATCCTTCAGGCTGTTGGCACCCTGTTGCTTTGCCTGGCCAGTGAATGCCAGGGCACTGCCAGTCCCCCATAGGCACCTGATCATTAACCTGGGGAATTCCTCGGGTGACAAAAGACCTTTTCTGTTTCCTCTCCCATCATCAGGTAGTTTGTAACTGCCAGCACAATGTCACTCTTACTGACTCCTCTGATCCTCAGTGACAAAAGCTAACCTAACCTGATGCCCGTCACATGGAGGACCCCCATAAATCCAAGCTTCCCCTTCATACAGGGGGCATCCACCCTCCTCATTCTTCTACATCCATGCTACACTTCCTGGGGTTCCACCCATCTAAAGGGACATAAAATTATCTGTACAATTCTCTCCTTAGAGTGCTAGACCTAAGGAAGAGCATTTTAAATGATGCCTCACAGATTCTGAGTGCCTTCCTTACTGGGATCACAACAGATCAACACTTCCTGGTGAAAGACAATCTCTCAGTACCCTTTATTGCAGCCCCTCTGGTCCCACGGACTGGTAAGGGTGTGGTTTGCTAGGTAAGCCCTGGCGTGATCCTCATCCACCACTGGTTGTTCCCCTTTCCCTTCCAGTGTCCTGCCTCAAAGCACAAAGGCCTTGGAGACCTTGCTGGTGGTAACCGAGGCAAAGACAACATAGGCAATCTCAGATCTCTCTACAGCTATTATCAATTAATTTAATAGTGGTCCTGGAGTACCTCTCTTTTTTCTTTAACTGTTCCTGAAGTAGAAACACCTCATCTTGGTGACCTTGCATTGCCTTTTGAGTTTCAGCTGAGTTTTGGTATGAAGCATAGCTGTGCTTGGAGGATGCTGTCTTTGAAGGCAAGATGTACCCAGGAACACTGTTCAAATGCTTGGGCTGTTCCTTGGCTGGATCGTCAAGGAAGTGAGAAAGGACCCCGGTGTGATGTGCTTTGTGATGACACAATGCCTGCAGCTAATGGGTAGAAGAAGGGACAGAATTTGCCTCTCTGATGGCATCTGATGACTGGTGCCTCTGACTGATGGCAACCGTCAATGGCACAAAGGCACCAAATCATACCGTCTGAGATGCCATCTGGGGTGTCTGTCACACACCCTCCCTGAAGGAGAATTGCTTTTTCGTATAGGCCCTGTGATTCCCAGGCCAGCCCTGGCATCTCCTGTAGCTCTGTGGGCCTGGCTGAACCTGGAATTGAGTAGCTGCTCTGAATTCTGTAACCCACTGTGGGGCTGAACATGAGACAACTGCCAATATTGTCAGCCAAGATCTAGTCAATCCAACAGTTGGAGAAGAGGAAGAGAAAGACTGAGCTCTCCCTATGGCACGTGACTCCATTCCATCTGAGGAATACCTCTGTATAGCTCCATATGCCACGCTAAACATCTTAAGGAGGGGCAGGTTCCATTGCCCTTAGCTTGGGCACCAGCTGACATTTCACTTGGCCAAAGGAAATTCCCAGGAGCTGCTAAGAGGTGCTCAGATGTTGTCCTGTCTCTATATCTGCCTGCACATATCTTGGATCTGTCTCTATTAGCTGCACACCTCTTTGACCACCTCTGGCACCTCCAATGTCACCAGACATTTGCATCTGAACCCCTCACTCAAGGCCTCCATCAACATTGATTAGCATGGGAGCTGAGACAAGGAGATCACATGCAGGTGTCTATTTCATGCAGACCTGCACTGAGGCAAGAGGGATCCCACCTCCTGTGGGATTGTGGTGGGCATGGGAGGGAGCTGAGTCCCCTTCCAGCCCCAGGACTGCAGACCCAGGATGAGACGCCTCCATGGACTCAGCTGACTCCCTTCCCTCAGCAGGGCTAAAGGAGATCCCTGCCTGTCACTGTCTGCGTGTCCTGCCCAATGATGGCACAAGAAAGAGGCTGCCCAGGGAAGGGGTTGAGTCACCCTCCTTGGAGGTATTTAAAAGACACTGTGTTTAGGGACATGGTATACTGGTGGATTTGCTAGTGTTAGGTTTATGGTTGGACGTGGTGGTCTTCAGGTTCTTTTCCAACCACAGTGATTGTATGATTCTCAGAAAAGTGGATTCTTGGACCTAAGTCTGTCTCTCAGCAGAGCAATGACCCTGCTGGAAAGCAGTGCCTCTCCCCAGGTGCGGGAGGGAACATCCGTGATTGCTTCAGCCTGTTTCCCAGCAGGTTCCCCTGGAGGCCCAGGGACAGCTGGAGGGAGCCCAGAGGGGGCAGAGCAAGTGCTGCCTTGGGCTGGTCCTCTGCTGCTGAGCTGGGCTGGGCTCCTGGGACAGAGGGAGCTCATGGCAAGCGGGCAGCGCTGCAGAGAGACAGCTCTGCCCAGGAGCAGGGCTGGGGGCACTGCCTGCAGGCATCGAGAGGAGACCTGCAAGGCAGAGAGAGCTTAAAGGCAGTGTGGAGTGGGAGGATGCTGAGAGCTCACTGCGGGAGAAATCTTCCCAGCCCTCTGCATGGTAAGTCTGTGGGTGCAGGGCAATAGAGCTTCAGTTCCTGCAGGGATCTCCGAAAACCGCCACAGCTGACAGTGTATGGGATCTGGCAGGGGGACTGGCTTCATTTCTCTGGTGTAGAGGAGAAGGGTGTGCTCCAGAGCAGGGCTTCCCTGCTGCCCTGTCAGAGGGACAGGGCATGAGGGCTGCCTTCTCCTGGCACCAGCTGCAGGGCTGTGAAGCCGGGTGTGCATGCAGGGGTGCCCAGGGCTGTCCTTCAGAGCAGGGTCCTGGTGTTTCAGGGGCTGAGTGATGGAGCAGGGACTTTGCTGCCTGCCAGGGTCAGCACTCAGCCTGTGCAGGGAACTCCCCATGACAGTGTGGGGAGAAGGAGTGCATGAAAGAAATGACCCTTGGAAGGGCAGAGCAGGGTGCTTCTGCTGTCGAGAGGCTGCTGCATGGGTCAGGTTTGCTCAGAGCTCCAGCTCAGCCCTGGGCATTTCCGAGGGGACTTTCAAGAAGAATGTCAAGGCTGCATTCTCCTGAAAAGTAAGGAGTCTTTGCTTTGAACTTTTATCCTCCTGGTGGGTGGGTGGGCAGTGTGAGACTAAAATTTATTTGTCCCCTCTGGAGAAGGCACCGAGACCCCAGTTATCCTTAGCACTTGTCTGAGGTGCTCCTTAGCCCCTGCACACACAGAGATGCCCCTGGGCAGTGCCTGGCTGCCAGGAGGGGTCTGCAGGGCAGAGCTGAGCACACAGCGGGTGGGATGGGGTCTGTGAGCAGGGACAGGGAGGAGACAAGGGGATGGAGAAGCAGCTGCTGACAGGGACAGCTCCAGGCAGCAGAGACAGGGGCAGGGAGTGAGAGGAGGGAGCTGCTTCCAGAAATGCCATGGGAGGGGGGATTCAGGCACCTCCCTGTCATCACTAGAGAAAACCTGTAGTCTTTTCTCCCCCCCAGCAGAGCCTCTGCCTTTACGGCCATGGGACTAAGTCACCTTCTCAGTGGCTTCAGCTCTGAAGAGAAGATATTATCAAACACCCTACCATCTGTCCCTCTCCTGCCTCCATATACAGCAGCTCTGTAACATCTGCCCAAGTTCCTCCTCCTGTCTCTACTCCTCTTGTTTTTATCACTGGTCTGGGATGGGAGGTAGGATTCAGATGCACCTCACAGACCGAGCCTGCGGGTCTTGCCATGTAGAATTCTCCATGGGAGTTAAGTGTCCAAATCCCCGCCTAATCCCCAGGCTCCCAATTATAGAAATGAGAAACCTCTCCCGTTAGGACAACCCAAATTTAGGAGATTCGCTTCTTTCCCTACCAAATGCACTCCTTAAGAGTGGTGGGTAAACTAGAACAAAATACACCAAAAAAAAATCCCTTGGATTTTGTTTGCTTTTCGTTGAATTGGAAGTGACAATGTTGAAAAGCTCTGTGATATAATGAGTGGATTTAATCTGATATCACCCCGTGTCCCTATTTACCTCTTGCTGTAGGGCAGGACTGACTCCCCCAGAGCCCACAGCACAGCCTGCTGCTCCCAGTGGCACCCTCAGCCAGCACCAAGCATATATCTCATGATACGACCTGCCAAGGGTCTTTCCGAAATAGGAAAGGCAATTTCAGTGGGGTTTCTATGAGAAATGCGTTAGGTTTAGCTCAAAGAATTTTCTTCTAACTTGTCACCGTCTCTCCCACTTGGACAGTGCCCCATGCCCAGAAGAAGCTAATGTCCAACAGCAGCTCCATCACTGAGTTCCTCCTCCTGCCATTTGCAGACACGCGACAGCTGCAGCTCTTGCACTTCTGGCTCTTCCTGGGCATCTACCTGGCTGCCCTCCTGGGCAATGGCCTCATCATTAGCGCTGTAGCCTGCGCCCACCACCTCCACACCCCCATGTACTTCTTCCTCCTCAACCTCTCCCTCCTCGACCTGGGCTCCATCTCCACCACTGTCCCCAAATCCATGGCCAATTCCCTGTGGGACAGCAAGGCCATCTCCTACTGGGGATGTGCTGCACAGGTCTTTTTTTTTGCCTTCTTGGCAGTAGCAGAGTATTGTGTCCTAACCATCATGGCCTACGACCGCTACGTTGCCATCTGCCAACCCCTGCACTACGGGACCCTCCTGGGCAGCAGAGCTTGTGTCCACATGGCAGCAGCTGCCTGGGCCAGTGGGTTTCTCTATGCTCTGCTGCACATGGCCAATACATTTTCACTACCACTCTGCCAAGGCAATGTTGTGGGCCAGTTCTTCTGTGAAATCCCCCAGATCCTCAAGCTCTCCTGCTCACGCTCCTACCTCAGGGAAGTTGGCCTTCTTGGGCTTAGTGCCTGTTTAGCATTTGGTTGTTTTGTTTTCATTGTTTTCTCCTATGTGCAGATCTTCAGGGCCGTGCTGAGGATCCCCTCTGAGCAGGGACGCCACAAAGCCTTTTCCACGTGCCTCCCTCACCTGGCTGTGGTCTGCCTGTTTATCAGCACTGGCACGTTTGCCTACCTGAAGTCCCCCTCCATCTCCTCCCCATCCCTCAGTCTGGTGGTGGCAGTTCTGTACTCGGTGGTGCCTCCAGCAGTGAACCCCCTCCTCTACAGCATGAGGAACCAGGAGCTCAAGGATGCCCTGAGGAAAATGATGAGCGGGTGCTTTTCAGAAGCAATTAACTGATTATTTTCTTTTGCAGAGCATTCATAATGTATTTCTTTACAGGCCCAGCCTGCCTCTCAGGTTCGTGGTGCTGGTGGGGCAGGGGCTCTTTGTTTTTCTTGTGATAATATTGTGCACAATGAAATTTTATTATTCATCCTACCTCTAATTCACTGTCTACCTGTACAATATGACCCCGAGGCTGTATAAATGAGACACAGTCCTCTCTGTGTATTTCAACAAAATAAAGGACCCTGCAGCGACTTATTTTCCTGAGATTCTTCCTCTGAGAACCTGGTGAAGCTGCAGGGCAGTGCCTGTGTGCAGAGGGGAAGGGGAAAAGAGTCTCAGCACAGCAGCACTGCCAGGGAATACCAGCAACTGATCTTCCCAGAGCTGCTCTCTTTCCACTCCCACACTCTCCTGCTGAGCCCTTCGGTTGGTGTAAGGCCTGAGTGCTCTGGCAGCTCGGTCAGAGTCCTGATGTGTGACAGGACTCTCGAGGGAGAATCTTGATTCTAAGGAATTGCTGTATTTATACTGGCTTTATCACTCCTACCCCTGCCCCACTGGCACCAGGGTTCCCTCGGCTGCCGTCCTTGTGCTGACAACACATTTAGAGAAGCCCTTCTGGGTGCCCTCCCTATGCATGGCCATTTCCAGCCACCGCTGAACTTTGGCTTTGCTGGCTCCTTCCCTGCACACACAGGCCAGGTGTCTGTCTGCCTCCCGGGCAGGCTGTTCCCCCTCCAGCCTCCCTGCACTTCCTTCTGGTGTTGGACCTCCTAAGTCAGGGGGGTCCCTGTTCATCCATGCTGACCTCTTGCCAGGCCCTGCTCGACTCCCTGTGCATCAGGCAGGCATCTTTGTGGGTTAGAGAACCTTGTCCCTGAAGATCCAGGAGGGACTCACAGCCCCTTTGTCCTCCAGAACAGTCCAAGCAGAGCCTCAGCTAACTGAAAGCAGCTCTCCTGCAGTCCCGCACTGCCATTCTGCTAGTTGTCCTACTTCTCCACCATCTCATGGTGGTAGCAGCCATGGCTGCCCTCCTCTTTCCCATCCCCAGACAGATCCACCCTGTCTGTCAGGAAGAGACCAGCCCTAGACATCTCATTGAGTGTCTCTGTCAAAATGCTGTCTTTTTCAACCCAGCAGGAATCCCCTGGGTTCCTTGTGTCCAGCCCTGCTGCCCTCCCAGCAGACTGTGGGGTGCTCAACTTGCCATGTCATCGAGGACCTGTGACCGTGAGGCTTCCTCCAAGGCAAGGCCTCCCCTTTGCACAGAGCTCCCCTCCGCCTCCTCACCCTCCACCTGCCTTCCTGAGGAGCCCTTGGCACCCATGGCTGCCCTCCCACCACTCCAGCTGTCCCACCAGGGCTCTGCCATCCCCGTGGGGTGGGGGAGCACGTTTCTGCCTGCCCAGAAGAAAGGACAGTGCTGGGGAGGGGACAGGGGAGGCAGGTAAAGGGGAAGGGTTGTGGGAGGTGACTCCTGTTTCCAGAAGAGGATGATGCAAGGAGAGGCATGGTAGGTGGGAGGTGGATTTTGAGGTCACTTCTTTGGAAAGAACCCAATTGGCCAGGTGCTGAGGCAGGCCCAGTGCTGTCACCTGGAGTGTCAGAAAACCCACCCAGCAGCGCTGAGATCTTGGGAGAGGGGAGATGTAGAGGATGGTGAAGATGGCATGGCTGGGAGGTGGGGTGTGAGCCCATTTCTGTTGCTGCTTGACTTGCAGCATCATAAACGCCAACGTGGCACAGATGGCAGTTCAGCCATTGGAGAAGAGTAGAGTTATGCAAAGCCAACATGGTTGGGAACCTATGGGACATGGCAGGAGAAATTGTGGGACGTGACAGAGAAGAGCGTGAGAAGGGACCAGCAGTATGGGCAGCACCCTGTGTCCCGGCTGGGTCTCACAGGTGGCTGCAGATGTGAGAAGTGGCCAGACGGCACAGAGAGGAGCACCAGGGACCTTCTGGGCAGTCTTGTCTTGCAAGGCCATCAGTGCCTGGGGAAGCCATCAGGGATGCCCTTGAAGTCCCAGAGGACCAAGGCGATGGTGTCCAAACTATCAAATTTGGGTACAAATGGAGAAAACCTGAGACCATTGGGGGAAAACTAATTGGTGAGGGTTATGAATTGTGGTGGAGACTGTGGCAGAGAAAGGCAAGGGTCACGGCATATCATGGAAGAAGCAGCCCGTGGAAGTTTGGGAAGGAGAGGGCTGCAAGGGGCCAGGTGCCTGTGGGGAGGTGGCTGGTCAGTGCTGGTCTGGCCAAAGCCTGTGCCTGATCACCATGGTCTGTCCTGCTTATTCTAGTGGTTTCAGTTGTGGTAGAGTTAACTAACTTCATAGCAAATTGTATGGGGCTATGTTTTAGATTTGTGATGGAAACAGTGTTGCTAACACACCAATGTTTTAGTCACTGCTGAGCAGTGCTTGCACAGCGCCAAGGCATTTTCTGCTTCTCACGCTGCCCTGCCAGCGAGTAGGCTGGGGGTGCAGAAGATGTGGGGAGGGGACACAGCTGGGACAGCTGACCCCAACCGACCAAAGGGATCTTCTGTACCATAGGATGTTATGCTCAGCTATAAAAGCTGGGGGAAGAAGGAGGAAAGGGGAAGGGTTCAGAGTGATGGTGTTTGTCTTCCCAGGTAACCATTATGCATGATGGAGCCCTGCTTTCCTGGAGATGACTGAACACCTGCCTGTTGATGGGAAGCAGTGAATGAATTCCTTATTTTGCTTTGCTTGAGTGCACAGCTTTTGCTTTACTTATTAAACTGTTTTGATCTCAGCCAATGAGTTTTCTCACTTTACCTTTCCCGTCATCTCTCCTATCCTGCTGTGGAGGAATGAGCAAGCTGCAGCTGTGTTCTGCTTCACTGACTACTGGGGTTAAACTACAACATTTATTAAATTCTGCTCCTGTCTTTTTTCTGTGTGAGTAGGCTTAGTTCTGCGTGTGTGTTTGGGCATGAATGTGTGTACATGCTTTGCTGGTCAATTCTAATATACAGACCACTTGTGGAACCTTCGCACCCGCTCAGCCTGAGAGGGGGAACGGGATGGGGCCCATTGTGTTGCTCATGGTTGTGTAAGTGCTGCTGTCAAGGTGCTGCTGCCCCTTGGTGTTGGTCTGTGTTGGGTTGGCTGTGTCCATCTTTGTTTCCTTGCAGATACCTGGATTTAGTGCTTTCCTTTTGGTTGACTCCGCCTTGGGCCATCTCTCACTTTGTGGGGCTCCAGTCAGTGCCCACCCCAGGCACACACGGTCCACGCATATCTCCCGGGCTCTGCAGGCAACTCCAGATTCCTCTCCCGGAGGATGTACTCTGCCCTGGCACGTGTTGGGACAGCGCAGTATGACAGTCTCTCAGTGAGCATTCACCATCTCCACTGTCAATAGACAACAAGGGACGTGTCCTAAATCCAACCCTTGTTCTCTAACAGCTACCAATGTGAAAATGAGCTTTTTACTCAGGCCCTTTTGGAGTGAAGTTCCTGGGCATGTTGTTGACATCAGCTGTGGAAGAGCATCCAAACCTTGAGGAACCGCATGTGGGAGATGGCATTTTTCTATAGAGATGCTATGATAGAATCAGCTCTGAAACAGTGTTAGGAACACATTTACACAGGTGTGAGGGGAGAGAGAGAGATGGGTTCCTTTCTTAGGAGAGTGAGCTGAATACAAGCAATTATGTAGGAACAATTTAACCATAAGTAAGAATACAGGCAATGCTAACAAAAAAATGCATAATAAAGTACAGGCCTGCATTGCGATACACTAGAGGTCACTTGTGGAGAGTGATGGAAAGTTTATCAAGATTGACCAACATGCATGAAATCCCTTTCCTGAGAGACTCCTTGAGCTCCTGGTTCCTGACTCTACAGAGGAGGGGGTTCACTGCTGGATGCACCACCAAGTACAGAACTGCCACCACCAGATCGAAGGATGGGGAGGAGATGGAAGGCGGGGCTACAGGCAGGCAGCCGTGCCAGTGCTGATAACCAGGGAGACCACGGCTAGGTGAGGGAGGCACGTAGAAAAGGTTCTGTTGGCTTCCTATTGCCATCTGCGATCCCCTGCAGCATGTCTCTGGTCTCAAGCACAGCTTTTGCAGACATTGGGTCTTGGGCATTTGGTACTGGGTTTGCCTGTGACAAGTCTGAGCTTTTACTTAGTGAGTGCCACAGTGGAGGTGCTGCAGTCCATATGTGGTCCCATGCCCTCATTCTGGGGCACAGACAGGAGGAGCTGCAGTCCCATGTGCCACTATAGACTTTTGACACTGATGGAAGAAATGGCGCGGGGTGGTGGGACAGCTCACAGTGGTGCTGCCATGGTGCCTGTGGGCTGTGCAGGAGAGGCAGGCTGGAATGATGAGGAGGGGGATGCCCTCCATCTGAAGGAGCTTGTCATTTGTGTGGAGCTCCTCTATGAGACATGCAACAGGTTGGGTGAGCCCTTGTGGGTGAGGATGAGAGGACAGGCCCCTTGGCGTGGCATCCCGGTGGGTGATGAAGGACCTGCAACCAGGGTAAGGAAGTGGAATAAGCGTTATTTAAGCAACCCAGGGAAGACTCCAGGTACATGACCCCTGGTCTTATTGGGGACTTTAATGACCCTGACACTCACTGGAAGGGGAGCACAGCAGGATGCATGCTGTCCAGCAGATGTCGGGCATCTCTTGGGATAACTTCTTTGCACAGGTGCCAGGCCAACAAAGGTGATGCTCACCTGAATCTGGTCCTTGCAAGAGAAGGAGAGCTGATCATGGATGTGGAAAGTAGCATCAGCCTGGGCTGCAGTAGCCATGAAATAGTGGGAGAAGATTTTAGCCTCTTCAGGGCACTTTTTGTGGTAGTGCCATGGGTAGCAGCACTCCAGGTCAAGCAGCGGTCTTTCAGGAAAGCATCTTCCAAGCACAAGACCTGTCCAGACTGCTGAGCAGGAAAACAACCTGACATTTCAGGAGAGCAGCTTGGCTAAAGAAGGAACACATCGAGAAGCTCCGCAGAAGAAAGGAAGCATTCAGAAGGTGGATGCAGGGACTGATGATGGAGGAAACGGGAAATAGGGATGGCTTTAAGGAAGCCAATGCTTCCCTAGTGTGTATCCTTGAAAGAGGTTCAAGGGCATCAAGAGAAGCTGTTACTCCTTCAAGAAGAGTTTAAGGAAAAAAAGCCAAAGGTAGTATGTGGCCACTGCTGAATGTAGTAAGGGCAGGTATAGATAGAGCTGACATACTCTATATCCTCTTTGCCTTAGTCTTCCCCAGCAAGGTCTCCCAAGCCTTTGTGCCTCGAGGCAGGACTCTGGAGGAAAACAGCCAGAGGTGGATGGGTGTCAAGCCAGGGATCACTTGAGCAAACACAATCATTACCAGTCTATGGGACAGGAGGGGCAGCATCCCCAGGAGCTGAGCGAGCAGGCCAATGTCACTGTGAGGCCACTCGCCATCATCTTTGAAATGTCGTAGAGACTGGGGCAACTTCCTGATGACTGGAAGCAGGCAAATGTTGTACGCACCTTTCAAAAATGCTCAAAGAATGAGCAGGGGAATGGAAGGCTGTGCTCCTAAGCGTGTCTACTAAAGTCCCCTTTCTGGGTGTCTGAAAGGAAGGTGAATGTATTCACCCAGAGTCGATTGTGTCTGGCCATCCTCTTTGCTTTCTAGGATGAAAGGACAGGATTGCTGGACAGGGGAAGAGCAAAGGATGTCTTCTACCTGGAGATCAGCAATGCTTTCGGCATCATCCCCCACCATATTCAATGTGAGGATGTTATGGTCTGCATGGATGGATAAATAGAGGGGTATAAAACAGCTGGAGGGGTGGGCTCGTAGGGACGTGGTCAATGCCTGGTACTCTGCCTGGAGGCATCGAGCTAGTAGGGTCTGGCAGGGGTCTATCAGGCAAGCTGCCCTGTTTAATGTCTTTTAAATGGTCTGGAGGAGATGAGAGAGTGATTTTGCATAACATTTGTCAAAGAGATCACATTGAAGAGAGCGCCCAACGAGGGGCACGACAACGGCAGTTTTGCATTAAGCGTTCTATAGCTAGCTATTAAGTGGCAAGCTCCTGTGCAGGTCACGGAGCTTGTTAGCTGCTTGCTTATCTCTAGCTTGCTGAGTTTGGGAACATGTTAATGCAAATAATGGCTGCGTGCTTTGTCCTGGCACTGATGGCTTTGTTTTGCTGTGGTAGCTATCTTGTGGGGAGAATGAAGGAACGCGGGAACGTGCTAATACAAATAATGTCGATGTGCTTTGTCCTGGCACTGATGGCTTTGCTGTGTTGTGGGAGCTATCTTGTGGAGGAGATGAGGGAACACATCTCCCTCTCCCTACCAGGCATTGATGTGAATGGTTTTATTATGCAGGCTCCCGAGGTCCTTGTTCACCCTTATGTAAGCTGTTTAATACTAATAATTAATACTGGTGGCATATTATGGGTATTGTGGAATCTGGTCTCGTCCTGGTATAAGAGAAGGCAAGTTTTAGGTGAGGCAGTACTTAAATGTGCCCTCAAGCGACTGGTGCCTGGGTGGCAGGGTATATGGAAGGATTTGGGCAGATTCCTAGGACGGTTATCACCTCCCATAATCTGGGATTTTACATCTGAACAGGCAAGTAACCCTGGCAAACTGACACGCCACCTGATAGAAGGGTGCCTTGCCTATCCCAATGAAAACCAGCAGCTTCTCGCACTGTACTGGGGCCTGGCCTATGCCTACCGAGCCATAGTTCAACACTGTCAGAGGACCATGGTCGAGGCAGGGACCCAGACTGCATCTGAGGACACCATGCTCGAGATAGGGACCCAAACAACAACAACTACAGTAATTGCCCCAATAGTGAAAAGGAAGCAGTGGACAAGGAGATCAACGGGTCCATACCATCGATTAGTGAGGGAAGAAGAAGAAGAGGAAAAGCTTGATCTAGAAGCTGGTCCTTCAATAAGGAAACTGGAGGAAGGAGTGAGGGAACTTAAACAGGAAGCGGAAACTACCCGGTCCCTGACGTCCTCAGAACTTCGGGACTTGCGGAAAGATTACAGCCGCCAGCCAGGTGAGCGGATTGCTGCCTGGCTGCTCCGATGCTGGGATAACGGGGCTGATAGTCAGCAACTGGAAGGCAAGGAAGCCCAACAGCTGGGATCCCTCGCTAGAAACCGGGGAATTGAAAGAGGAATTGGAAAAGAGGCAGCAGTTTGCAGTCTCTGGAGCCGGCTCCTCTCAAGTGTGAGGGCAAGATATCCATTCAAGGAAGATCTTGTCAATTCCTCAGAAAAGTGGACTACCGCAGATGAAGGCATCCAGTACCTGAGAGAGTTAGCAGTGGTGCAAGTCATCTACAGTGATCTAGATGATGAGGAAGTTTCCAAAGATCCAGAGGATGTCCTGTGCACACGGGCCATGTGGCGAAAGGTGATTCAAGGTGCCCCAGCATCGTATTCTAACAGCTTGGCAGCAATGTATTGTCCAGATATGGAAACACCAACTGTGGAGAAAGTGTCGTCTTGGCTCCAAAACTTTGAGGAAAATCTCTGTGTCTCCTCATCCCTACAGGACAGTGCTTTGGCTGTTAGGGATGCTCCAAGAAATCAGTCCTCTCCTGCCCCAGTCAGAGGGAAAGGGAGCCCAAGGCGTATGCCACGTGGTACACTCTGGTTCTTCCTGCGTGACCAAGGGGAGGACATGAGGAAGTGGGATGGTGAACCCACCTTTAAGCTGGAAGCCCGTGTGCGTGAACTGAGAGGGAAGACAGCTGTTAAGAAGGGGTCACCCAAGAAGAAGGCTGTCAGCGTAGTTGCTGTAGAGGCCCAAGAAAGCACTCAGCGATCCTCCAGGCACAGAAGAACTGAAACTACCTCCCTTGATTCTGGTGAGGGGACTTCTGGTCTGGTACCGCAAGGATCGGACAGTGAATATTCTGATGAGGAACAGCAATAGAGGGTCCCTGCCTTCAGCCAGGAGGAGGAAAGGGATGACCGGATATACTGGACTGTGTGGATTCGATGGCCTGGCACATCAGACCCACAGAAGTATAAGGCTTTGGTAGACACTGGTGCACAGTGTACACTGATGCCATCAGGATACAGGGGCACGGAACCCATCTGGATCTCTGGAGTGACAGGGGGATGCCAAGAATTGACTATACTGGAGGCTGAAGTGAGCTTGACAGGGGACAAGTGGGAAAAGCACCCCATTGTGACCGGCCCAGAGGCCCCTTGTATCCTTGGCATTGACTACCTCAAGAGAGGGTACTTCAAGGACCCAAAGGGGTACCGATGGGCTTTTGGTGTAGCCACTGTAAATGCAGAGAAGATCAAACAGCTATCTACTCTGCCTGGCCTCTCGGAAGATCCCTTCATTGTGGGATTGTTGCAAGTTGAAGAACAGCAGGTGCCAATCGCTACCAGGACGGCGCACCGTCGGCAATATCGGACAAACCGAGACTCCCTGGCTCCCATCCATGAGCTGATTCATCACCTAGAGAGCCAAGGAGTCATCAGCAAGACTCATTCACCTTTTAATAGTCCTATATGGCCAGTGCAAAAGTCTGATGGAGGGTGGAGGTTAACAGTAGATTATCGCGGCCTGAATGAAGTGACACCGCCACTGAGTGCTGCTGTACCAGACATGTTAGAGCTCCAATATGAACTGGCATCAAAGGCAGCCACGTGGTATGCTACAACTGATATTGCCAATGCATTTTTCTCCATTCCTTTGGCAGCAGAGTGCAGGCCACAGTTTGCTTTCACATGGAGAGGTGTTCAATACACCTGGAATCGACTGCCCCAGGGGTGGAAGCACAGTCCTACCATTTGTCACGGATTAATCCAAACAGCACTGGAACAAGGCGATGCCCCTGAACATTTACAATACATAGATGACATCATTGTGTGGGGCAACGAGGCAGAAGAAGTGTTTGAGAAGGGGAAAAGAATAATTCAGATTCTTCTGAAAGCTGGTTTCGCCATAAAGAAAAGCAAGGTCAAGGGACCTGCACAGGAGATTCAGTTCTTGGGAATAAAATGGCAGGATGGACGCCGTCATGTCCCTATGGATGTGGTTAACAAGATAGCATCTATGTCTCCACCAGCTAACAAGAAAGAAACACAAGCTTTCCTAGGCCTTGTGGGGTTCTGGAGAATGCATATTCCAGGTTATAGTCAGCTTGTGAGCCCTCTCTATCGAGTAACGCGGAAAAAGAACTATTTTGAATGGGGCCCTGAACAACAACAAGCCTTTGAGCATATCAGACAAGAAATAGCTCGTGCAGTAGCTCTTGGGCCTGTCCGGACAGGACCAGATGTGCAAAATATACTCTACACTGCAGCTGGGGATCATGGTCTCACCTGGAGCCTGTGGCAGAAAACACCAGGAGAAACCCGAGGTCGACCATTAGGGTTTTGGAGCCGGGGGTACCGAGGATCAGAAGCCCACTACACCCCGACTGAAAAAGAGATACTAGCAGCATATGAGGGGGTTCGAGCCGCTTCAGAAGTTGTTGGTACAGAAGCATATCTCCTCTTGGCACCACGATTGCCCGTGCTACACTGGATGTTCAAAGGAAACATCCCCTCTACACATCATGCAACCAGCGCTACATGGAGTAAGTGGATAGCATTGATCACGCAACGGGCTCGACTGGGGAAATCTAACCGCCCAGGAATTCTGGAAGAGATCATGGACTGGCCAGAAGGCAGAGATTTTGGAGCATCACCTGAGGAGGTGGCTCGTGCCCAAGAGGCACCACCATATAATGAGTTACCAGAAGACGAAAGGTGTTATGCTTTGTTTACTGATGGATCCTGTCGTGTGGTAGGGAACCATCGGAAGTGGAAAGCTGCTGTGTGGAGTCCCACACGCCAAGTCGTTGAGGCCACTGAAGGAGAAGGCGAGTCAAGTCAGTTTGCAGAAGTGAAAGCCATCCAACTAGCCCTAGACATTGCTGAACGAGAAAAATGGCCGGTACTCTACCTCTATACCGACTCCTGGATGGTGGCTAATGCCCTATGGGGGTGGCTACAGCAGTGGAAGAAGACTAATTGGCAACGCAGGGGTAAACCCATCTGGGCAGCAGCATTGTGGCAGGACATTGCTGCCCGTGTAGAACACATAACTCTAAGGGTACGTCATGTAGATGCTCACGTGCCCAAAAGCCGTGCCACTGAAGAACATCGAAATAATGAACAGGTAGACAAGGCTGCCAAAATAGAAATAGCTCAGGTGGACCTGGACTGGGAGCGTAAAGGTGAGCTATTTGTAGCTCGCTGGGCCCATGAGACATCGGGACATCTAGGGAGAGATGCAACATATAGGTGGGCTCGTGATCGAGGGGTGGACCTGACCATGGAGGCCATTACACAGGTCACTCAGGAATGTGAAACATGTGCTGCAATCAAACGAGCCACCAGAGTAAAGTCTCCCTGGAACAGAGGGCGGTGGCTGGGTTTTCGATATGGCGAGGCCTGGCAAATTGACTACATTGGACCACTGCCGCGAACACGCCAAGGCAAGCGCTACATACTCACCATGGTGGAAGCAACTACTGGTTGGCTAGAAACATATCCTGTAAACCATGCCACTGCCCGAAACACCATCTTAGGCCTCGAAAGGCAAATTTTATGGCGAAACAGTACCCCAGAAAGAATTGAATCAGACAATGGGACTCATTTCCGAAATAACCTCATAAGCTCCTGGGCAAAGAAACATGGCATTGAGTGGGTGTACCACATACCCTATCACCCGCAAGCATCTGGGAAAATTGAGAGATATAATGGACTGTTGAAGACTATGCTGAGAGCGCTAGGCAATGGGACATGGAAGCATTGGGATACAAATTTAGCAGAAGCCACTTGGCTAGTTAACACCAGAGGATCTGCTAACCGTCCTGGTCCTGCCCAAACAAAACCCCTACATACTGTGGGAGGGGATAAGGTCCCCGTAGTGCACATGGGGAAGTGGCTGGGGAAGGCAGTGTGGATTGCACCTCCCATGGGAAAAGGCAAACCCATTCGTGGGATTGTCTTTGCTCAGGGACCTGGGTGTACTTGGTGGGTAATGCGGAAGGATGGGGAGACCCAGTGTGTGCCTCAAGGACATTTAACCTTGGGGGGAAAAATAATCTGTGATGTGAGTTGTATGTTGTAGGAAGTAATGTAGCAGGAATGACCTGAACTGCAGAGGAGTGAACTTCGCAAGGAACCAGACAAGTGCATCGGTGACCCAAACCAAGCCAGTGTTGGGGCCCAACGATCGAACATACTGCTTCTCCTGTCCTGACCACTCATCTTGATGGATGGGGCCCAAGTCATAACCTGTGTGTGAACATCAGGAAGAGTGGAAGAAGCCCATGGAATATCTATCTCTTAAAGGACAGGGGATAGTAATTAATAAGAATGTATAAATCCGTACGTTGGGTATAAAAGTGGTTTAAGTATGTAGTTTCAGTTGTAAGTGTTCGTAAGAAAGGATTTCAGTAATGAGAATTCAATACAATAGTATGGTTAGAAGATATCTGTATTAAGTTATGTGGAACCTGAGCAGGACGCAAATGGTATGGAATAAGGGGTGGAGATTGTATTGGGTCTGGCTGAGATGGAGTTAATACTCCCCATAGCAGCCCTCATAGCACTGTGCTCTGCATCAGTAGCTAGAAAGGTGTTGATAGCACACCAGTGTTTTGGCTACTGCTGAGCAGTGCTGGCACAGCATCAAGGCTGTCTCTCCAACATTTCTGCCCCCCCTCAATGGCAGGCTGGGGCAGGGCAAGATCTTGGGAGGGGACATAACCAGGACAGCTGACCTAAACCAACCAACCAGATATTCCATACCATACGACGTCAGCTCAGATAGAAAAGCTAAGTTAAGGGAGACGGAGTGGGGGGCATTTTGTCTTCCGGAGCAACCACTACGCATACTGAAGCCCTGCTTCCCGAGAAGCGGCTAGACATCGCCTGCTGATAGGAAGTAGAGAATAACATCATTTGTTTTTCTTTGCTTTCGCGCGCGCAACCTTTGCTATCACTTTATTAAACTGTCCTTATCTTGACCCACGAGCCTTTTGTTATATTTTCTCCCCCCGTCCAGCTGAGGAGGGGGAGTGATAGAGCGGCTTTGGTGGGCACCTGGCATCCAACCAGGGTCAACCCACCACAATAGTAAAAGCATTGGAATATACAAATGATGCACAGTGCAACTGCTCACCACCCGCCAACTGATGCCCAGTTAGTCCCCGAGTGGTGATCCCCCTGCCCCCACTCCCCCCAGTTCACATACTAGATGTGATGTCACATTGCATTGAATGCCCCTTTGGCCACTTTGGGACAGCTGCCCTGGCTCTGTCCTGTACCAACTTCTTGTGCCCCTCCAGCTTTCTCGCTAACTGGTCATCAGAAGCTGAAAATTCCTTGACTTTAGGCTAAACCCTACTTAGCAACAACTGAAAACATCAGCGTTACTGACATTCTTCTCATACCTAACTCAAAAACATAGCACTATACCAGCCACTAGGAAGATAATTAACTCTATCCCAGCTGAAACCAGGACACTATCCACCCCTTATTCTATACCATTGACGTCATGCTTACTTCCCATACTTTCAGTTATATCCTGGTCAATAATCATCACCCTTTCTGTCCTTTTGGGATATATAGACAATGATATATGTGTATATATATATGTCTACACACACAGAGATATCATTCCTTTAGTTTATGGGTCATGTTCATAAAAAGTTCATTGAGTTCATTTAGTTCCCGACTCTGGGCTCCATCTGTCATACCAATCTTTCTGGGCAGGAGGGATGGTGCAAAGTCCTCTCAGTCGGCAGAGCAGGATTAGGCTTCAGTGTGGCGTGATGAGCAGGCGACATTGGACGCAGCAGGACAATGGTGTGCACTGTTGGATTGTTGCCTGCTGGAGTCAGTTCTGGTTCCATCACTACTGCACTTCACTCAGTTTTATCACAGTTCATTCTTGCTTGATCTAAGTGATTCTTACTGTAGTACTATGGATATAGCAGATAACAGTTATAGTACTGACAACAGACAGTAGCGGGGTTATATAGCAACTAATGTCATACAGTTTAATTCTGGCTATTCTCACTTAAAATCATATCCCCTTGAGGCACACATCGGACTTCCCCATCTTTTCGCATCACCCACCAAATGCACCCGGGCCCTTGAGCTAAAGCAATCCCACCAACGGGCTTGCCTTTGCCTGAGGCAGGAGTAACCCAGACTGTCCTCCCTAACATATGTCGCCTCCTCAGGTCCCTCACAGTATTTTGAGGTGTTGCACTCCTTTAACTCATAATCTTCATGAGTAAAATTCCCCTGTTCTCCACACATCTCTACAGTACAGCTATTCATGTTTGATGGTGCTTTTCTAGCCCGTCTTTAGTCCTTGAAAAGGGAACCACACTATATCTGAACACTTTCCAAAAATCACGCATGGACGCAAAATTAACCCGAATTAAACCTTATGTATTAGAACAAAATTCAGCTGTGTATGGATTGAGCAAGAAATGATGACCCCCTCTCCTTTCACTTTTTTTTCCCATCATTTTCTCAGGCTTTGGGAAGACAGAAAACTAGTAAATGTGAAATTCATGGGTGCCAATGATTGAATTCTCATCCTCAGCCTCAGCTGAATCCCTTCTCCTTGGGCAACACTGAAAAGCACAGGCTAAGATGTTTTGGTACATGGGCAGATGCCTGATCCGCTATCAAGACAGCAATGGGAGCAATTGCATGATGCTGCAGGTAATGAAAGGGGGCACATACTTCATGGGTTTGCTGCCCGGGGTAGAAAATAGCCCAGAAACCAGCTCAGAAACAACAAAGGAGGGTACAAAATAAGAAAAGCATGGCTAATGGGGGAAGGATTAACAGGTGTGGCAGGTAAACCCCAGCCAGCAACTAAGCCCATACCCAGTCCTCGCTCATTCCCCCCAACAGCAAGATAGGGGAGAGGATCAGAAGGGCAAAAGCAAAAAACTCATTGGTTAAATTAAGTCCAGTTTAATAAGTGTAGTAACGAGGCAAATGCAAGCAAAGCAAATGAGGAATGAATTCAGTACTTCCCATTGGCAGGCAGGTGTTCAGCCATCTCCAGGAAAGCAGGGCTCCATCATGTCCAACAGTTACTTGGGAAGATAACCACCATCACTCTGAACCTTCCCCATTTCCTCCTTCTTCCCCCAGCTTTCTATTGCTGAGCGTAATGTCTTATGGTATACAAGATCCCTTAAGTCAGTTGGAGTCAGCTGTCCCAGCTGTGTCCCCTCCCACACACTTGTGCCCCCAAAGCCTACTCGCTGGAGAGGCAGGGGGAGAAGAAAAGGGCTTGGCGCTGTGCAAGCACTGCTCAGCAGTGACTAAAACATTGGTGTGTTAGCAACACTGTTTCCGTCACAAATCTAAAACATAGCGCCATACAAGATACTATGAAATTAATTAATTCTGTCATGAGCTCACATACAACAGCCCACCCATGTTGGCTCTGCCTACCTCTACCCCTCTCCACTGAATGAGCTGCCACATGTGCCACATTGGGGTTTGTGATGCAACAAGTCAAGCAGCAAGAGAAATGGCCTCACACTCCACCTCCCAGCCGTTCCATCTTCACCTTCCTCTGCATCTCCCCTCTCCCAAGATCTCAGCGCTGCGGGGTACATTTTCCGACACTCCAGGTGACAGCACTGGGCCTGCCTCAGCACCTGGCCAATTGGGTTCTTTCCAAAGAAGTGACCTCAAAATCCACCTCCCACCTACCATGCCTCTCCTTGCATCATCCTCTTCCGGCAACAGGAGTCACCTCCCAGACAACGTCCCACAAACCTTCCCCTTTACCTGCCTCCCCTCTCCCCTCCCCAGCACTGTCCTTTCTGCTGGGCAGGCAGCAACGTGCTCCCCCAGCCCACGGGGACTGCAGAGCCCTGGTGGGACAGCTGGAGTGGTGGGAGGGCAGCCATGGGTGCCAAGGGCTCCTCAGGAAGGCAGGTGGAGGGTGAGGAGGCGGAGGGGAGCTCTGTGCAAAGGGGAGGCTGGTGTGCACAGAGCCTTGCCTTGGAGGAAGCCTCATGGTCACAGGTCCTCGATGACATGGCAAGTTGAAGCACCCCCACAGTCTGCTGGGAGGGCAGCAGGGCTGGGCACAAGCAAGCCAAGAGACTCCTGCAGGGTGTGGAAGACAGCTTTTTGACAGAGACACTCAATGAGCTGTCTAGGGCTGGTCTCTTCCTGACAGACAGAGTGGATCTGGCTGGGGATGGGAAGGAGGAGGGCAGCCATGGCTGCTACCACCATGAGATGGTGGAGAAGTAGGACAACTAGCAGAATGGCAGTGCGGGACTGCAGGAGAGCTGCTTTCTGGTAGCTGAGGATCTGCTTGGACTGTGTTGTGGTTTCAGCCCAGCTGGTAACAAAGGACCACACAGCCACTCGCTCGCTCCTCCTGCCCCCCTCTGGTGGGATGAGGAGGAGAACCAGAAAGTGGAAAAGAAAAAAAAAAAACAAACCGCAGAACCTCATGGGTTGCGATAAGGACAATTTACTGGGACAACACAAAAAGAGAAGTTACAACAACAACAACAACAACGGTACTAATAAAAGAATATACAAAACGAGTGATGCGCAGTGCAACTGCTCACTACCGGGAACCTGACGCTCCACCAGTTCCCCCACTGAAAACAGAGAGACACCTCCCCACCCCGCTCCCCATTTATATGATGAGCATGATGTCACATGGTATGGAATAGCTCTTTGGCGAGTTCAGGTCAGCTGTCCTGGCTGTGCCCCCTCCCAGGTTCCTACGAAAATGAACCCTATCCCAGATGAACCCAGGACAGACTGTCCTGGAGGACAAAGGGCCTTGAGTCCCTCCTGGATCTTCAGGGACAACGTCCTCAAAGCCCAGGCAGAAGCCAGCCTGATGCACAGGGAGTCGAGCAGGACCTGGCAAGAGGTTAGCGTGGATGAACAGGGACCCCCCTGACTTAGGAGGTCCAACACCAGAAGGAAGTGCAGGGAGGCTGGAGGGGGAACAGCCTGCCCGGGAGGCAGACAGACACCTGGCCTGTGTGTGCAGGGATGGAGCCAGCAAAGCCAGAGCTTGGTCGTGGCTGGAAATGGCCATGCATGGGGAGGGCACCCAGAAGGGCTTCTCTAAATGTGTTGTCAGCACAACGACGGCAACCGAGGGAACCACTGGTCCCAACTGGCAGTGGGGCACGGGGATGGAGTGACAAAGCCAGTGTAAATACAGCAATTCCTCAGAACCAAGATTCTCCCTCGAGAGTCCTGCCACACAGCAGGACTGGGACTGAGCTGCCAGAGCACTCAGGCCTTACACCAAGCCAGGGGCTCAGAAGGAGAGTGTGGGAGTGGAAAGAGAGCAGCTCTGGGAAGACCAAGCACTGGTGCTGCCTGGCAGTGCTGCTGTGCTGAGACTCTTTTCCCCTTCCCTTCCACACACAGACACTGCCCTGCAGCTTCACCAAGATCTCAGAGGAAGGACCTTGGGCAAACAAGTCACTGCAGGGTCCTTTACTGTGTTGAAATACAGAGAGAGCACTGCGCCTCATTTACACAGCCTCGGGGTCAAATTCTACAGGTAGACAGTGAATTACAAGTGGGATGAATCATAAAATTTCATTGTGAACATTATCACTAGAAAAATAAAGAAAACACCACGGCCACCACAAAGAAGAATCAGAGAAGACAGGCTGAGCCTGTAATGAGTTCCATTATGAATGCTCTGCAGAAGAAAACAGGGCGTTAATTGCTTCTGAAAAGCACCCGCTCATCATTTTCCTCAGGGCATCCTTGAGCTCCTGGTTCCTCATGCTGTAGAGGAGGGGGTTCACTGCTGGAGGCACCACCGAGTACAGAACTGCCACCACCAGGTCTAGAACTGGGGAGAAGATGGAGGGGGACTTCAGGTAGGCAAACGTGCCAGTGCTGATAACCAGGGAGACCACGGCCAGGTGAGGGAGGCACGTGGAAAAGGCTTTGTGGCGTCCCTGCTCAGAGGGGATCCTCAGCACGGCCCTGAAGATCTGCACATAGGAGAAAACAATGAAAACAAAACAACCAAATGCTAAACAGGCACTAAGCCCAAGAAGGCCAACTTCCCTGAGGTAGGAGCGTGAGCAGGAGAGCTTGAGGATCTGGGGGATTTCACAGAAGAACTGGCCCACAGCATTACCTTGGCAGAGTGGTAGTGAAAATGTATTGGCCGTGTGCAGCACAGCGTTGAGAAACCCACTGGCCCAGGCAGCTGCTGCCATGTGGACACAAGCTCTGCTGCCCAGGAGGGTCCCGTAGTGCAGGGGTTGGCAGATGGCAACGTAGCGGTCGTAGGCCATGACGGTGAGGACACAATACTCCGCTGTGATGAAGACGGCAAAGAAAAAGACCTGTGCAGCACATCCCCAGTAGGAGATGGCCCTGCTGTCCCACAGGGAATTGGCCATGGATTTGGGGACGGTGGTGGAGATGGAGCCCAGGTCGAGGAGGGAGAGGTTGAGGAGGAAGAAGTACATGGGGGTGTGGAGGTGGTGGGCGCAGGCTACGGCGGTGATGATGAGGCTGTTGCCCAGGAGGGCAGCCAGGTAGATGCCCAGGAAGAGCCAGAAGTGCAAGAGCTGCAGCTGTCGCGTGTCTGCAAATGGCAGGAGGAGGAACTCAGTGATGGAGCTGCTGTTGGACATTAGCTTCTTCTGGGCATGAGGCACTGTTCAAGAGGGAAAGAGATTGACAAGTTAGAATAGACTTCTCTGAGCTAAACCTAACGCATTTCTCACAGAAACACCACCAAAGCTGCCTCTCCTATTTCAGAAAGATCTTTGGCAGGTCCCTTTCATGAGCTGTGCTTGGTGCTGGCTGAGGGTGCCACTGGGAGCAGCAGGCTCTGCTGTGGGCTACAGGGGAGTCAGTCCTGCCCTACAGCAGGTGGTAAATAGGAACATGGGGGAATCTTAGATTAAATCCACTTGTCATATCAAAGAGCTTTTCAGCATTGTCACTGCCAATGCAACCAAAACTGGGGATTTTGTTTTGAGTATTTGTTCTGGTTTCCACACGCCCCTTAAGGAAGTGCTTTTGGCAGGGAAAGAAGTGAATGTCCTAAAGATGGGATGTCCTGAAAGGAGAGTTTTGTCATTTGTATCACTGGGAGCCTGGGGTTTAGGAGGGGACTGGGATATTTTACTCACATGGACAAATGTCTGAAATGCACCCAAATCCCCCCTCCCCATTCCTCTCCAGTGACAAGAACAAGAGGAGCAGGGACAGGAGGACAAAAATGGATAAACACTACAGACCTGCTGCCAATGGAGGCAGGAGAGGGACAGATGGCAGGGTATTTGATAATTTCTTCTCTTCAGGGCTGAAGCCACTGAGAAGGTGACTGAGTCCCCATGGCCGTAAAGGCAGAGGCTCTGCTGGGTGGGAGAAAAGACCAAGGGTTTTCTCCGCTGATGGCAGGGAGATGCCTGAACCCCCCCTCTCATGGCATTTCTGGGAGCAGCTCCCTCCTCTCACTCCCTGCCCCTGTCTCTGCTGCCTGGAGCTGTCCCTGTCAGCAGCTGCTTCTCCATCCCCTTGTCTCCTCCCTGTCCCTGCTCACAGACCCATTCCCACCCGCTGTGTGCTCAGCTCTGCCCTGCAGACCCCTCCTGGCAGCCGGGCACTGCCCAGGGGCATCTCTGTGTGTGCAGGGGTTAAGGAGCACCTCAGACAAGTGCTAAGGACAACTGGGGTCTCGGTGCCTTCTCCAGAGGGGAGAAATAAATTTTAATGTCACACTGCCCACCCACCCACCAGGAGGATAAAAGTTCAAAGCAAAGACTCCTTACCTTTCAGGAAAATACTGCCTTGATGTTCTTCTTGAAAGTCCCCTCGGAAATGCCCAGGGCTGAGCTGGAGCTCTGAGCAAACCTGACCCACACAGCACGCTGTCGACAGCAGAAGCAACCTGCTCTGCCCTTCCAGGGGTCATTTCTTTCACCCACACCTTCTCCCCACACTGTCATGGGGAGTTCCCTGTGCAGGCTGAGTGCTGACCCTGGCAGGCAGCAAAGTCCCTGCTCCATCACTCAGCCCCTGAAACACCAGGACCCTGCTCTGAAGGACAGCCCTGGGCACCCCTGCATGCACACCCGGCTTCACAGCCCTGCAACCATCCCTGAAAGAAGGCAGCTTTCATGCCCTGTCCCTCTGACAGGGCAGCAGGGAAGCCCTGCTCTGGAGCACACCCTTCTCCTCTACACCAGAGAAATGAAGCCAGTCCCCCTGCCAGATCCCATACACTGTCAGCTGTGGCGGTTTTCGGAGATCCCTGCAGGAACTGAAGCTCTATTGCCCTGCACCCACAGACTTACCATGCAGAGGGCTGGGAAGATTTCTCCCGCAGTGAGCTCTCAGCATCCTCCCACTCCACACTGCCTTTAAGCTCTCTCTGCCTTGCAGGTCTCCTCTCGATGCCTGCAGGCAGTGCCCCCAGCCCTGCTCCTGGGCAGAGCTGTCTCTCTGCAGCGCTGCCCGCTTGCCATGAGCTCCCTCTGTCCCAGGAGCCCAGCCCAGCTCAGCAGCAGAGGACCAGCCCAAGGCAGCACTTGCTCTGCCCCCTCTGGGCTCCCTCCAGCTGTCCCTGGGCCTCCAGGGGAACCTGCTGGGAAACAGGCTGAAGCAATCACGGATGTTCCCTCCCGCACCTGCAGAGAGACACTGCTTTCCAGCAGGGTCATTGCTCTGCTGAGAGACAGACTTAGGTCCAAGAATCCACTTGTCTGAGAATCAGAGAATCATTGAGGTTGGAAAAGACCCTTAAGATCACCAAGTCCAACTGTGAACCTAACACTAGCAAGTCCACCACTACACCGTGTCCCTAAGGAGGGTGACTCAACCCCTTCCCTGGGCAGCCTCTTTCTTCTGCCATCATTGGGCAGGACACGCAGACAGTGACAGGCAGGGATCTCCTTTAGCCCTGCTGAGGGAAGGGGGCCAGCTGAGTCCATGGAGGCACCTCATGCTGGGTCTGTAGTCCTGGGGCTGGAAGGGGACTCAGCTCCCTCCCATGCCCACCACAATCCCACAGGAGGTGGGATCCCTCTTGCCTCAGTGCAGGTCTGCATGAAATAGACACCTGCACGTGATCTCCTTGTCTCAGCTCCCATGCTAATCAATGGTGATGGAGGCCGTGAGTGAGGTGTTCAGATGCAAATGTCTGGTGACATTGGAGGTGCCAGACGTGGTCAAAGAGGTGTGCAGCTAATAGAGGCAGATCAAAGATATGTGCAGGCAGATATAGAGACAGGACAAAATATGAGCACCTCTTTCTGGTGGCTCCTGGGAATTTCCTCTGGCCAAGTGAAATGACAGCTGGTGCCCAGATTAAGGGCAATGCAACCTGTCCCTCCTCATGATGTTCAGGGTGGCCTATAGAGATATTCATCTGATGGTATGTATTCATGTGCCATAGGGAGAGCTCAGTCTTTCTTTTCCTCTTCTCCATCTGTTGGATTTACTAGGTCTTGGCTGACAATATTGGCTGTTGTCTCATGTTCAGCCCCACCTTGGGTTACAAAATTCAGAGCATCTACTCAATTCGGTGTTCAGATCTAGGCCCACAAAGCTACAGGAGATGCCAGGGCTGGCTTGGGAATCACAGGGCCTATACGAAAAAGCAATTCTCCTTCAGGGAGGGTGTGTGACAGTTCCCCCAGATGGCATCTCGGTAAATATGATTTGGTGCTTTTGTGCCATTGGCAGTTGCCATCAGTCAGAGGCACCAGTCATCAGATGCCATCAGAGAGGCAAATTCTGTCCCTTCTTCTACCCATTAGCTGCAGACATTGCATGATCACAAAATACATCACACCGGGGTTCTTTCTCACTTCCTTGAATATCCAACCAAGGAACAGCCCAAGCCATTTACCAGTGTTCCTGGGTACATCTTGCCATCAAAGACAGCATCCTCCAAGCACAGCCATGGTTCGTATCAAAACTCAGCTGAAACTCAAAAGGCAATTCAAGGGCACCAAGATGAGCTGTTGCTACGTCAGGAACAGTTAAAGAAGAAAGAGAGATACTACGGGACCACTATTAAATTAATTGATAATAGGAGTAGGCAGATCTGAGACTGCCAATGTCATCTTTGCCTCAGTTACCGCCAGCAAGGTCTCCCAGGCCTTTGTGCTTTGAGGCAGGACGCTGGAAGGGAAAGGGGAACAACCAGTGGTGGATGAGGATCACGCCAGGGCTTACCTAGCAAACCACACCCTTACCAGTCCATGGGAGCAGAGGGGCTGCAGCCAAGGGTACTGAGGAGGTGCTGGTCTGTTCTGATCCCAGTAAGGAAGGCACTCAGACTCTGTGAGGCATCATGAATTCTCCATGTTAATGGTCAGGTGCCTATGGGGGACTGGCAGTGCCCTGGCATTCACTGGCCAGGCAAAGCAACAGGGTGCCAACAGCCTGAAGGATCTTGGGACAACTTCTTAACAGAGCTGCTAGGCGGACCAACGAGGCTGATGCTCACCTGGACCTGACCCTGCCTCTCTTTGGGACAGCTTCCTTAGCAACACCTGCAGCCCCGGAGGGTGATTCCCTGGGCCTGCACCAGGCAGCGACTGTGTTTCTCTGCAGCACTTGCCCTTTCCTCCCTGGGTATTGACCATGTCTCTCCATTCCACATTCATGGACCCCAAACTACCAGTTGAGGAAACACATTTTGGTGAGGGGAAGACCTGCCCGAGGCACGCCTGCACTTTGTGAGTCCCAAGAGCTTGTGCAAATCTCGGGGTGGAGCTCATTTGCTACCCACATTTGTATTGCAGATGGTTGGGGAGCACCATTACCAAGCAGGAAGTGAGAGAGTTGCTCCCAGGACAAGATCTGCCTGATGGGGATGGAGCTTACAGCTGCAGTGTCTCCGAGTCATTGCCCCACATAAGGTGTGTTTGATATATGGCCGTGTTCCTGGAAATAATGCCATTTGGGTGACTTCTTCTCACCATCAAAACTAGGCAGGATGAATCCCATCCCTGGCAAAGAGCATGCATAAACTGAAGGAACTGCCCCTCACCTGCCCAGCGTTGGCCTTGGCATGGGGAGCACCTTCTGGGCCTGAATGGACAAGCACAGCTGTGCCCTGCCTGCAAAGCTCAGGAACTGTTCTCCACTCTTAAAGAGAAAATGAGCACATTTTTCATCAGCTGAAATGCATCAAACACTGCTCCTTCACAGACAATGTTTTCCCATGATGTCAAGGTGGAAATTTCCAGCCCAGGTACTATGCTCAGGAGAAGATATCCTGATCTTCCCCATTACACCCATGACACTGCTCTGCCTAGTATCCTGTGTATTGACTCTCACCACTCTCTCACGGGTTTCCACATGTCCTGCTTGAACTGACCATTTCCAAAGAAATCTTTCCAGCAGCCTGCCTGGATGTCTGCATTTCCCAGTGTCCATCCACCTTTCCTCCCCTCATTGGTCTCTACCCATTCAAACACCTCTCAGCTACCCAGGTGCTACTCAGAGCTTCAGGTGCTTTAAAACTGGCCTTGACTTTCAGTAGTCTGCTTGATGGTCTCTTGAGCCAACTCCTCCATTGTGTTTGTACCTGTTCTCCTGAGTATCTCACTGAAAGTGTTCCACTAAGGTGACACGCAGCAGAAAGTGGACTTCAGTGGAGGAAACATGGACTTCATACATTATTTTTTAATGAATTGTTTTCCTTTGCTCCTTTTTTTTTTTTTTTAATAATGGCAGGTAAGCAACATTCTTCTGTGATTGTGTGCAGCTGGTTCTCCAAATAAAGCCAGTGGGGATCTGTTCAAATGAGCTGAATCACTCAGCTACAGACTTTACTGGGAAAAGCTTGGATTTGAAAAATCATGATGCAAGTCCAGGTGACCACAGAGAGAAATGATGGATGGAGGTGGTGGTGAGGGACCACTGATGATGATGGGGCACAGGACAATGATCTCCCATACATTGTCTGACAGAAACAATCTTACCACTTCCTACATGTTCAGACATCATCCGCAGATGCTGTGGATCAATATGAATTGAAGGCTGAGATTATGTGTTCTGTAAGCGGCAAGACAAAGAAAACGAAGAGATGCTGATTTTTTTGTTACTTATCATTTCAATCTTCTCTGCTCGGCTACACTCCTGAAATTTCTCCAATGAGGCCCAAAAGACTTGAAGAGTTAGGGAAAGTGATGCACAGAGACATGGCTTGTTAGGGTGTTTTGCATGTTAAGGAGCCCTCTGGTGCCCAGTTCCTGAACTGCAGATACTGAAAGCAGGAACAAGCCTCTGACAAAGTGGAAGGCAGCAGAAAACCCCAAGTTTCTGAGGGTGTTGGAGGCCTCACTGAGGGCCAACACTGACAAAGCCATGCAGGGAATGCCCAGTCAATGTGTCGGTCCCTGGGGGCTAAATAGGCAAAAAACCGCGGAGACACTAGTTGCAGGTGGCAAAGGCAATGAGCTGGTGGCTCTGATCACATGTAAGCCCTTGGTGTTTGTTAATCATCAGAGTGGCCAAGCCCTGACCCCCAGGGCCTGGTAGAAGAGGTCCTTTCCCTCATGAATTGCTCAGGCCTCTACTGAGGGTCAGTGTGAGTGCGGGTGTGTGTACAACTTGGTGGTAGATTTTGTTGCTTTAAACACAAAGCTGTGGTGTTCTGGGGATCTGGCAATGCCTCTAAGTTCCCCACAACTCATCCAGCCTCCTTCATAGTCCTGCTGACAGTCCTCAATCACCTGAGATGTCCCAGTCCCAGACTTGTTTGCATCCCCAGATTGGATCCATATGCCCAGCACTACACTGCCATTACTCCGGCTGCCCTAAAATCCCAACTTGAACTATTCCACAGTAGCATGACTGCCACTTGCTCCTTCGGGTCCTCTTCTGGCCTGTAACACACTCTCTGCTATGCACACCCCGCTCTCTCCCTGCACTCGCACGAGTCTCCCAAAACCTTCTCACTTCCCCTGCAGCAATGAGACCTCACTCCAGGAGGTTCATGGATTCTCAAGGCTGATGTATGTGAGACAAGGGGAGCCAAAGGAATCTCAGTAGACATAATAAAGGGGGATGAAAGATGATGTTTAGTGCTTACATTGTTGAAATTAGCTGAGGCAGACAGTTCCTGATAAGAAACAGGAGCTGGCCTCAAGAGCCAGCCAAGACTGGTCTTGCAGCTTGGGTGAATACCAAGAAAACACTGAGCCTGCACAAGGAAAGAGGTTACTAGCGGTGACGGAGTCATCTATCTTCATCTCTGCGACCACCAGATGACCACCATAAAGAGGCACTGTGCAAGCGCAGCTGGGAGGAGACTATGGAAATGACCTCTCAGAGCTAATTTTAATATGAAGCGGGGATAGCTCATGCATATGTATAGGCATATTGTGAATATGTAATACCTGACTGTATAAACTTGAGGCGAACTGCCGAGTCGGGTGCTCACGACTTTGGTGGGACTACCCCCTATGCTGCCAAGCGCTGCATGAACATACCTACTTTACAATCCCACTGACTGTGGAGTCTGCTTTCCACATGTCAGAAGTTTCCTGAATTCCAGGCAAGTGTGGGTAGTGAAGGAGAGGAAGACAGGAAGGTCGGCTCACGGGCCATGAGGAGCAGTGTTCAGCCACCCCCAGCAATGGGCATTCCCCATCTGCCAGGTTAAGGCATGCTCCCCTGATGGAACATTCTCATGTAACCCCTGGTTTGTGCAGGGTCCTGCAGCCACACTCCCAGGGCACACCTACTCCTCCTCCACCTACAGACATCAACTGCTTTCCATTGCTGGGCTCAGGTGTGGTTGTAAGGATTTGCTAAAGCCCTGAACCACCTCCTTGATTGTTGATAACTTCACCCTCTCTCACATCACTACACACCTCCAGTCACTGCCTAATCACTAACTGACAAGTTAGGAAGCTCTCAAGGCATTCCTCAGGTAATTACCATGTTTCTCCATTCAAGATTCATGCATTCGAGAAGCACCAGTTGAGGAAACACATCAAGATGTGTGAGGGGAGGATATCCCTGAGTCACCTCTGTACTCTTGGAGGTGTGAGTGCTTTTGCAAGGCTCCAGGAGTTCATCTGGTGCCATGCATTTGGTGTTCCCTTCTTGAAACGCAAAGCCTTGAGCTGATCCAGACTCCTTCAGAGTGTCCTATTGTACCACAGCACTTTTTGATGTTGATACATTTATTCATTTCATTCCTGTCATTCAGTCTTACTTGACAAGGTAGCTCTTAATTAATAGTGTGTAACCTCTGGAATGAAGTTTTTAGAGCATTGTTTTTTTCTCTCATTCCTGACTGTTACCATTTAATGGCAAGAGCTCTCTCCTGAGGGGAATGTTTCTTTGCATGGGTACTTGGAGAGATCATTCTTGTGCTTGGAGGAGGCTGTCCTGTCAGGCCTGTCAGATTTGCTCATGCTCCTTCACCCTTCAGAGCTGCTTCCCATGGCACCACCTGGATCAGTCTCCCAAGTAAGTCAAAGACTTCTCCTCTGGAGTCCAGAGTCTGTGCTCTGCTGCTGGGCTCCCTCACTGCCCTTTGGTGTCTGAGACCCCACAGTTTCATGGTCATGACGCCAAGGCTGACGCTGGTGATCACATCCTGACCAGCATTTCCTTGTTGGCCAAGGTCCAGGTGAGCATCAGCCTTGTTGGCCCACCTAGCAGCTCTGTGAAGAAGGTGTCCCAAGATCCTTCAGGCTGTTGGCACCCTGTTGCTTTGCCTGGCCAGTGAATGCCAGGGCACTGCCAGTCCCCCATAGGCACCTGATCATTAACCTGGGGAATTCCTCGGGTGACAAAAGACCTTTTCTGTTTCCTCTCCCATCATCAGGTAGTTTGTAACTGCCAGCACAATGTCACTCTTACTGACTCCTCTGATCCTCAGTGACAAAAGCTAACCCAACCTGTTGCTTGTTACATAGAGGACCTCTATAACTCCAAGCTTCCCCTTCATACAGGGGGCATCCACCCTCCTCATTCTTCTACATCCATGCTACACTTCCTGGGGTTCCACCCATCTAAAGGGACATAAAATTATCTGTACAATTCTCTCCTTAGAGTGCTAGACCTAAGGAAGAGCATTGTAAATGATGCCTCACAGATTCTGAGTGCCTTCCTTACTGGGATGTATTGGGTCTGGCTGAGATGGAGTTAATACTCCCCATGGCAGCCCTCATAGCACTGTGCTCTGCATCAGTAGCTAGAAAGGTGTTGATAGCACACCAGTGTTTTGGCTACAGCTGAGCAATGCTGGCACAGCATCAAGGCTGTCTCTCCAACATTTTTGTCCCCCCCTCAATGGCAGGCTGGGGCAGGGCAAGATCTTGGGAGGGGACATAACCAGGACAGCTGACCTAAACTAACCAACCAGATATTCCATACCATATGACGTCAGCTCAGATATAAAAGCTAAGTAAAGGGAGACGGAAGGGGGGGGCATTTTGTCTTCCGGAGCAACCACTACGCATACTGAAGCCCTGCTTCCCGAGAAGTGGCTAGACATCGCCTGCTGATGGGAAGTAGAGAATAACATCATTTGTTTTTTTTTCTTTGCTTTCGCGCGCAACCTTTGCTATCACTTTATTAAACTGTCCTTATCTTGACCCACGAGCCTTTTGTTATATTTTCTCCCCCCCATCCAGCTGAGGAGGGGGAGTGATAGAGCGGCTTTGGTGGGCACCTGGCATCCAACCAGGGTCAACCCACCACAGTCCTTTTTGGCGCCCAACGTGGGGCAAGACAACGGCAGTTTTGCATTAAGTGTTCTATAGCTAGCTATTAAGTGGCAAGCTCCTGTGCAGGTCACGGAGCTTGTTAGCTGCTTGCTTATCTCTAGCTTGCTGAGTTTGGGAACATGTTAATGCAAATAATGGCTGCGTGCTTTGTCCTGGCACTGATGGCTTTGTTTTGCTGTGGGAGCTATCTTGTGGGGAGAATGAAGGAACGCGGGAACGTGCTAATACAAATAATGTCGATGTGCTTTGTCCTGGCACTGATGGCTTTCCTGTGTTGTGGGAGCTATCTTGTGGAGGAGATGAGGGAACACATCTCCCTCTCCCTACCAGGCATTGATGTGAATGGTTTTATTATGCAGGCTCCCGAGGTCCTTGTTCACCCTTATGTAAGCTGTTTAATACTAATAATTAATACTGGTGGCATATTATGGGTATTGTGGAATCTGGTCTCGTCCTGGTATAAGAGAAGGCAAGTTTTAGGTGAGGCAATACTTAAATGTGCCCTCAAGCGACTGGTGCCTGGGTGGCAGGGTATATGGAAGGATTTGGGCAGATTCCTAGGACGGTTATCACCTCCCATAATCTGGGATTTTACATCTGAACAGGCAAGTAACCCTGGCAAACTGACACGCCACCTGATAGAAGGGTGCCTTGCCTATCCCAATGAAAACCAGCAGCTTCTCGCACTGTACTGGGGCCTGGCCTATGCCTACCGAGCCATAGTTCAACACTGTCAGAGGACCATGGTCGAGGCAGGGACCCAGACTGCATCTGAGGACACCATGCTCGAGATAGGGACCCAAACAACAACAACTACAGTAATTGCCCCAATAGTGAAAAGGAAGCAGTGGACAAGGAGATCAACGGGTCCATACCATCGATTAGTGAGGGAAGAAGAAGAAGAGGAAAAGCTTGATCTAGAAGCTGGTCCTTCAATAAGGAAACTGGAGGAAGGAGTGAGGGAACTTAAACAGGAAGCGGAAACTACCCGGTCCCTGACGTCCTCAGAACTTCGGGACTTGCGGAAAGATTACAGCCGCCAGCCAGGTGAGCGGATTGCTGCCTGGCTGCTCCGATGCTGGGATAACGGGGCTGATAGTCAGCAACTGGAAGGCAAGGAAGCCCAACAGCTGGGATCCCTCGCTAGAAACCGGGGAATTGAAAGAGGAATTGGAAAAGAGGCAGCAGTTTGCAGTCTCTGGAGCCGGCTCCTCTCAAGTGTGAGGGCAAGATATCCATTCAAGGAAGATCTTGTCAATTCCTCAGAAAAGTGGACTACCGCAGATGAAGGCATCCAGTACCTGAGAGAGTTAGCAGTGGTGCAAGTCATCTACAGTGATCTAGATGATGAGGAAGTTTCCAAAGATCCAGAGGATGTCCTGTGCACACGGGCCATGTGGCGAAAGGTGATTCAAGGTGCCCCAGCATCGTATTCTAACAGCTTGGCAGCAATGTATTGTCCAGATATGGAAACACCAACTGTGGAGAAAGTGTCGTCTTGGCTCCAAAACTTTGAGGAAAATCTCTGTGTCTCCTCATCCCTACAGGACAGTGCTTTGGCTGTTAGGGATGCTCCAAGAAATCAGTCCTCTCGTGCCCCAGTCAGAGGGAAAGGGAGCCCAAGGCGTATGCCACGTGGTACACTCTGGTTCTTCCTGCGTGACCAAGGGGAGGACATGAGGAAGTGGGATGGTGAACCCACCTTTAAGCTGGAAGCCCGTGTGCGTGAACTGAGAGGGAAGACAGCTGTTAAGAAGGGGTCACCCAAGAAGAAGGCTGTCAGCGTAGTTGCTGTAGAGGCCCAAGAAAGCACTCAGCGATCCTCCAGGCATAGAAGAACTGAAACTACCTCCCTTGATTCTGGTGAGGGGACTTCTGGTCTGGTACCGCAAGGATCGGACAGTGAATATTCTGATGAGGAACAGCAATAGAGGGTCCCTGCCTTCAGCCAGGAGGAGGAAAGGGATGACCGGATATACTGGACTGTGTGGATTCGATGGCCTGGCACATCAGACCCACAGAAGTATAAGGCTTTGGTAGACACTGGTGCACAGTGTACACTGATGCCATCAGGATACAGGGGCACGGAACCCATCTGGATCTCTGGAGTGACAGGGGGATGCCAAGAATTGACTATACTGGAGGCTGAAGTGAGCTTGACAGGGGACAAGTGGGAAAAGCACCCCATTGTGACCGGCCCAGAGGCCCCTTGTATCCTTGGCATTGACTACCTCAAGAGAGGGTACTTCAAGGACCCAAAGGGGTACCGATGGGCTTTTGGTGTAGCCACTGTAAATGCAGAGAAGATCAAACAGCTATCTACTCTGCCTGGCCTCTCGGAAGATCCCTTCATTGTGGGATTGTTGCAAGTTGAAGAACAGCAGGTGCCAATCGCTACCAGGACGGCGCACCGTCGGCAATATCGGACAAACCGAGACTCCCTGGCTCCCATCCATGAGCTGATTCATCACCTAGAGAGCCAAGGAGTCATCAGCAAGACTCATTCACCTTTTAATAGTCCTATATGGCCAGTGCAAAAGTCTGATGGAGGGTGGAGGTTAACAGTAGATTATCGCGGCCTGAATGAAGTGACACCGCCACTGAGTGCTGCTGTACCAGACATGTTAGAGCTCCAATATGAACTGGCATCAAAGGCAGCCACGTGGTATGCTACAACTGATATTGCCAATGCATTTTTCTCCATTCCTTTGGCAGCAGAGTGCAGGCCACAGTTTGCTTTCACACGGAGAGGTGTCCAATACACCTGGAATCGACTGCCCCAGGGGTGGAAGCACAGTCCTACCATTTGTCACGGATTAATCCAAACAGCACTGGAACAAGGCGATGCCCCTGAACATTTACAATACATAGATGACATCATTGTGTGGGGCAACGAGGCAGAAGAAGTGTTTGAGAAGGGGAAAAGAATAATTCAGATTCTTCTGAAAGCTGGTTTCGCCATAAAGAAAAGCAAGGTCAAGGGACCTGCACAGGAGATTCAGTTCTTGGGAATAAAATGGCAGGATGGACGCCGTCATGTCCCTATGGATGTGGTTAACAAGATAGCATCTATGTCTCCACCAGCTAACAAGAAAGAAACACAAGCTTTCCTAGGCCTTGTGGGGTTCTGGAGAATGCATATTCCAGGTTATAGTCAGCTTGTGAGCCCTCTCTATCGAGTAACGCGGAAAAAGAACTATTTTGAATGGGGCCCTGAACAACAACAAGCCTTTGAGCATATCAGACAAGAAATAGCTCGTGCAGTAGCTCTTGGGCCTGTCCGGACAGGACCAGATGTGCAAAATATACTCTACACTGCAGCTGGGGATCATGGTCTCACCTGGAGCCTGTGGCAGAAAACACCAGGAGAAACCCGAGGTCGACCATTAGGGTTTTGGAGCCGGGGGTACCGAGGATCAGAAGCCCACTACACCCCGACTGAAAAAGAGATACTAGCAGCATATGAGGGGGTTCGAGCCGCTTCAGAAGTTGTTGGTACAGAAGCATATCTCCTCTTGGCACCACGATTGCCCGTGCTACACTGGATGTTCAAAGGAAACATCCCCTCTACACATCATGCAACCAGCGCTACATGGAGTAAGTGGATAGCATTGATCACGCAACGGGCTCGACTGGGGAAATCTAACCGCCCAGGAATTCTGGAAGAGATCATGGACTGGCCAGAAGGCAGAGATTTTGGAGCATCACCTGAGGAGGTGGCTCGTGCCCAAGAGGCACCACCATATAATGAGTTACCAGAAGACGAAAGGTGTTATGCTTTGTTTACTGATGGATCCTGTCGTGTGGTAGGGAACCATCGGAAGTGGAAAGCTGCTGTGTGGAGTCCCACACGCCAAGTCGTTGAGGCCACTGAAGGAGAAGGCGAGTCAAGTCAGTTTGCAGAAGTGAAAGCCATCCAACTAGCCCTCGACATTGCTGAACGAGAAAAATGGCCGGTACTCTACCTCTATACCGACTCCTGGATGGTGGCTAATGCCCTATGGGGGTGGCTACAGCAGTGGAAGAAGACTAATTGGCAACGCAGGGGTAAACCCATCTGGGCAGCAGCATTGTGGCAGGACATTGCTGCCCGTGTAGAACACATAACTCTAAGGGTACGTCATGTAGATGCTCACGTGCCCAAAAGCCGTGCCACTGAAGAACATCGAAATAATGAACAGGTAGACAAGGCTGCCAAAATAGAAATAGCTCAGGTGGACCTGGACTGGGAGCGTAAAGGTGAGCTATTTGTAGCTCGCTGGGCCCATGAGACATCGGGACATCTAGGGAGAGATGCAACATATAGGTGGGCTCGTGATCGAGGGGTGGACCTGACCATGGAGGCCATTACACAGGTCACTCAGGAATGTGAAACATGTGCTGCAATCAAACGAGCCACCAGAGTAAAGTCTCCCTGGAACAGAGGGCGGTGGCTGGGTTTTCGATATGGCGAGGCCTGGCAAATTGACTACATTGGACCACTGCCGCGAACACGCCAAGGCAAGCGCTACATACTCACCATGGTGGAAGCAACTACTGGTTGGCTAGAAACATATCCTGTAAACCATGCCACTGCCCGAAACACCATCTTAGGCCTCGAAAGGCAAATTTTATGGCGACACGGTACCCCAGAAAGAATTGAATCAGACAATGGGACTCATTTCCGAAATAACCTCATAAGCTCCTGGGCAAAGAAACATGGCATTGAGTGGGTGTACCACATACCCTATCACCCGCAAGCATCTGGGAAAATTGAGAGATATAATGGACTGTTGAAGACTATGTTGAGAGCGCTAGGCAATGGGACATGGAAGGATTGGGATACAAATTTAGCAGAAGCCACTTGGCTAGTTAACACCAGAGGATCTGCTAACCGTCCTGGTCCTGCCCAAACAAAACCCCTACATACTGTGGGAGGAGATAAGGTCCCCGTAGTGCACATGGGGAAGTGGCTGGGGAAGGCAGTGTGGATTGCACCTCCCATGGGAAAAGGCAAACCCATTCGTGGGATTGTCTTTGCTCAGGGACCTGGGTGTACTTGGTGGGTAATGCGGAAGGATGGGGAGACCCAGTGTGTGCCTCAAGGACATTTAACCTTGGGGGGAAAAATAATCTGTGATGTGAGTTGTATGTTGTAGGAAGTAATGTAGCAGGAATGACCTGAACTGCAGAGGAGTGAACTTCGCAAGGAACCAGACAAGTGCATCGGTGACCCAAACCAAGCCAGTGTTGGGGCCCAACGATCGAACATACTGCTTCTCCTGTCCTGACCACTCATCTTGATGGATGGGGCCCAAGTCATAACCTGTGTGTGAACATCAGGAAGAGTGGAAGAAGCCCATGGAATATCTATCTCTTAAAGGACAGGGGATAGTAATTAATAAGAATGTATAAATCCGTACGTTGGGTATAAAAGTGGTTTAAGTATGTAGTTTCAGTTGTAAGTGTTCGTAAGAAAGGATTTCAGTAATGAGAATTCAATACAATAGTATGGTTAGAAGATATCTGTATTAAGTTATGTGGAACCTGAGCAGGACGCAAATGGTATGGAATAAGGGGTGGAGATTGTATTGGGTCTGGCTGAGATGGAGTTAATACTCCCCATAGCAGCCCTCATAGCACTGTGCTCTGCATCAGTAGCTAGAAAGGTGTTGATAGCACACCAGTGTTTTGGCTACTGCTGAGCAGTGCTGGCACAGCATCAAGGCTGTCTCTCCAACATTTCTGCCCCCCCTCAATGGCAGGCTGGGGCAGGGCAAGATCTTGGGAGGGGACATAACCAGGACAGCTGACCTAAACCAACCAACCAGATATTCCATACCATACGACGTCAGCTCAGATATAAAAGCTAAGTTAAGGGAGACGGAGTGGGGGGCATTTTGTCTTCCGGAGCAACCACTACGCATACTGAAGCCCTGCTTCCCGAGAAGCGGCTAGACATCGCCTGCTGATAGGAAGTAGAGAATAACATCATTTGTTTTTCTTTGCTTTCGCGCGCGCAACCTTTGCTATCACTTTATTAAACTGTCCTTATCTTGACCCACGAGCCTTTTGTTATATTTTCTCCCCCCGTCCAGCTGAGGAGGGGGAGTGATAGAGCGGCTTTGGTGGGCACCTGGCATCCAACCAGGGTCAACCCACCACAATAGTAAAAGCATTGGAATATACAAATGATGCACAGTGCAACTGCTCACCACCCGCCAACTGATGCCCAGTTAGTCCCCGAGTGGTGATCCCCCTGCCCCCACTCCCCCCAGTTCACATACTAGATGTGATGTCACATTGCATTGAATGCCCCTTTGGCCACTTTGGGACAGCTGCCCTGGCTCTGTCCTGTACCAACTTCTTGTGCCCCTCCAGCTTTCTCGCTAACTGGTCATCAGAAGCTGAAAATTCCTTGACTTTAGGCTAAACCCTACTTAGCAACAACTGAAAACATCAGCGTTACTGACATTCTTCTCATACCTAACTCAAAAACATAGCACTATACCAGCCACTAGGAAGATAATTAACTCTATCCCAGCTGAAACCAGGACACTATCCACCCCTTATTCTATACCATTGACGTCATGCTTACTTCCCATACTTTCAGTTATATCCTGGTCAATAATCATCACCCTTTCTGTCCTTTTGGGATATATAGACAATGATATATGTGTATATATATATGTCTACACACACAGAGATATCATTCCTTTAGTTTATGGGTCATGTTCATAAAAAGTTCATTGAGTTCATTTAGTTCCCGACTCTGGGCTCCATCTGTCATACCAATCTTTCTGGGCAGGAGGGATGGTGCAAAGTCCTCTCAGTCGGCAGAGCAGGATTAGGCTTCAGTGTGGCGTGATGAGCAGGCGACATTGGACGCAGCAGGACAATGGTGTGCACTGTTGGATTGTTGCCTGCTGGAGTCAGTTCTGGTTCCATCACTACTGCACTTCACTCAGTTTTATCACAGTTCATTCTTGCTTGATCTAAGTGATTCTTACTGTAGTACTATGGATATAGCAGATAACAGTTATAGTACTGACAACAGACAGTAGCGGGGTTATATAGCAACTAATGTCATACAGTTTAATTCTGGCTATTCTCACTTAAAATCATATCCCCTTGAGGCACACATCGGACTTCCCCATCTTTTCGCATCACCCACCAAATGCACCCGGGCCCTTGAGCTAAAGCAATCCCACCAACGGGCTTGCCTTTGCCTGAGGCAGGAGTAACCCAGACTGTCCTCCCTAACATATGTCGCCTCCTCAGGTCCCTCACAGTATTTTGAGGTGTTGCACTCCTTTAACTCATAATCTTCATGAGTAAAATTCCCCTGTTCTCCACACATCTCTACAGTACAGCTATTCATGTTTGATGGTGCTTTTCTAGCCCGTCTTTAGTCCTTGAAAAGGGAACCACACTATATCTGAACACTTGCCAAAAATCACGCATGGACGCAAAATTAACCTGAATTAAACCTTATGTATTAGAACAAAATTCAGCTGTGTATGGATTGAGCAAGAAATGATGACCCCCTCTTCTTTCACTTTTTTTTCCCATCATTTTCTCAGGCTTTGGGAAGACAGAAAACTAGTAAATGTGAAATTCATGGGTGCCAATGATTGAATTCTCATCCTCAGCCTCAGCTGAATCCCTTCTCCTTGGGCAACACTGAAAGGCACAGGCTAAGATGTTTTGGTACATGGGCAGATGCCTGATCCGCTATCAAGACAGCAATGGGAGCAATTGCATGATGCTGCAGGTAATGAAAGGGGGCACATACTTCATGGGTTTGCTGCCCGGGGTAGAAAATAGCCCAGAAACCAGCTCAGAAACAACAAAGGAGGGTACAAAATAAGAAAAGCATGGCTAATGGGGGAAGGATTAACAGGTGTGGCAGGTAAACCCCAGCCAGCAACTAAGCCCATACCCAGTCCTCGCTCATTCCCCCCAACAGCAAGATAGGGGAGAGGATCAGAAGGGCAAAAGCAAAAAACTCATTGGTTAAATTAAGTCCAGTTTAATAAGTGTAGTAACGAGGCAAATGCAAGCAAAGCAAATGAGGAATGAATTCAGTACTTCCCATTGGCAGGCAGGTGTTCAGCCATCTCCAGGAAAGCAGGGCTCCATCATGTCCAACAGTTACTTGGGAAGATAACCACCATCACTCTGAACCTTCCCCATTTCCTCCTTCTTCCCCCAGCTTTCTATTGCTGAGCGTAATGTCTTATGGTATACAAGATCCCTTAAGTCAGTTGGAGTCAGCTGTCCCAGCTGTGTCCCCTCCCACACACTTGTGCCCCCAAAGCCTACTCGCTGGAGAGGCAGGGGGAGAAGAAAATGCCTTGGCGCTGTGCAAGCACTGCTCAGCAGTGACTAAAACATTGGTGTGTTAGCAACACTGTTTCCGTCACAAATCTAAAACATAGCGCCATACAAGATACTATGAAATTAATTAATTCTGTCATGAGCTCACATACAACAGCCCACCCATGTTGGCTCTGCCTACCTCTACCCCTCTCCACTGAATGAGCTGCCACATGTGCCACATTGGGGTTTGTGATGCAACAAGTCAAGCAGCAAGAGAAATGGCCTCACACTCCACCTCCCAGCCGTTCCATCTTCACCTTCCTCTGCATCTCCCCTCTCCCAAGATCTCAGCGCTGCGGGGTACATTTTCCGACACTCCAGGTGACAGCACTGGGCCTGCCTCAGCACCTGGCCAATTGGGTTCTTTCCAAAGAAGTGACCTCAAAATCCACCTCCCACCTACCATGCCTCTCCTTGCATCATCCTCTTCTGGAAACAGGAGTCACCTCCCACCCAGCCTCCCACAACCCTGCCCCTTTACCTGCCTCTCCTCTCCCCTCCCCAGCACTGTCTTTCTGCTGGGCAGGCAGAAACGTGCTCCCCCACCCCACGGGGACTGCAGAGCCCTGGTGGGACAGCTGGAGTGGTGGGAGGGCAGCCATGGGTGCCAAGGGCTCCTCAGGAAGGCAGGTGGAGGGTGAGGAGGCGGAGGGGAGCTCTGTGCAAAGGGGAGGCTGGTGTGCACAGAGCCTTGCCTTGGAGGAAGCCTCATGGTCACAGGTCCTCGATGACATGGCAAGTTGAAGCACCCCCACAGTCTGCTGGGAGGGCAGCAGGGCTGGGCACAAGCAAGCCAAGAGACTCCTGCAGGGTGTGGAAGACAGCTTTTTGACAGAGACACTCAATGAGCTGTCTAGGGCTGGTCTCTTCCTGACAGACAGGGTGGATCTGGCTGGGGATGGGAAAGAGGAGGGCAGCCATGGCTGCTACCACCATGAGATGGTGGAGAAGTAGGACAACTAGCAGAATGGCAGTGCGGGACTGCAGGAGAGCTGCTTTCTGGTAGCTGAGGATCTGCTTGGACTGTGTTGTGGTTTCAGCCCAGCTGGTAACAAAGGACCACACAGCCACTCGCTCACTCCTCCTGCCCCCCTCTGGTGGGATGAGGAGGAGAACCAGAAAGTGGAAAAGAAAAAAAAAAAACAAACCGCAGAACCTCATGGGTTGCGATAAGGACAATTTACTGGGACAACACAAAAAGAGAAGTTACAACAACAACAACAACAACGGTACTAATAAAAGAATATACAAAACGAGTGATGCGCAGTGCAACTTCTCACTACGCGGAACCTGACGCTCCACCAGTTCCCCCACTGAAAACAGAGAGACACCTCCCCACCCCGCTCCCCATTTATATGATGAGCATGATGTCACATGGTATGGAATAGCTCTTTGGCGAGTTCAGGTCAGCTGTCCTGGCTGTGCCCCCTCCCAGGTTCCTACGAAAATGAACCCTATCCCAGATGAACCCAGGACAGACTGTCCTGGAGGACAAAGGGCCTTGAGTCCCTCCTGGATCTTCAGGGACAACGTCCTCAAAGCCCAGGCCGAAGCCAGCCTGATGTACAGGGAGTCGAGCAGGACCTGGCAAGAGGTTAGCGTGGATGAACAGGGACCCCCCTGACTTAGGAGGTCCAACACCAGAAGGAAGTGCAGGGAGGCTGGAGGGGGAACAGCCTGCCCGGGAGGCAGACAGACACCTGGCCTGTGTGTGCAGGCATGGAGCCAGCAAAGCCAGAGCTTGGTCGTGGCTGGAAATGGCCATGCATGGGGAGGGCACCCAGAAGGGCTTCTCTAAATGTGTTGTCAGCACAAGGACGGCAACCGAGGGAACCACTGGTCCCAACTGGCAGTGGGGCAGGGGATGGAGTGACAAAGCCAGTGTAAATACAGCAATTCCTCAGAACCAAGATTCTCCCTTGGGAGTCCTGCCACACAGCAGGACTGGGACTGAGCTGCCAGAGCACTCAGGCCTTACACCAAGCCAGGGGCTCAGCAGGAGAGTGTGGGAGTGGAAAGAGAGCAGCTCTGGGAAGACCAAGCACTGGTGCTGCCTGGCAGTGCTGCTGTGCTGAGACTCTTTTCCCCTTCCCTTCCACACACAGACACTGCCCTGCAGCTTCACCAAGATCTCAGAGGAAGGACCTTGGGAAAACAAGTCACTGCAGGGTCCTTTACTGTGTTGAAATACAGAGAGAGCACTGCGCCTCATTTACACAGCCTCGGGGTCAAATTCTACAGGTAGACAGTGAATTACAAGTGGGATGAATCATAAAATTTCATTGTGAACATTATCACTAGAAAAATAAAGAAAACACCACGGCCACCACAAAGAAGAATCTGAGAAGACAGGCTGAGCCTGTAATGAGTTCCATTATGAATGCTCTGCAGAAGAAAACAGGGCGTTAATTGCTTCTGAAAAGCACCCGCTCATCATTTTCCGCAGGGCATCCTTGAGCTCCTGGTTCCTCATGCTGTAGAGGAGGGGGTTCACTGCTGGAGGCACCACCGAGTACAGAACTGCCACCACCAGATCTAGAACTGGGGAGAAGATGGAGGGGGACTTCAGGTAGGCAAACGTGCCAGTGCTGATAAACAGGCAGACCACGGCCAGGTGAGGGAGGCACGTGGAAAAGGCTTTGTGGCGTCCCTGCTCAGAGGGGATCCTCAGCACGGCCCTGAAGATCTGCACATAGGAGAAAACAATGAAAACAAAACAACCAAATGCTAAACAGGCACTAAGCCCAAGAAGGCCAACTTCCCTGAGGTAGGAGCGTGAGCAGGAGAGCTTGAGGATCTGGGGGATTTCACAGAAGAACTGGCCCACAGCATTACCTTGGCAGAGTGGTAGTGAAAATGTATTGGCCGTGTGCAGCACAGCGTTGAGAAACCCACTGGCCCAGGCAGCTGCTGCCATGTGGACACAAGCTCTGCTGCCCAGGAGGGTCCCGTAGTGCAGGGGTTGGCAGATGGCAACGTAGCGGTCGTAGGCCATGACGGTGAGGACACAATACTCCGCTGTGATGAAGACGGCAAAGAAAAAGACCTGTGTAGCACATCCCCAGTAGGAGATGGCCCTGCTGTCCCACAGGGAATTGGCCATGGATTTGGGGACGGTGGTGGAGATGGAGCCCAGGTCGAGGAGGGAGAGGTTGAGGAGGAAGAAGTACATGGGGGTGTGGAGGTGGTGGTCGCAGGCTACGGCGGTGATGATGAGGCTGTTGCCCAGGAGGGCAGCCAGGTAGATGCCCAGGAAGAGCCAGAAGTGCAAGAGCTGCAGCTGTCGCGTGTCTGCAAATGGCAGGAGGAGGAACTCGGTGATGGAGCTGCTGTTGGACATTAGCTTCTTCTGGGCATGGGGCACTGTTCAAGAGGGAAAGAGATTGACAAGTTAGAATAGACTTCTCTGAGCTAAACCTAACGCATTTCTCACAGAAACACCACCAAAGCTGCCTCTCCTATTTCAGAAAGATCTTTGGCAGGTCCCTTTCATGAGCTGTGCTTGGTGCTGGCTGAGGGTGCCACTGGGAGCAGCGGGCTCTGCTGTGGGCTACGGGGGAGTCAGTCCTGCCCTACAGCAAGAGGCAAATAGGAACATGGTGTCATCTTAGAGTAAATCCATTTGTCATATCAAAGAGCTTTTCAGCATTGTCACTCCCAATGCAACCAAAACTGGGGATTTTGTTTTGAGTATTTGTTCTGGTTTCCACACGCCCCTTAAGGAAGTGCTTTTGGCAGGGAAAGAAGCGAATGTCCTAAAGATGGGATGTCCTGAAAGGAGAGTTTTGTCATTTGTGTCACTGGGAGCCTGGGGATTAGGAGGGGATTGGGATATTTTACTCACATGGACAAATGTCTGAAATGCACCCAAATCCCCCCTCCCCATCCCTCTCCAGTGACAAGAACAAGAGGAGCAGGGACAGGAGGACAAAAATGGATAAACACTACAGACCTGCTGCCAATGGAGGCAGGAGAGGGACAGATGGCAGGGTATTTGATAATTTCTTCTCTTCAGGGCTGACCCAACTGAGGTGACTGAGTCCCCATGGCCGTAAGGGCAGATGATCTGCTGGGTGGAAGAAAAGACTACAGGTTTTCTCTAGTGATGACAGGGAGGTGCCCGAATTCCCCCTCCCATGGCATTTCTGGAAGCAGCTCCCTCCTCTCACTCCCTGCCCCTGTCTCTGCTGCCTGGAGCTGTCCCTGTCAGCAGCTGCTTCTCCATCCCCTTGTCTCCTCCCTGTCCCTGCTCACAGACCCCATCCCACCCGCTGTGTGCTCAGCTCTGCCCTGCAGACCCCTCCTGGCAGCTGGGCACTGCCCAGGGGCATCTCTGTGTGTGCAGGGGCTAAGGAGCACCTCAGACAAGTCCTAAGGACAACCGGGGTCTCGGTGCCTTCTCCAGAGGGGACAAATAAATTTTAATGTCACACTGCCCACCCACCCACCAGGAGGATAAAAGTTCAAAGCAAAGACTCCTTACCTTTCAGGAAAATACTGCCTTGATGTTCTTCTTGAAAGTCCCCTCGGAAATGCCCAGGGCTAAGCTGGAGCTCTGAGCAAACGTGACCCATGCAGCAGCCTCTCGACAGCAGCAGCACCCTGCTCTGCCCTTCCAGGGGTCATTTCTTTCACCCACACCTTCTGCCCACACTGTCATGGGGAGTTCCCTGCACAGGCTGAGCGCTGACCCTGGCAGGCAGCAAAGTCCCTGCTCCATCACTCAGCCCCTGAAACACCAGGACCCTGCTCTGAAGCACAGCCCTGGGCACCCCTGCATGCACACCCGGCTTCACAGCCCTGCAGCTGGTGCCAGGAGAAGGCAGCCCTCATGCCCTGTCCCTCTGACAGGGCAGCAGGGAAGCCCTGCTCTGCAGCACACCCTTCTCCTCTACACCAGAGAAATGAAGCCAGTCCCCCTGCCAGATCCCATACACTGTCAGCTGTGGCGGTTTTCGGAGATCCCTGCAGGAACTGAAGCTCTATTGCCCTGCACCCACAGACTTACCATGCAGAGGGCTGGGAAGATTTCTCCCGCAGTGAGCTCTCAGCATCCTCCCACTCCACACTGCCTTTAAGCTCTCTCTGCCTTGCAGGTCTCCTCTCGATGCCTGCAGGCAGTGCCCCCAGCCCTGCTCCTGGGCAGAGCTGTCTCTCTGCAGCGCTGCCCGCTTGCCATGAGCTCCCTCTGTCCCAGGAGCCCAGCCCAGCTCAGCAGCAGAGGACCAGCCCAAGGCAGCACTTGCTCTGCCCCCTCTGGGCTCCCTCCAGCTGTCCCTGGGCCTCCAGGGGAACCTGCTGGGAAACAGGCTGAAGCAATCACGGATGTTCCCTCCCGCACCTGCAGAGAGACACTGCTTTCCAGCAGGGTCATTGCTCTGCTGAGAGACAGACTTAGGTCCAAGAATACACTTGTCTGAGAATCATAGAATCACTGAGGTTGGAAAAGAACCTTACCAACAATTCCAACAATGAACCTAACACCAGCTAGTCCACCAATAAACTGTGTCCTAAACACAGTGTCTTTTAAATACCTCCAAGGAGGGTGACTCAACCCCTTCCCTGGGCAGCCTCTTTCTTGTGCCATCATTGGGCAGGACACACAGACACTGACAGGCAGGGATCTCCTTTAGCCCTGCTGAGGGAAGGGAGCCAGCGGAGTCCATGGAGGCATCTCATCCTGGGTCTGTAGTCCTGGGGCTGGAAGGGGACTCAGCTCCCTCCCATGCCCATCACAAACCCACAGGAGCTGGGATCCCTCTTGCCTCAGTGTAGGTCTGCATGAAATAGGCACCTGCATGTCAGCTCCTTGCCTCAGCTGCCATGCTGGCTAATGTTGATGGAGGCCGTGAGTGAGGTGTTCAGATGCAAATGTCTGGTGACATTGGAGGTGCCAGACGTGGTCAAAGAGGTGTGCAGCTAATAGAGACAGATCCAAGATATGTGCAGGCAGATATAGAGACAGGACAAAATATGAGCACCTCTTTCTGGTGGCTCCTGGGAATTTCCTCTGGCCAAGTGAAATGACAGCTGGTGCCCAGATTAAGGGCAATGCAACCTGTCCCTCCTCATGATGTTCAGGGTGGCCTATAGAGATATTCATCTGATGGTATGTATTCATGTGCCATAGGGAGAGCTCAGTCTTTCTTTTCCTCTTCTCCATCTGTTGGATTTACTAGGTCTTGGCTGACAATATTGGCTGTTGTCTCATGTTCAGCCCCACCTTGGGTTACAAAATTCAGAGCATCTACTCAATTCGGTGTTCAGATCTAGGCCCACAAAGCTACAGGAGATGCCAGGGCTGGCTTGGGAATCACAGGGCCTATACGAAAAAGCAATTCTCCTTCAGGGAGGGTGTGTGACAGTTCCCCCAGATGGCATCTCGGTAAATATGATTTGGTGCTTTTGTGCCATTGGCAGTTGCCATCAGTCAGAGGCACCAGTCATCAGATGCCATCAGAGAGGCAAATTCTGTCCCTTCTTCTACCCATTAGCTGCAGACATTGCATGATCACAAAATACATCACACCGGGGTTCTTTCTCACTTCCTTGAATATCCAACCAAGGAACAGCCCAAGCCATTTACCAGTGTTCCTGGGTACATCTTGCCTTCAAAGACAGCATCCTCCAAGCACAGCCATGGTTCATATCAAAACTCAGCTGAAACTCAAAAGGCAATTCAAGGGCACCAAGATGAGCTGTTGCTACGTCAGGAACAGTTAAAGAAGAAAGAGAGATACTACGGGACCACTATTAAATTAATTGATAATAGGAGTAGGCAGATCTGAGACTGCCAATGTCATCTTTGCCTCAGTTACCGCCAGCAAGGTCTCCCAGGCCTTTGTGCTTTGAGGCAGGACACTGGAAGGGAAAGGGGAACAACCAGTGGTGGATGAGGATCACGCCAGGGCTTACCTAGCAAACCACACCCTTACCAGTCCATGGGAGCAGAGGGGCTGCAGCCAAGGGTACTGAGGAGGTGCTGGTCTGTTCCGATCCCAGTAAGGAAGGCACTCAGACTCTGTGAGGCATCATGAATTCTCCATGTTAATGGTCAGGTGCCTATGGGGGACTGGCAGTGCCCTGGCATTCACTGGCCAGGCAAAGCAACAGGGTGCCAACAGCCTGAAGGATCTTGGGACAACTTCTTAACAGAGCTGCTAGGCGGACCAACGAGGCTGATGCTCACCTGGACCTGACCCTGCCTCTCTTTGGGACAGCTTCCTTAGCAACACCTGCAGCCCCGGAGGGTGATTCCCTGGGCCTGCACCAGGCAGCGACCGTGTTTCTCTGCAGCACTTGCCCTTTCCTCCCTGGGTATTGACCATGTCTCTCCATTCCACATTCATGGACCCCAAACTACCAGTTGAGGAAACACATTTTGGTAAGCCCTTGGTGTTTGTTAATCATCAGAGTGGCCAAGCCCTGACCCCCAGGGCCTGGTAGAAGAGGTCCTTTCCCTCATGCATTGCTCAGGCCTCTACTGAGGGTCAGTGTGAGTGCGGGTGTGTGTACAACTTGGTGGTAGATTTTGTTGCTTTAAACACAAAGCTGTGGTGTTCTGGGGATTTGGCAATGTCTGTGAGTTCCACACAACTCATCCAGCCTCTTTCATAGTCCTGCTGACAGTCCTCAATCACCTGAGATGTCCCAGTCCCAGACTTGTTTGCATCCCCAGATTGGATCCATATCCCACCACTGCACTGCTATTACTCCGGCTGCTGCTGCCGCCTTAAAAGTCAGAACTTGAACTATTCCACAGTAGCATGACTGCCACTTGCTCCTTCAGGTCCTCTTCTGGCCTGTAACACGCTCTCTGCTATGCACACCCCACTCTCTCCCTGCACTCGCCCGTGTCTCCCAAAAGGTTCTCACTTCCCCTGCAGTAATGAGACCTCACGCCAGGAGGTTCATGCATTCTCCAGGCTCATGGATGTTGCCTGAATTCCAGGCAAGTGTGGGTAGTGAAGCAGAGGAAGACAGGAAGGTCGGCTCACAGGCCATGAGGAGCAGTGTTCAGCCACCCCTAGCAATGAGCATTCCCCATCTGGCAGGCTGAGACATGATGGAAAATTCTCATGTAACCCCTGGTTTGTGCAGGGTCCTGCAGCCACACTCCCAGGGCACACCTACTCCTCCTCCACCTACACACATCAACTGCTTTCCATTGCTGGGCTCAGGTGTGGTTGTAAGGATTTGCTAAAGCCCTGAACCATCTCCTTGCTTCCAAATGATTTCACCCTCTCTCACATCACTACACACCTCCAGTCACTGCCTAATCACTAACTGACAAGTTAGGAAGCTCTCAAGGCTTTCCTCAGGTAATGACCATGTTTCTACATTCGTCATTCTTGGATCTGAGAAACACCAGTTGAGGAAACACCTCAAGATGTGTGAGGGGAGGACTTCCCTGAGGCACCTCTGTGCTCTTGGAGCTCTGAGTGCTTTTGCAAGGCTCCAGGAATTAATTTAGTGACATGTATTTGGTGTTCCTTTCTTGAAACGCAAAGCCTTGACCTGATCCAGACTCCCTCAGAGTGGCCTATTGTACCACAGCACTTTTTGATGTTGATACATTTATTCATTTCATTCCTGTCATTCAGTCTTACTTGACAAGGTAGCTCTTAATTAATGGTGTGTAACCTCTGGAATGAAGTTTTTAGAGCATTGTTTTTTCTCTCATTCCTGACTGTTATCATTTAATGGCAAGAGCTCTCTCCTGAGAGGAATGCTTCTTTGCATGGGTACTTGGAGAGATCATTCCTGTGCTTGGAGGAGGCTGTCCTGTCAGGCCTGTCAGATTTGCTCATGCTCCTTCACCCTTCAGAGCTGCTTCCCATGGCACCACCTGGATCAGTCTCCCAAGTAAGTCAAAGACTTGTCCTCTGGAGTCCAGAGTCTGTGCTCTGCTGCTGGGCTCCCTCACTGCCCTTTGGTGTCTGAGACCCCACTGTTTCATGGTCATGACAGCCAAGGCTGACACTGGTGATCACATCCTGACCAGCTTGTCCTTGTGCGCCAGGGTCAGGTCCAGGTGAGCATCAGCCTTGTTGGCCCACCTAGCAGCTCTGTGAAGAAGGTGTCCCAAGATCCTTCAGGCTGTTGGCAACCTGTTGCTTTGCCTGGCCAGTGAATGCCAGGGCACTGCCAGTCCCCCATAGGCACCTGACCATTAACATGGAGACTTCCTTGGCTGCTGACAAAAGACCTTTTCTGTTTCCTCTCCCATCATCAAGTAGTTTGTAACTGCCAGCACAATGTCACTCTTACTGACTCCTCTGATCCTCAGTGACAAAAGCTAACCCAACCTGTTGCCTGTCACATGGAGGACCTCCATAACTCCAAGCTTCCCCTTCATACAGGGGGCTTCCACCCTCCTCATTCTTCTACATCCATGCTACACGACCTGGGGTTCCAGCCATCTAAAGGGACATAAGATTATCTGTACAATTCTCTCCTTATAGCACTAGACCTAAGGAAGAGCATTTTAAATGATGCCTCACAGAGTCTGAGTGCCTTCCTTACTGGGATCGGAACAGACCAGCACCTCCTCAGTACCCTTGGCTGCAGCCCCTCTGCTCCCATGGACTGGTAAGGGTGTGGTTTGCTAGGTAAGCCCTGGCGTGATCCTCATCCACCACTGGTTGTTCCCCTTTCCCTTCCAGTGTCCTGCCTCAAAGCACAAAGGCCTGGGAGACCTTGCTGGCGGTAACTGAGGCAAAGATGACATTGGCAGTCTCAGATCTGCCTACTCCTATTATCAATTAATTTAATAGTGGTCCTGTAGTATCTCTCTTTCTTCTTTAACTGTTCCTGACGTAGCAACAGCTCATCTTGGTGCCCTTGAATTGCCTTTTGAGTTTCAGCTGAGTTTTGATATGAACCATGGCTGTGCTTGGAGGATGCTGTCTTTGAAGGCAAGATGTACCCAGGAACACTGGTAAATGGCTTGGGCTGTTCCTTGGTTGGATATTCAAGGAAGTGAGAAAGGACCCAGGTGTGATGTATTTTGTGATCATGCAATGTCTGCAACTAATGGGTAGAAGAAGGGACAGAATTTGCCTCTCTGATGGCATCTGATGACTGGTGCCTCTGACTGATGGCAACTGCCAATGGCACAAAAGCACCAAATCATATTTACCGAGATGCCATCTGGGGGAACTGTCACACACCCTCCCTGAAGGAGAATTGCTTTTTCGTATAGGCCCTGTGATTCCCAAGCCAGCCCTGGCATCTCCTGTAGCTTTGTGGGCCTAGATCTGAACACCGAATTGAGTAGATGCTCTGAATTTTGTAACCCAAGGTGGGGCTGAACATGAGACAACAGCCAATATTGTCAGCCAAGACCTAGTAAATCCAACAGATGGAGAAGAGGAAAAGAAAGACTGAGCTCTCCCTATGGCACATGAATACATTCCATCAGATGAATACCTCTATAGGCCACCCTGAACATCATGAGGAGGGACAGGTTGCATTGCCCTTAATCTGGGCACCAGCTGTCATTTCACTTGGCCAGAGGAAATTCCCAGGAGCCACCAGAAAGAGGTGCTCATATTTTGTCCTGTCTCTATATCTGCCTGCACATATCTTGGATCTGTCTCTATTAGCTGCACACCTCTTTGACCACCTCTGGCACCTCCAATGTCACCAGACATTTGCATCTGAACACCTCACTCACGGCCTCCATCAACATTAGCCAGCATGGCAGCTGAGGCAAGGAGCTGACATGCAGGTGCCTATTTCATGCAGACCTACACTGAGGCAAGAGGAATCCCAGCTCCTGTGGGATTGTGGTGGGCATGGGAGGGAGCTGAGTCCCCTTCCAGCCCCAGGACTACAGACCCAGCATGAGATGCCTCCATGGACTCAGCTGACTCCCTTCCCTCAGCAGGGCTAAAGGAGATCCCTGCCTGTCACTGTCTGTGTGTCCTGCCCAATGATGGCAGAAGAAAGAGGCTGCCCAGGGAAGGGGTTGAGTCACCCTCCTTGGAGGTATTTAAAACACACTGTGTTTAGGGACACTGTGTACTGGTGGACTTGCTAGTGTTTCGTTCACGGTTGGACGTGGTGATCTTAAGGGTCTTTTCCAACTGAAAAGATTCTACGATTCTCAGACAAGTGGATTCTTGGACCTAAGTCTGTCTCTCAGCAGAGCAATGACCCTGCTGGAAAGCAGTGTCTCTCCCCAGGTGCGGGAGGGAACATCCGTGATTGCTTCAGCCTGTTTCCCAGCAGGTTCCCCTGGAGGCCCAGGGACAGCTGGAGGGAGCCCAGAGGGGGCAGAGCAAGTGCTGCCTTGGGCTGGTCCTCTGCTGCTGAGCTGGGCTGGGCTCCTGGGACAGAGGGAGCTCATGGCAAGCGGGCAGCGCTGCAGAGAGACAGCTCTGCCCAGGAGCAGGGCTGGGGGCACTGCCTGCAGGCATCGAGAGGAGACCTGCAAGGCAGAGAGAGCTTAAAGGCAGTGTGGAGTGGGAGGATGCTGAGAGCTCACTGCGGGAGAAATCTTCCCAGCCCTCTGCATGGTAAGTCTGTGGGTGCAGGGCAATAGAGCTTCAGTTCCTGCAGGGATCTCCGAAAACCGCCACAGCTGACAGTGTATGGGATCTGGCAGGGGGACTGGCTTCATTTCTCTGGTGTAGAGGAGAAGGGTGTGCTCCAGAGCAGGGCTTCCCTGCTGCCCTGTCAGAGGGACAGGGCATGAGGGCTGCCTTCTCCTGGCACCAGCTGCAGGGCTGTGAAGCTGGGTGTGCATGCAGGGGTGCCCAGGGCTGTCCTTCAGAGCAGGGTCCTGGTGTTTCAGGGGCTGAGTGATGGAGCAGGGACTTTGCTGCCTGCCAGGGTCAGCACTCAGCCTGCGCAGGGAACTCCCCATGACAGTGTGGGCAGAAGGTGTGGGTGAAAGAAATGTCCCCTGGAAGGGCAGAGCAGGGTGCTTCTGCTGTCGAGAGGCTGCTGCATGGGTCACGTTTGCTCAGAGCTCCAGCTCAGCCCTGGGCATTTCCGAGGGGACTTTCAAGAAGAACATCAAGGCAGTATTTTCCTGAAAGGTAAGGAGTCTTTGCTTTGAACTTTTATCCTCCTGGTGGGTGGGTGGGCAGTGTGACATTAAAATTTATTTCTCCCCTCTGGAGAAGGCACCGAGACCCCAGTTGTCCTTAGCACTTGTCTGAGGTGCTCCTTAGCCCCTGCACACACAGAGATGTCCCTGGGCAGTGCCCGGCTGCCAGGAGGGGTCTGCAGGGCAGAGCTGAGCACACAGTGGGTGGGAATGGTTCTGTGAGCAGGGACAGGGATCAGACAAGGGGACAGAGAAGCAGCTGCTGACAGGGACAGCTCCAGGCAGCAGAGACAGGGGCAGGGAGTGAGAGGAGGGAGCTGCTTCCAGAAATGCCATGAGAGGGGGGATTCAGGCATCTCCCTGCCATCAGTGGAGAAAACCCTTGGTCTTTTCTCCCACCCAGCAGAGCCTCTGCCTTTACGGCCATGGGGACTCAGTCACCTTCTCAGTGGCTTCAGCCCTGAAGAGAAGAAATTATCAAATACCCTACCATCTGTCCCTGTCCTGCCTCCATTGGCAGCAGGTCTGTAGTGTTTATCCATTTTTGTCCTCCTGTCCCTGCTCCTCTTGTTCTTGTCACTGGAGAGGAATGGGGAGGGGGGATTTGGGTGCATTTCAGAGATTTGTCCATGTGAGTAAAATATCCCAGTCCCCTCCTAAACCCTAGGCTCCCAGTGATACAAATGACAAAACTCTCCTTTCAGGACATCCCATCTTTAGGACATTCACTTCTTTCCCTGCCAAAAGCACTCCTTAATTGGCGTGTGGAAACCAGAACAAATACTCAAAACAAAATCCCCAGTTTTGGTTGCATTGGGAGTGACAATGCTGAAAAGCTCTTTGATATGACAAGTGGATTTAATCTAAGATTCCCCCATGTTCCTATTTACCACCTGCTGTAGGTCAGGACTGACTCCCCTGCACCCCACAGCAGAGCCCGCTGCTCCTAGTGGCACCCTCAGCCAGCACTAAGCGTATCTCATGAAAGGGACCTGCCAAAGGGCTTCCTGAAATAGGAGAGGAGGCTTTGGTGGAGTTTCTATGAGAAATGCATTAGGTTTAGCTCAGAGAAGTCTATTCTAACTTGTCAATCTCTTTCCCTCTTGAACAGTGCCCCATGCCCAGAAGAAGCTAATGTCCAACAGCAGCTCCATCACCGAGTTCCTCCTCCTGGCATTTGCAGACACGCGACAGCTGCAGCTCTTGCACTTCTGGCTCTTCCTGGGCATCTACCTGGCTGCCCTCCTGGGCAACAGCCTCATCATCACCGCCGTAGCCTGCGACCACCACCTCCACACCCCCATGTACTTCTTCCTCCTCAACCTCTCCCTCCTCGACCTGGGCTCCATCTCCACCACTGTTCCCCAATCCATGGCCAATTCCCTGTGGGACACCAGGGCCATCTCCTACTGGGGATGTGCTGCACAGGTCTTTTTCTTTCTCTTCTTCATCGCAGCAGAGTATTGTGTCCTCACCATCATGGCCTACGACCGCTACGTTGCCATCTGCCAACCCCTGCACTACGGGACCCTCCTGGGCAGCAGAGCTTGTGTCCACATGGCAGCAGCTGCCTGGGCCAGTGGGTTTCTCTATGCTGTGCTGCACACGGCCAATACATTTTCACTACCACTCTGCCAAGGCAATGTTGTGGGCCAGTTCTTCTGTGAAATCCCCCAGATCCTCAAGCTCTCCTGCTCACGCTCCTACCTCAGGGAAGTTGGCCTTCTTGGGCTAGGTGTCTGTTTGGCATTTGGTTGTTTTGTTTTCATTGTTTTCTCCTATGTGCAGATCTTCAGGGCCGTGCTGAGGATCCCCTCTGAGCAGGGACGCCACAAAGCCTTTTCCATGTGCCTCCCTCACCTGGCCATGGTCTCCCTGTTTATCAGCACTGCAGTGTTTGCCTACCTGAAGCCCCCATCCCTCGCCTCCCCAGTTCTAGATCTGGTGGCGGCAGTTCTGTACTCGGTGGTGCCTCCAGCAGTGAACCCCCTCCTCTACAGCATGAGGAACCAGGAGCTCAAGGATGCCCTGCGGAAAATGATGAGCGGGTGCTTTTCAGAAGCAATAAACTGCCTGTTTTTTTCTACAGAGCATTCATAATGTAACTCATTAAATACCCAGCCTGCCTTCTCAGGTTCTTGGGCGTGGGGGTGGGGGTTCTTTGTTTTTCTTGTGATAATGTTGTGCTCATTGAAATTTTATTATACATCCCACTTGTAATTCACTGTCTACCTGTAGAATTTGACCTAGAGGCTGTGTAAATGAGGCGCAGTTCTCGCTCTGTTATTCAACAGAATAAAGGACCCTCCAGCAACTTGTTTGTACAAGAATGTTCCTCTGAGAACCTGGTGAAGCTGCAGGGCAGTGCCTGTGTGCAGAGGGGAAGGGGAAAAGAGTCTCAGCACAGCAGCACTGCCAGGCAGCACCAGTGCTTGGTCTTCCCAGAGCTGCTCTCTTTCCACTCCCACACTCTCCTGCTGAGCCCTGGCTTGGTGTAAGCCCTGAGTGCTCTGACATCTCGGTCCCAGTCCTGCTGTGTGGCAGGACTCCCAAGGGAGAATCTTGGTTCTGAGGAATTGCTGTATTTACACTGGCTTTGTCACTCCATCCCCGTGCCCCACTGGCCACTGTGACCAGGGTTCCCTCGGTTGCCGTCCTTGTGCTGACAACACATTTAGAGAAGCCCTTCTGGGTGCCCTCCCCATGCATGGCCATTTCCAGCCACCGCTGAACTTTGGCTTTGCTGGCTCCATCCCAGCTCACACAGGTCAGGTGTCTGTCTGCCTCCCGGGCAGGCTGTTCCCCCTCCAGCCTCCCTGCACTTCCTTCTGGTGTTGGACCTCCTACGTCCATGCTGATCTCTTGCCAGGCCCTGCTTGACTCCCTGCACATCAGGCTGTCTTCTTCCTGGGCTTTGAAGGACGCTGTCCCTGAAGATCCAGGAGGGACTCACAGCCCCTTTGTCCTCCAGGACAGTCCAAGCAGAGCCTCAGCTAACAGAAATCAGCTCTCCTGCAGTCCTGCAGAGTGATTCTGCCATTTGTTGTACTTCTCCACCATCTCATGGTGGTAGCAGCCATGGCTGCCCTCCTCCTTCCCATCCCCAGGCAGACCCACCCTGTCTGTCAGGAAGAGACCAGCCCTAGACAGCTCATTGAGTGTCTCTGTCAAAAAGCTGTCTTCCACACCCTGCAGGAGTCTCTTGGCTTGCTTGTGCCCAGCCCTGCTGCCCTCCCAGCAGACTGTGGGGTGCTTCAACTTGCCATGTCATCGAGGACCTGTGACCATGAGGCTTCCTCCAAGGCAAGGCCTCCCCTTTGCACAGAGCTCCCCTCCACCTCCTCACCCTCCACCTGCCTTCCTGAGGAGCCCCTGGCACCCATGGCTGCCCTCCCACCACTCCAGCTGTCCCACCAGGGCTCTGCAGTCCCCGTGGGCTGGGGGGCACGTTTCTGCCTGCCCAGCAGAAACAACAGTGCTGGGGAGGGGAGAGGAGAGGCGGGTAAAGGGGCAGGGTTGTGGGAGGCTGGGTGTGAGTTGACTCCTGTTTCCAGAAGAGGATGATGCAAGGAGAGGCATGGTAGGTGGGAGGTGGATTTTGAGGTCACTTCTTTGGAAAGAACCCAATTGGCCAGGTGCTGAGGCAGGCCCAGTGCTGTCACCTGGAGTGTCGGAAAACCTACCCCGCAGCGCTGAGATCTTGGGAGAGGGGAGATGCAGAGGAAGGTGAAGATGGCATTGCTGTGAGGTGGAGTGTGAGTCCATTTCTGTTGCAGTAACATGACTGACTTGTGGCAGGCAGGCAGATGCTGTGATATCATCAAGCTCATCACAAACCCCAGGGAGACACAGATGACAGCTCATGCAGTGCAGAGGGGTAGATGTAGGCAAAGGCAACATGGTTGGGCTGTTGCTTGTGAGGTTACCTGATGATAGCAATGTGATTGCCCACAAGTGGGTTGGCACCATGAGGTCATGAAGGACACCAGCTGGGAAGGCTGCAGACAGATGACTGGGCCCCTGGTGAGGCCAGGCCCTGGGGTGAAGCCACCTGTACTTGATATGGGAAGCTATGGGACATGGCAGGAGAAATCGTGGGATGTGACAGACAACACGTTATCACAACACAACATCTTCCTGGCATCATGGAGACATTGTGGGATGGCACCTATGACTGGAGTGTTGGAATGGATGGATACAGGCTCTATAGGAAGGTGAGGCAGGGGAGACAAGGAGGGCTTGTCACCCTCAATGTCAGTGACCAGTTGGCATGCGTCGAGGTCCATCAGGGGATGGATGAGGAACTGACCGAGAGCTTATGGATCAGGAATAAAGGGATGGGAGAGACAGGTGACATTCTAGTGGGGGTCTGCTACAGGCCACCCAACCAGGAAGACCGAGCAGATGAGGCCCTCTTTAGACAGATAGGAGCAGCCTCACATTTAGAAGCCCCGGTCCTCACGGGGGACTTCAAACACCCTGCTATCTGTTGGAGGGACAACACAGCAGGGCATAAGCAATCCAGGAGGTTCCTGGAATGTGTTGATGATAACTGCCTTCTCCAAGTGATAGAGAAGCCAATGAGGAGAGGTGCTATGCTGGACCTTGTTCTCAGCAACAAGGAGGGTCTGGTGGGGAACGTGAAGCTCAAGGGCATCCTTGGCTGCAGTGACCATGAAATGGTGGAGTTCAAGATCCTTAGGGCAGCGAGGAGGGTGCACAGCAGGCTGGCTACCCTGGACTTCAGGAGAGCAGGCTTTGGCCTCTTCAGGGATCTGCTTGATAGAGTAGCATGGGATGAAGCCCTGGAGGGAAGAGGGGCCCAAGAAAGCTGCTTAATAGTTGAGGATCAGCTCCTCCAAGCTCAGGAGCCATGCATCCCAACAAAGAGGAAGTCAGGCAAAACCACCGGGAGGCCTGCATGGATGAACAAGGAGCTCCTGGACAAACTCAAACACAAAAAGGAAGCCTACAGAGGGTGGAAGCAAGGACAGGTAGACTGGGAGGAATACAGAGAAATTGTCTGAGCAGCCAGGCATCAGGTTAAGAAAGCTGAAGCCCTGACAGAATGCAATCCAGAAAGCGATGTCAAGGGCAATAAGAAATGCTTCTGTAGGTATGTCGGTGATAAAAGGAAGACCAGGGAAAATGTGGGACCTCTCTGGAAGGGAGCGGGAGAGCAGGTTACCCAGGACATGGAGAAAGCTGAGGTAAGCAGTGACATGTTTGCCTCAGTTTTCACCGGCAAGTGGTCCAGCCACACCACGCAAGTCACAGAAGGCAAAGGCAGGACCTGGGAGAATGAAGAACCACCCACAGTAGGAGAAGATCAGCATCAAGACCATCTAAGGAACCTGGAGGTGCACAAGTCCATGAGACTTGATGAGATGCATCCACAGGTCCTGAGGGAACTGGCAGATGAAGTGGCTAAGCCACTATCCATCATATTTGAGAAGTGGTGGCAGTCCAGGGAAGTTGCCACTGACTGGAGAAGGGGAATCATAGCCCCCATTTTTAAAAACTTAGATAAAGGAAGACCCAAGATCATGCAGCTGATCCTCCTGGAAACTATGCTAGGGCACATGGAAAATAAGGAGGTGATTGGTGACAGCCAACATGGCTTCTCTAAGGGCCAATCATGCCGGATAATTTTGGTGGCCTTGTAGGACGGCCTTTAATTGTTGGTGGATAAGGGAAGAGCAACAGATGTCATCTTCCTGGACTTGGGCAAAGCATTTGACACTGTCCGGCACAACATCCTTGTCTCTGAATTGGAAGGACATGGATTTGACGGACGGAGCACTCAGTGCATAAGGAATTAGCTGGCTGGTCGCACTCAAAGAGTTGTGGTCAAAGGCTTGATGTCCAAGCAGACAGCAGTGATGAGTGGTGTTCCTCAGGGGTCAGTATTGGGACTGACACTGTTTAACATCTTTGTCGGTGACATGGACAGTGCGATTGAGCACACCCTCTGCAAGTTTACCAACGACACCAAGCTGTGTGGTGTGGTTGACATGCTGGAGGGAAGGGATGCCGTCCAGAGGGACCTTGACAGGGCTTGAGAGGTGGGCCCTTGCAAACCTCCTGAAGTCCAACAAGACCAAGCGTAATGTCCTGCACGTGGGTCATGGTAATCCCAAGCACAAATACAGGCTGGGCAATGAGTGGATTGAGAGCAGCCCTGAAGAGAAGGACTTGGGTGTTGACAAGAAGCTCAACATGATGCAACAATATGCGCTCGTAGCCCAGAAAGCCAACCTTATCTACGGCTGCATCAAAAGAAGCATGACCAGCAAGTCAAGGGAGGTGACTCTCCCCCTCTACTCTGCACTTGTAAGACCCCGCCTGGAGTACTGCATCCAGCTCTGGGGCCCCCAGCATAAGTAGAACATGGACCTGTTGGAGAGAGTCCAGAGAAGGGCCACGAGGATGATCAGAGGGCTGGAGCATGTCTCCTGTGAAGACAGGCTGAGAGAGTTGAGGTTGTTCAGCCTGGAGAAGAGAGGGTCTGAGGACACCTTCGAGCAGCCTCCCAGTACCTAAAGGGGGCCTACAAGAAAGGCAGAGAGGGACTTTTTCCAAGGGCATATAGTGATAAGAGAAGGGGTAATGTCTTTAAACTGAAAGTGGGTAGACTTAGATTAGATGTAAGGAAGTTCTTCACTGTGAGGGTGGTGAGGCGCTGGAAGAGGTTGCCCAGAGAGGTTTTTGGATGTGCCATCCCTGGAAGTGATGAAGGCCAGGTTGGATGGGGCTTTGAGCAACCTGGTCTAGTGGAAAGTGTCCCTGCCCATGGCAGTAGGGTTGGAACTAGGTGATCTTTAAGGTCCCTTCCAACCCAAAACATTCTATGGTCCATTGCAAGCCCAGACTGCCTTCTGTATTTTTTGTTGTTGGTTGTGCTTTTTACTTGCAATAATGTTGTCATCCCCTTTCTAATTCACTGTCCGCTTTGCTTTTCTGAGCAAGTGGCTGTGTAAATGAGGATCTGTGCTCACTGTGAGTTTAAACAAAAGAAAGGGCCCTGCAGCAAGCTGGGTTTTTTTCCCTGAGATGCTTCCTCCAAGGCCTTTTTGGAGCTGCAGGGACAGTCCCTGTGTTCATAGGTGGAGAGGAAGAGTCCTGGCATGGCAGCGCTGCCAGGGAGCACCAGCACTTCCACACCCTCTTTGATCCCTTGCGTTGGCGTAAGGCCTGAGTGCTCTGGCAGATTAGTCACCCCCCCTGCTTTGTGGTAGTCCTGTGACCACAGGCAGGAACAGGCAGCAGACACTTCTGTGACAGAGCTGGCCTCCATAACAGCATTTCTGTAAAGAAACGTGATCTCCTTAGGGCAGTGCCTGAAGGCTTAGGTCTTCTTCCAAAATTTCTCTCAAGAGCATGCCCAACAAAGTGGCCCCCAGTTGAAAAAAAGGGTGTATAGCTAAGCAGTGTGAGTGTGCAGGGTTGGGGCAAGCAGCAGTGTCCTCACACAGCCAGGCCTCCTGTGAGAGACCTGAAGGACCAGCAGAGCAGGGTCTGCCCTGTGCCCGTTTTTGCTGGACACCCTGGGGAAGCTGCCCCAGGGCAATCATCCTCAACTAGCCCCTCACAACCACCATTTCCAGCACTGGCCTGTCACCCCAGCTTGGAGAGGTTCTTTGTCCCTCCATGGAAGGACCCTGAATGAGTAGGTCAAAAGTCCATGTTTGCATTGTCCAGAGGAGATGTAAGCATGCACAACGTGTACGTGAAGTGCGATGAACCCGAGTGAGCACAAACGCCATCAGCTATACCTGGGGGTTCCATGAAGGCTTGTGGCACAGACAGTGCCTCAAGGTCACTTCACGTTGGGAGTAACATCCCAAGGGAAACTGCCTGAATGCAGCACTGGGTGCCATGTGCTTCCTTGAACTGAGGTCCCTGTGTCCATTCCTCATGACAACGGGGCACCTCACAGGAGTGCAGAGCAGGGCGATACACCTGAGTATATGATGGGACAGCAGCAGGCACACGTTGTGTCTATCCGAGAAGCTGAAAGGCCAGCAGCAGTCATGTGATTTAGAAGACCATGGTGGGGTTCCTTCTATCTGGCCAGGTGAAAGACCACAAGAAGGCCAACGGGTTGGGTTCCCTGCTTGAAGGGTAGTTTCTGAGATGGTCGAGATTTCCTTGGTAGCGGGGAAAAGCAGGAGAGAGAAAAACAATGCCACAAAGTGGAACTTGGCAGGTGGACATTGGATGTCAGGGTGAGGAAATGTCACTTGAAGGGTAGTGCTGTGGTGCAAGAGGTTACCCAGAGGGAGTCTGGATCAGCCCATGGCTTTGTGTTTCAAAGAACAGCCAGCGAGGGTGGAGACACACCAGTAAAGGTACAGAAATGCTGGGGTGAGAGCAAGGTGGGGAAGGGAGATGAATGTGTACAGCCTGTAGGGACAGAGGGGCAGGTGTAGGACAGTGTGGAGCAGCCTGCGGTGGAGATGGCAAAGGGTGTTGGCAAGGCTGGAAGGCACCAACAGAACGCAGATCTTTGTCCCCTTTGGCTGTGGCAGTTGTCTCCGCCACCGAGGCCTATGAGAAGACATGTTGGCCTCATGGTACTTGGACCTTGTTGCCTCCTTGGAACTCCGACAGGATGCTGGAAGTTGTTGCACCATTGCTGTCCTTCCCTCCGCCTTGCACAGCCCGATCCCACATTCCCAGGAGGAGCCCTGAGCTGTCTGTGAAGGACAGGATCCCCTTCCCACTGGCCTGAGATCAGGGCTTGGCCTTTGTGCTTCATAAAGCAAAGCCAGGGCTTTCTCAGCATCAGAGGCACCTGCACAGTGCCTTGGCCTACCTGGAATCACAGCCTCTGATTAACTGCTCTAACGAGTCCATGGGGAGCCTTTGTCAGTCATGGCCCTCAGTGGGGCCCACTAATGCTGCAAGGTACTTCAGGTGTTTGCTTTTGAAAGGTTTTCTCAGCCTCTTCCCAGTACCTGAGCTTCGTGGACTCAGCCCCAAAGACACCATGGGCTCATTAAGATCCCAAAATCCCTAACAAGCCATGACTCTTCCATCATTTTCTTCAGGTACTGAAGACTTGTGTAGCTAATCAGAGAGGTTTCAGGAGGGCAGGTAAAGAGGATGTTTTCAATGAGCGCTTTGAAGAAGTGGTAGAAGAATTCTCCAGTTGATATTGATGCGGAGTGTCTCCTAAGGAGGTGTGCACATACAGGAAAAGCAGTGCCTTGAGGCTAGACACAGCATGGACAACCTTCCTCCTCACCTCTCCAACATACCTATTTGGCTCATTGGCCCCCTGGAAATTACATCACTTTTCTTTACATCAGACTTCTCACTGAAGCCTGCACCTGGTTGTTACAGCTTCTTTGCAGGAATTCCTACCTGCTTTTCTTAAGAGAACTGGAAGCAAACAGGCAGAAAGGGGTTTTTTTTTGTAAATAGGGAAAGAAATAAAAAATAAAACAAGAGAACTTAATCAACAATAAAACAGACTTGTCAGCTGCATGGTTAGTTTAGGCAACTTCCAGTGAGGTCCATCACCACAACTGAAGAGTTGCCGGTAGGGAGTTTGAGAGAGACTACTGACAGACTATGAAGCTTTACTTCCCTGAAGCTCAAAGCAGGGAGACAGGTGAGAGGGATCTGAATGATCAAAGGGTAAGAGGAGGAAGCCCTCTGGAGAACAATGGGAAGTGCACATGTCCAGGTGGGCTTCTGAAGAGATGACTTCAGACATGGTGAGTTTAATAAGGACAGGTAGAAACACTGGGAAGGATAAATCCACAGCATCATAGGGAGACTACAGGCAAGGCAAGCACAGGGTAAGGTCGATATTTCTTCTCCCACAATTAATACACATTTTGAAAATTCATGTTTTGGCAGGATAGAAATCCCACCATGGACATGTTCTTGGAAGTATTGAATCATTTCAGCTGATGAAAAAGTGTGGGTTTAATTGTTTCATTTGAACTATTGGGAGCAGTTCTCATGTTTTCAGGCAGAGCTCCATGGTCTGGCCATAAGCACCCAGCGCAAACTGCTGGAAGCCCCAGTGTATCTGAGGTATTTGCCCGGGACTGGCAGTGATCAGAGAAGACTGATGGAGCCATGTCTCTTCCATCATTTACATCTAGTCTTCAAGACTTGCATGCTTAATTAGAGAAGTTTCAAGAGTGTAGTTAAAGAGGAAGTTGTGTAAACAGTACTTTGAAAAATGGATAGAATAATTCTCCCATTGATATTGATGCAGAGTGTCTCCTAAGGAGGTGTGGACACGTAGGAAAAGCAGTCTCCTTGAGGTCCATCACCATATGGACATCCTTGCTCCTCACCTCCCAAACACTGCCATGTCACTCTGTATGGTTGCCTGTGGCCGTGGAAGATATAGATCCATATGACATACACAGGTTTTAGATCCCTCCCAGAGCAGGTCTGAGAATTGCAGCCTATCCAGAAGGTGACGTGGGATCCCCTCATCTCCCCAGTTAGCCCAGAAACAGACAAACATACACACACACCCCCCTAATGGGTCCAGCATGGACTATTCTGGAGCTTGGAGATGATAGAATCACAGAATATCTCCGGTTGGAAGGGACCCATAAGGATTTTCTCACAAGAAAAGAACTCTTTTCATCATCTCTACAGTCAAACAGAAACAATGTTCTCATGAGAACTTCTTGCTGCAAGGCTAGGCAGGAGGCGTAAGGGCTGGTACTGCGTGGGAGCTGCCTGCAGGCTCCTTGTGACAATGAGCTCCTGTGGTTGTCCAGCATCCAAGGGATCCATGCAGCACAGCACAGGTGTGAAGGCCAGGCTCTACGTGAAGTGCAGCACAGCTCCCTGCACAACGGTCTTCTGGGCAGGATAAGTGCTCAAGTTTCCCTGTTAGAAGTCTGTGCTCCACCCTGGTGCCACAGCTGAGCTGCTGCAGCCCAAAGGTGCACGGGCAGGAGGAGGTGGCTCACAGGCAGGAGGAGCTGGAGCCCTGTGGCTTGTCCCACAGCTGTGAGGGTTTTGGATTAAATGAGATGTGGTGGGACAGTTTGCCTGCCTGGGGTTCTGCAGTGGAGGAAAACAGCCTCTGCTGGAGAGACTGGCAGGGAGGATGGGTATGGGGAATACCCCCTGTGTTGAGGGGATGCCCCCTGTGTTCTCCTCCTGCGGAGGAGGACAACCAGTGTTGCATGGGGATCAACTCAAGGGTTCCTTGAGCAAACTCAAGCACCGCTACAGAGACGGAGATGGGTCATTTGACCAGATCCCTGAACACAGGTGTTGGTATGCCATGAGCCCTGAGATTCCACCTTTTGGTCCAGAGGAGTATGATGCCCCTTGAGGTGTCCTGGGATATCTCCTGACCCCTGTGGTGGTGTAGGCTGTGAGAAGACTCGGAACACCACCTCTGACTGGAGGAATTTCACTTTCAATGCCGACCTACAGGGCAGATGGAGGGGCTTCAGACCTTGCAGGCACTCTGCTGAAGGGTTAGGCCTTCAGAGATCCAAAATGAAGAGAATGGTGGTGTATCAGTGTCCACCACATAAACATTTGGCCTGCTTTGCGCTTTTACCACTTTTGGATCTGTCCCTTGACATGTTTTTGGTAAAACAAGAAACTCACACAAATAGACACACACAAATACAGACACACTTGAAATAAGGCTGAAAGCTAGAGAGCAGAAATGAATTAGGGGCAACATTGTCTGACAGGTGTTACCATGACAGGATAAGAAAGAGTCAGCAATGAGAGAAAAAGCACTGTTCTAAAAACTTCCTGCCAGAGGCTAAATACTCTGAAATTATAGCTGTCTTGTCAACTAAGAATGAATGACACGAGTAAAGGTCAAGAAATTATGTTTATCATCATCAGGAAGGAGAAGAAATTTTAGGGCATGATAGTGTTACTGTTTTTAGTGAAAATAGAAAACAGTCCACAATGTAGCCGCTAAGCCCCCACCCAGCTGCTCACTCACTGCCCTCTCCTGAGGGATGGGGGAAGAATCAGAAGGGCAATTTCAGAACAACTCATGGGTCAAGATGAGATGACTTGAATAGGTAAAGCAAAAGCTGTGGCTATAAGCGAAGGAAAAGGAATTAATTCACTGCTTCCTATTGACGGGCAGGTGTTTAGTCATTTCCAGGAAAGCAGGGCTCTGTCACCAGTAACGGTTACTTGGGAAGAGCAATGGTGTATCTCCAAATGCCCCCTCTTCCTTCCTCCTCCTCCAGCTTTAATCGCTGAGCGTGACATCATAGGGGATGGGATATCCCTCTGGTCAGTTGGGGTCAGTCATCCTGACTGTGTCCCCTCATAACTTCTTGCCCACTGCCAGACTACTCACTAGCAGGGAAGCGTGAGGAATGGCAAAAGCCTTGGCCCTGTGCAAGCACTCTTCAACAATAGCTAAGACATGGGAGTGTTATCAACACTGGTTTGGTCACAAATCCCAAATCTGGAACTGTACAGGCTGCTGTGAAGAAAATTACCTCCATCCCAGCCAGCCAGGGGAGGCTGGACTTCTTGGAAGGTGTGAGGATGATAAGAATGCAGAATTTGAGAGGGGGGGAAAAAGGGAACCCGTAAATGAAAGATGAGGCCGGGGATGTCACTGGGACTGTTTGGGGTGCCTGTGATGCTGCCCTGTAGCTGATGTGAATTCCTTCCACAGTCAGAGGGAACCTGAGTGCTTTCCTTCATGTTGAGGACATGAAGGGTAAGGAAGTGTCATCCAGGCTGGAAGGGACCTTCTTAGACATCTGTAGAAAACATTGTACACAAAGCAGGGTCACACCGGGTTTCTCACGGCTTTATCCAGATGGGTCTGAGAAACTGCCAGGGATGGAGGCAGCGCACTCTCTGGGAAACAGCTTCCCATGTCTGACTGTCTTCACGTTGCAAAAGTTTCTCCCTATATTGAGCCTGACCCTCTCGTCCTTCATCTCATTGCCTCCTGTGCTCCTGCCTTGCACCACAGTGTCTTCTTGGAAATCTCATCGTAGGCAAGGCATGTCTGTTATACCCTCTCTGCAAAGCCTCCACTCTCCAGTCTGAACAAGGGCAGCTCCCTCAGCCTCTCCTAGCAGGGCAAGTGCTCCAACACTGACCATCTCTGTGGCCCTCTGCTGAACTTTTGCGCCTCTCCAGCTTGCCAGTGTGTCTCTGGCACTGTGAGGAACCAAAACCTGGGCAAGTATGCTGGGTGTGGTGTAACAAGCGCTGATCGCTTCTGCTGGCTGTGCTCATGCTCGTACAGCCCAGGATGTTGTTGGCCATCTTTGCTGATGGCTCCTCTTTTGCCTAATGTGACCCAGAGATCAGCAGACCCTTTCTTGTGGAGCTGCTATCCGCCTAGGCAGTCCCTGTCCTATGTCATTTCAGAGCCTTCATCCACTTTAGAGGCAGGACTTTGGATGAACCTTTACTGCATAGCATGAGGTTTCGTGTGGCCAATCCCTCCTGACTGTGACCTGACATCTGCTGGACAGCATGCATCCTGCTGTGTTCCCCTTCTAGTGAGTGTCAGGGTTATTAAAGTCCCCAATAAGACAAGAAGTCATGGACCTGGAGTCTTCCCTGAGTTGCTTAAATAAGCAGCACCTTGACAGCAGCACTTACACAACCATGAGCAACACAATGGGCTCCATCCTCTTCCCCCTCTCAGGCTGATTGGGTGCAAAGGTTCCACAAGTGGTTCATATATTACAATTGACCAGCAAAGCATGTACACACGTTCACGCCCAAACACACACACAGCAGTGAGCCTACTCACACAGAAAAAAGCTGGGAGCAGAGTTTAATAAATGTCGTAGTTTGACTCCGGTAGTCGCTTAAGCACAATGCAGCTGCTCGCTCGCTCCTCCGCAGCAGGATGGCAGAGATGATGGGAAAGGTAAAAGTGAGAAAACTCATCGGTTGAGATCAAAACAGTTTAATAAGTAAAGCAAAAGCTGTGCACTCAAGCAAAGCAAAATAAGGAATTCATTCACTGCTTCCCATCGACAGGCAGGTGTTCAGTCATCTCCAGGAAAGCAGGGCTCCATCATGCATAACGGTTACCTGGGAAGACAAACACCATCACTCTGAACCCTTCCCCTTTCCTCCTTCTTCCCCCAGCTTTTATAGCTGAGCATAACATCCTATGGTACAGAAGATCCCTTTGGTCGGTTGGGGTCAGCTGTCCCAGCTGTGTCCCCTCCCCACATCTTCTGCACCCCCAGCCTACTCGCTGGCAGGGCAGCGTGAGAAGCAGAAAATGCCTTGGCGCTGTGCAAGCACTGCTCAGCAGTGACTAAAACATTGGTGTGTTAGCAACACTGTTTCCATCACAAATCTAAAACATAGCCCCATACAATTTGCTATGAAGTTAGTTAACTCTACCACAACTGAAACCACTAGAATAAGCAGGACAGACCGCGGTGATCAGGCACAGGCTTTGGCCAGACCAGCACTGACCAGCCACCTCCCCACAGGCACCTGGCCCCTTGCAGCCCTCTCCTTCCCAAACTTCCACGGGCTGCTTCTTCCATGATATGCCGCGACCCTTGCCTTTCTCTGCCACAGTCTCCACCACAATTCATAACCCTCACCAATTAGTTTTCCCCCAATGGTCTCAGGTTTTCTCCATTTGTACCCAAATCTGATAGCTTGGACACCATTGCCTTGGTCCTCTGGGACTTCAAGGGCATCCCTGATGGCTTCCCCAGGCACTGATGGCCTTGCAAGACAAGACTGCCCAGGAGGTCCCTGGTGCTCCTCTCTGTGCCGTCTGGCCACTTCTCACATCTGCAGCCACCTGTGAGACCCAGCCGGGACACAGGGTGCTGCCCATACTGCTGGTCCCTTCTCACGCTCTTCTCTGTCACGTCCCACAATTTCTCCTGCCATGTCCCATAGGTTCCCATATCACGTACAGGTGGCTTCACCCCAGGGCAGGGCCTCACCAGGGGCACAGTCATCTCTCTGTGGCCTTCCCATCTGGTGTCCTTGATGATCCCATGATGCCTGCCTGCTCCTGGTCACTCACTTGCTGTCATGAGGTGACTTCACATGCAACAGCCCAACCATGCTGGCTCTGCGTACCTCTACCCCTCTCCACGGAATGAGCTGCCACATGTGCCACATGGGGGTTTGTGATGCAACAAGTTGTCGTGGTTTAACCGCAGCCAGCAACTAAGCACCACGCAACACTGTGTCTGTTAGCAACACTGTTTCCATCACAAATCTAAAACATAGCGCCATACAAGATACTATGAAATCAATTAATTCTGTCATGAGCTCACATACAACAGCCCACCCATGTTGGCTCTGCCTACCTCTACCCCTCTCCACTGAATGAGCTGCCACATGTGCCACATCGGGGTTTGTGATGCAACAAGTCAAGCAGCAAGAGAAATGGCCTCACACTCCACCTCCCAGCTGTTCCATCTTCACCTTCCTCTGCATCTCCCCTCTCCCAAGATCTCAGCACTGCTGGGTGGGTTTTCCGACACTCCAGGTGACAGCACTGGGCCTGCCTCAGCACCTGGCCAATTGGGTTCTTTCCAAAGAAGTGACCTCAAAATCCACCTCCCACCTACCATGCCTCTCCTTGCATCATCCTCTTCCGGCAACAGGAGTCACCTCCCACCCAGCCTCCCACAACCCTGCCCCTTTACCTGCCTCCCCTCTCCCCTCCCCAGCACTGTCCTTTCTGCTGGGCAGGCAGCAACGTGCCCCCCCAGCCCACGGGGACTGCAGAGCCCTGGTGGGACAGCTGGAGTGGTGGGAGGGCAGCCATGGGTGCCAAGGGCTCCTCAGGAAGGCAGGTGGAGGGTGAGGAGGTGGAGGGGAGCTCTGTGCAAAGGGGAGGCTGGTGTGCACAGAGCCCTGCCTTGGAGGAAGCCTCATGGTCACAGGTCCTCGATGACATGGCAAGTTGAGCACCCCACAGTCTGCTGGGAGGGCAGCAGGGCTGGACACAAGGAACCCAGGGGATTCCTGCAGGGTTGAAAAAGACAGCATTTTGACAGAGACACTCAATGAGCTGTCTAGGGCTGGTCTCTTCCTGACAGACAGGGTGGGTCTGCCTGGGGATGGGAAGAAGGAGGGCAGCCATGGCTGCTACCACCATGAGATGGTGGAGAAGTAGGACAACTAGCAGAATGGCAGTGCGGGACTGCAGGAGAGCTGCTTTCTGGTAGCTGAGGATCTGCTTGGACTGTGTTGTGGTTTCAGCCCAGCTGGTAACAAAGGACCACACAGCCACTCGCTCACTCCTCCTGCCCCCCTCTGGTGGGATGAGGAGGAGAACCAGAAAGTGGAAAAGAAAAAAAAAAAACAAACCGCAGAACCTCATGGGTTGCGATAAGGACAATTTACTGGGACAACACAAAAAGAGAAGTTACAACAACAACAACAACAACGGTACTAATAAAAGAATATACAAAACGAGTGATGCGCAGTGCAACTGCTCACTACCGGGAACCTGACGCTCCACCAGTTCCCCCACTGAAAACAGAGAGACACCTCCCCACCCCGCTCCCCATTTATATGATGAGCATGATGTCACATGGTATGGAATAGCTCTTTGGCGAGTTCAGGTCAGCGGTCCTGGCTGTGCCCCCTCCCAGGTTCCTATGAAAATGAACTCTATCCCAGCTGAACCCAGGACAGACTGTCCTGGAGGACAAAGGGCCTTGAGTCCCTCCTGGATCTTCAGGGACAGCGTCCTTCAAAGCCCAGGAAGAAGACAGCCTGATGCACAGGGAGTCGAGCAGGACCTGGCAAGAGGTCAGCGTGGATGAACAGGGACCCCCCTGACTTAGGAGGTCCAACACCAGAAGGAAGTGCAGGGAGGCTGGAGGGGGAACAGCCTGCCCGGGAGGCAGACAGACACCTGGTCTGTAAGTGCAGGCATGGAGCCAGCAAAGCCAGAGATTGGAGGTGGCTGGAAATGGTCATGCATGGGGAGGGCACCCAGAAGGGCTTCTCTAAATGTGTTGTCAGCACAAGGACGGCAGCTGAGGGAACCCTGGTCACAGTGGCCAGTGGGGCACGGGGATGGAGTGACAAAGCCAGTGTAAATACAGCAATTCCTCAGAACCAAGATTCTCCCTTGAGAGTCCTGCCACACAGCAGGACTGGGACCGAGATGTCAGAGCACTCAGGGCTTACACCTAGCCAGGAGCTGAGAAGAAGAGTGTGGGAGTGGAAAGAGAGCAGCTCTGGGAAGACCAAGCGCTGGTGCTGCCTGGCAGTGCTGCTGTGCTGAGACTCTTTTCCCCTTCCCCTCTGCACAAAGTCAACACCCTGCAGCTTCACCAAGATCTCAGAGGAAGGATCTCAGGCAAACAAGTCGCTGCAGGGTCCTTTACTGTGTTGAAATACAGAGAGAGCACCGCGCCTCATTTACACAGCCTCAGGGTCAAATTCTACAGGTAGACAGTGAATTACAAGTGGGGTGAATCATAAAATTTCATTGTGAACATTATCACTAGAAAAATAAAGAAAACACCACGGCCACCACAAAGAAGAATCAGAGAAGACAGGCTGAGCCTGTAATGAGTTCCATTATGAATGCTCTGCAGAAGAAAACAGGGCGTTAATTGCTTCTGAAAAGCACCCGCTCATCATTTTCCTCAGGGCATCCTTGAGCTCCTGGTTCCTCATGCTGTAGAGGAGGGGGTTCACTGCTGGAGGCACCACTGAGTACAGAACTGCCACCACCAGATCTAGAACTGGGGAGGATATGGAGGGGGGCTTAAGGTAGGAAAACAAGGCAGTACTGACAAACATGGAGACCACGGCCAGGTGAGGGAGGCACGTGGAAAAGGCTTTGTGGCGTCCCTGCTCAGAGGGGATCCTCAGCACGGCCCTGAAGATCTGCACATAGGAGAAAACAATGAAAACAAAACAACCAAATGCCAAACAGACACCTAGCACAAGAAGGCCAACTTCCCTGAGGTAGGAGCGTGAGCAGGAGAACTTGAGGATCTGGGGGATTTCACAGAAGAACTGGCCCACAGCATTACCTTGGCAGAGTGGTAGTGAAAATGTATTGGCCGTGTGCAGCAGAGCATAGAGAAACCCACTGGCCCAGGCAGCTGCTGCCATGTGGACACAAGCTCTGCTGCCCAGGAGGGTCCCGTAGTGCAGGGGTTGGCAGATGGCAACGTAGCGGTCGTAGGCCATGATGGTGAGGACACAATACTCTGCTACTGCCAAGAAGGCAAAAAAAAAGACCTGTGTAGCACATCCCCAGTAGGAGATGGCCCTGCTGTCCCACAGGGAATTGGCCATGGATTTGGGGACGGTGGTGGAGATGGAGCCCAGGTCGAGGAGGGAGAGGTTGAGGAGGAAGAAGTACATGGGGGTGTGGAGGTGGTGGGCGCAGGCTACGGCGGTGATGATGAGGCTGTTGCCCAGGAGGGCAGCCAGGTAGATGCCCAGGAAGAGCCAGAAGTGCAAGAGCTGCAGCTGTCGCGTGTCTGCAAATGCCAGGAGGAGGAAGTCAGTGATGGAGCTGCTGTTGGACATTAGCTTCTTCTGGGCATGGGGCACTGTTCAAGAGGGAAAGAGATTGACAAGTTAGAATAGACTTCTCTGAGCTAAACCTAACGCATTTCTCATAGAAACTCCACCAAAGCCTCCTCTCCTATTTCAGGAAGCCCTTTGGCAGGTCCCTTTCATGAGATACGCTTAGTGCTGGCTGAGGGTGCCACTAGGAGCAGCGGGCTCTGCTGTGGGGTGCAGGGGAGTCAGTCCTGCCCTACAGCAGGTGGTAAATAGGAACATGGGGGAATCTTAGATTAAATCCACTTGTCATATCAAAGAGCTTTTCAGCATTGTCACTGCCAATGCAACCAAAACTGGGGATTTTGTTTTGAGTATTTGTTCTGGTTTCCACACGCCCCTTAAGGAAGTGCTTTTGGCAGGGAAAGAAGTGAATGTCCTAAAGATGGGATGTCCTGAAAGGAGAGTTTTGTCATTTGTATCACTGGGAGCCTGGGGTTTAGGAGGGGACTGGGATATTTTACTCACATGGACAAATGTCTGAAATGCACCCAAATCCCCCCTCCCCATTCCTCTCCAGTGACAAGAACAAGAGGAGCAGGGACAGGAGGACAAAAATGGATAAACACTACAGACCTGCTGCCAATGGAGGCAGGAGAGGGACAGATGGTAGGGTATTTGATAATTTCTTCTCTTCAGGGCTGAAGCCACTGAGAAGGTGACTGAGTCCCCATGGCCGTAAAGGCAGAGGCTCTGCTGGGTGGGAGAAAAGACCAAGGGTTTTCTCCGCTGATGGCAGGGAGATGCCTGAACCCCCCCTCTCATGGCATTTCTGGGAGCAGCTCCCTCCTCTCACTCCCTGCCCCTGTCTCTGCTGCCTGGAGCTGTCCCTGTCAGCAGCTGCTTCTCTGTCCCCTTGTCTGATCCCTGTCCCTGCTCACAGACCCATTCCCACCCGCTGTGTGCTCAGCTCTGCCCTGCAGACCCCTCCTGGCAGCCGGGCACTGCCCAGGGACATCTCTGTGTGTGCAGGGGTTAAGGAGCACCTCAGACAAGTGCTAAGGACAACTGGGGTCTCGGTGCCTTCTCCAGAGGGGACAAATAAATTTTAATGTCACACTGCCCACCCACCCACCAGGAGGATAAAAGTTCAAAGCAAAGACTCCTTACCTTTCAGGAAAATACTGCCTTGATGTTCTTCTTGAAAGTCCCCTCGGAAATGCCCAGGGCTGAGCTGGAGCTCTGAGCAAACCTGACCCACACAGCACGCTGTCGACAGCAGCAGCACCCTGCTCTGCCCTTCCAGGGGTCATTTCTTTCACCCACACCTTCTCCCCACACTGTCATGGGGAGTTCCCTGCGCAGGCTGAGTGCTGACCCTGGCAGGCAGCAAAGTCCCTGCTCCATCACTCAGCCCCTGAAACACCAGGACCCTGCTCTGAAGGACAGCCCTGGGCACCCCTGCATGCACACCCGGCTTCACAGCCCTGCAACCTTCCCTGAGAGAAGGCAGCTTTCATACCTTGTCCCTCTGACAGGGCAGCAGGGAAGCCCTGCTCTGGAGCACATCCTTCTCCTCTACACCAGAGAAATGAAGCCAGTCCCCCTGCCAGATCCCATACACTGTCAGCTGTGGCGGTTTTCGGAGATCCCTGCAGGAACTGAAGCTCTATTGCCCTGCACCCACAGACTTACCATGCAGAGGGCTGGGAAGATTTCTCCCGCAGTGAGCTCTCAGCATCCTCCCACTCCACACTGCCTTTAAGCTCTCTCTGCCTTGCAGGTCTCCTCTCGATGCCTGCAGGCAGTGCCCCCAGCCCTGCTCCTGGGCAGAGCTGTCTCTCTGCAGCGCTGCCCGCTTGCCATGAGCTCCCTCTGTCCCAGGAGCCCAGCCCAGCTCAGCAGCAGAGGACCAGCCCAAGGCAGCACTTGCTCTGCCCCCTCTGGGCTCCCTCCAGCTGTCCCTGGGCCTCCAGGGGAACCTGCTGGGAAACAGGCTGAAGCAATCACGGATGTTCCCTCCCGCACCTGGGGAGAGACACTGCTTTCCAGCAGGGTCATTGCTCTGCTGAGAGACAGACTTAGGTCCAAGAATCCACTTGTCTGAGAATCATAGAATCACTGAGGTTGGAAAAGAACCTTACCAACAATTCCAACAATGAACCTAACACCAGCTAGTCCACCAATAAACAGTGTCCTAAACACAGTGTGTTTTAAATACCTCCAAGGAGGGTGACTCAACCCCTTCCCTGGGCAGCCTCTTTCTTCTGCCATCATTGGGCAGGACACACAGACAGTGACAGGCAGGGATCTCCTTTAGCCCTGCTGAGGGAAGGGAGCCAGCTGAGTCCATGGAGGCATCTCATGCTGGGTCTGTAGTCCTGGGGCTGGAAGGGGACTCAGCTCCCTCCCATGCCCATCACAAACCCACAGGAGCTGGGATCCCTCTTGCCTCAGTGTAGGTCTGCATGAAATAGGCACCTGCATGTCAGCTCCTTGCCTCAGCTGCCATGCTAAGTAATGTTCATGGAGGCCAGGAGTGAGGTGTTCAGACGCAAAAGTCTGGTGATATTGGAGGTGCCAGAGGTGGTCAAAGAGGTGTGCAGCTAATAGAGACAGATCAAAGATATGTGCAGGCAGATATAGAGACAGGACAAAATATGAGCACCTCTTTCTGGTGGCTCCTGGGAATTTCCTCTGGCCAATGAAATGACAGCTGATGCCCAAATTAAGGGCAATGGAACCTGTCCCTCCTCATGATGTTCAGGGTGGCCTATAGAGGCATTCATCTGATGGTATGTATTCATGTGCCATAGGGAGAGCTCAGTCTTTCTTTTCCTCTTCTCCATCTGTTGGATTTACTAGGTCTTGGCTGACAATATTGGCAGTTGTCTCATGTTCAGCCCCACATTGGGTTACAAAATTCAGAGCATCTACTCAGTTCGGTGTTCAGATCTAGGCCCACAAAGCTACAGGAGATGCCAGGGCTGGCTTGGGAATCATAGGGCCTATACGAAAAAGCAATTCTCCTTCAGGGAGGGTGTGTGACAGTTCCCCCAGATGGCATCTCGGTAAATATGATTTGGTGCTTTTGTGCCATTGACAGTTGCCATCAGTCAGAGGCACCAGTCATCAGATGCCATCAGAGAGGCAAATTCTGTCCCTTCTTCTACCCATTAGCTGCAGACATTGCATGATCACAAAATACATCACACCTGGGTCCTTTCTCACTTCCTTGACGATCCAACCAAGGAACAGCCCAAGCCATTTACCAGTGTTCCTGGGTACATCTTGCCTTCAAAGACAGCATCCTCCAAGCACAGCCATGGTTCATATCAAAACTCAGCTGAAACTCAAAAGGCAATTCAAGGGCACCAAGATGAGCTGTTGCTACGTCAGGAACAGTTAAAGAAGAAAGAGAGATACTACGGGACCACTATTAAATTAATTGATAATAGGAGTAGGCAGATCTGAGACTGCCAATGTCATCTTTGCCTCAGTTACCGCCAGCAAGGTCTCCCAGGCCTTTGTGCTTTGAGGCAGGACGCTGGAAGGGAAAGGGGAACAACCAGTGGTGGATGAGGATCACGCCAGGGCTTACCTAGCAAACCACACCCTTACCAGTCCATGGGAGCAGAGGGGCTGCAGCCAAGGGTACTGAGGAGGTGCTGGTCTGTTCTGATCCCAGTAAGGAAGGCACTCAGACTCTGTGAGGCATCATGAATTCTCCATGTTAATGGTCAGGTGCCTATGGGGGACTGGCAGTGCCCTGGCATTCACTGGCCAGGCAAAGCAACAGGGTGCCAACAGCCTGAAGGATCTTGGGACAACTTCTTAACAGAGCTGCTAGGCGGACCAACGAGGCTGATGCTCACCTGGACCTGACCCTGCCTCTCTTTGGGACAGCTTCCTTAGCAACACCTGCAGCCCCGGAGGGTGATTCCCTGGGCCTGCACCAGGCAGCGACTGTGTTTCTCTGCAGCACTTGCCCTTTCCTCCCTGGGTATTGACCATGTCTCTCCATTCCACATTCATGGACCCCAAACTACCAGTTGAGGAAACACATTTTGGTGAGGGGAAGACCTGCCCGAGGCACGCCTGCACTTTGTGAGTCCCAAGAGCTTGTGCAAATCTCGGGGTGGAGCTCATTTGCTACCCACATTTGTATTGCAGATGGTTGGGGAGCACCATTACCAAGCAGGAAGTGAGAGAGTTGCTCCCAGGACAAGATCTGCCTGATGGGGATGGAGCTTACAGCTGCAGTGTCTCCGAGTCATTGCCCCACATAAGGTGTGTTTGATATATGGCCGTGTTCCTGGAAATAATGCCATTTGGGTGACTTCTTCTCACCATCAAAACTAGGCAGGATGAATCCCATCCCTGGCAAAGAGCATGCATAAACTGAAGGAACTGCCCCTCACCTGCCCAGCGTTGGCCTTGGCATGGGGAGCACCTTCTGGGCCTGAATGGACAAGCACAGCTGTGCCCTGCCTGCAAAGCTCAGGAACTGTTCTCCACTCTTAAAGAGAAAATGAGCACATTTTTCATCAGCTGAAATGCATCAAACACTGCTCCTTCACAGACAATGTTTTCCCATGATGTCAAGGTGGAAATTTCCAGCCCAGGTACTATGCTCAGGAGAAGATATCCTGATCTTCCCCATTACACCCATGACACTGCTCTGCCTAGTATCCTGTGTATTGACTCTCACCACTCTCTCACGGGTTTCCACATGTCCTGCTTGAACTGACCATTTCCAAAGAAATCTTTCCAGCAGCCTGCCTGGATGTCTGCATTTCCCAGTGTCCATCCACCTTTCCTCCCCTCATTGGTCTCTACCCATTCAAACACCTCTCAGCTACCCAGGTGCTACTCAGAGCTTCAGGTGCTTTAAAACTGGCCTTGACTTTCAGTAGTCTGCTTGATGGTCTCTTGAGCCAACTCCTCCATTGTGTTTGTACCTGTTCTCCTGAGTATCTCACTGAAAGTGTTCCACTAAGGTGACACGCAGCAGAAAGTGGACTTCAGTGGAGGAAACATGGACTTCATACATTATTTTTTAATGAATTGTTTTCCTTTGCTCCTTTTTTTTTTTTTTTAATAATGGCAGGTAAGCAACATTCTTCTGTGATTGTGTGCAGCTGGTTCTCCAAATAAAGCCAGTGGGGATCTGTTCAAATGAGCTGAATCACTCAGCTACAGACTTTACTGGGAAAAGCTTGGATTTGAAAAATCATGATGCAAGTCCAGGTGACCACAGAGAGAAATGATGGATGGAGGTGGTGGTGAGGGACCACTGATGATGATGGGGCACAGGACAATGATCTCCCATACATTGTCTGACAGAAACAATCTTACCACTTCCTACATGTTCAGACATCATCCGCAGATGCTGTGGATCAATATGAATTGAAGGCTGAGATTATGTGTTCTGTAAGCGGCAAGACAAAGAAAACAAAGAGATGCTGATTTTTTTGTTACTTATCATTTCAATCTTCTCTGCTCGGCTACACTCCTGAAATTTCTCCAATGAGGCCCAAAAGACTTGAAGAGTTAGGGAAAGTGATGCACAGAGACATGGCTTGTTAGGGTGTTTTGCATGTTAAGGAGCCCTCTGGTGCCCAGTTCCTGAACTGCAGATACTGAAAGCAGGAACAAGCCTCTGACAAAGTGGAAGGCAGCAGAAAACCCCAAGTTTCTGAGGGTGTTGGAGGCCTCACTGAGGGCCAACACTGACAAAGCCATGCAGGGAATGCCCAGTCAATGTGTCGGTCCCTGGGGGCTAAATAGGCAAAAAACCGCGGAGACACTAGTTGCAGGTGGCAAAGGCAATGAGCTGGTGGCTCTGATCACATGTAAGCCCTTGGTGTTTGTTAATCATCAGAGTGGCCAAGCCCTGACCCCCAGGGCCTGGTAGAAGAGGTCCTTTCCCTCATGAATTGCTCAGGCCTCTACTGAGGGTCAGTGTGAGTGCGGGTGTGTGTACAACTTGGTGGTAGATTTTGTTGCTTTAAACACAAAGCTGTGGTGTTCTGGGGATCTGGCAATGCCTCTAAGTTCCCCACAACTCATCCAGCCTCCTTCATAGTCCTGCTGACAGTCCTCAATCACCTGAGATGTCCCAGTCCCAGACTTGTTTGCATCCCCAGATTGGATCCATATGCCCAGCACTACACTGCCATTACTCCGGCTGCCCTAAAATCCCAACTTGAACTATTCCACAGTAGCATGACTGCCACTTGCTCCTTCGGGTCCTCTTCTGGCCTGTAACACACTCTCTGCTACGCACACCCCGCTCTCTCCCTGCACTCGCACGAGTCTCCCAAAACCTTCTCACTTCCCCTGCAGCAATGAGACCTCACTCCAGGAGGTTCATGGATTCTCAAGGCTGATGTATGTGAGACAAGGGGAGCCAAAGGAATCTCAGTAGACATAATAAAGGGGGATGAAAGATGATGTTTAGTGCTTACATTGTTGAAATTAGCTGAGGCAGACAGTTCCTGATAAGAAACAGGAGCTGGCCTCAAGAGCCAGCCAAGACTGGTCTTGCAGCTTGGGTGAATACCAAGAAAACACTGAGCCTGCACAAGGAAAGAGGTTACTAGCGGTGACGGAGTCATCTATCTTCATCTCTGCGACCACCAGACGACCACCATAAAGAGGCACTGTGCAAGCGCAGCTGGGAGGAGACTATGGAAATGACCTCTCAGAGCTAATTTTAATATGAAGCGGGGATAGCTCATGCATATGTATAGGCATATTGTGAATATGTAATACCTGACTGTATAAACTTGAGGCGAACTGCCGAGTCGGGTGCTCACGACTTTGGTGGGACTACCCCCTGTGCTGCCAAGCGCTGCATGAACATACCTACTTTACAATCCCACTGACTGTGGAGTCTGCTTTCCACATGTCAGAAGTTTCCTGAATTCCAGGCAAGTGTGGGTAGTGAAGGAGAGGAAGACAGGAAGGTCGGCTCACGGGCCATGAGGAGCAGTGTTCAGCCACCCCCAGCAATGGGCATTCCCCATCTGCCAGGTTAAGGCATGCTCCCCTGATGGAACATTCTCATGTAACCCCTGGTTTGTGCAGGGTCCTGCAGCCACACTCCCAGGGCACACCTACTCCTCCTCCACCTACAGACATCAACTGCTTTCCATTGCTGGGCTCAGGTGTGGTTGTAAGGATTTGCTAAAGCCCTGAACCACCTCCTTGATTGTTGATAACTTCACCCTCTCTCACATCACTACACACCTCCAGTCACTGCCTAATCACTAACTGACAAGTTAGGAAGCTCTCAAGGCATTCCTCAGGTAATTACCATGTTTCTCCATTCAAGATTCATGCATTCGAGAAGCACCAGTTGAGGAAACACATCAAGATGTGTGAGGGGAGGATATCCCTGAGTCACCTCTGTACTCTTGGAGGTGTGAGTGCTTTTGCAAGGCTCCAGGAGTTCATCTGGTGCCATGCATTTGGTGTTCCCTTCTTGAAACGCAAAGCCTTGAGCTGATCCAGACTCCTTCAGAGTGTCCTATTGTACCACAGCACTTTTTGATGTTGATACATTTATTCATTTCATTCCTGTCATTCAGTCTTACTTGACAAGGTAGCTCTTAATTAATAGTGTGTAACCTCTGGAATGAAGTTTTTAGAGCATTGTTTTTTTCTCTCATTCCTGACTGTTACCATTTAATGGCAAGAGCTCTCTCCTGAGGGGAATGTTTCTTTGCATGGGTACTTGGAGAGATCATTCTTGTGCTTGGAGGAGGCTGTCCTGTCAGGCCTGTCAGATTTGCTCATGCTCCTTCACCCTTCAGAGCTGCTTCCCATGGCACCACCTGGATCAGTCTCCCAAGTAAGTCAAAGACTTCTCCTCTGGAGTCCAGAGTCTGTGCTCTGCTGCTGGGCTCCCTCACTGCCCTTTGGTGTCTGAGACCCCACAGTTTCATGGTCATGACGCCAAGGCTGACGCTGGTGATCACATCCTGACCAGCATTTCCTTGTTGGCCAAGGTCCAGGTGAGCATCAGCCTTGTTGGCCCACCTAGCAGCTCTGTGAAGAAGGTGTCCCAAGATCCTTCAGGCTGTTGGCACCCTGTTGCTTTGCCTGGCCAGTGAATGCCAGGGCACTGCCAGTCCCCCATAGGCACCTGATCATTAACCTGGGGAATTCCTCGGGTGACAAAAGACCTTTTCTGTTTCCTCTCCCATCATCAGGTAGTTTGTAACTGCCAGCACAATGTCACTCTTACTGACTCCTCTGATCCTCAGTGACAAAAGCTAACCCAACCTGTTGCTTGTTACATAGAGGACCTCTATAACTCCAAGCTTCCCCTTCATACAGGGGGCATCCACCCTCCTCATTCTTCTACATCCATGCTACACTTCCTGGGGTTCCACCCATCTAAAGGGACATAAAATTATCTGTACAATTCTCTCCTTAGAGTGCTAGACCTAAGGAAGAGCATTGTAAATGATGCCTCACAGATTCTGAGTGCCTTCCTTACTGGGATGTATTGGGTCTGGCTGAGATGGAGTTAATACTCCCCATGGCAGCCCTCATAGCACTGTGCTCTGCATCAGTAGCTAGAAAGGTGTTGATAGCACACCAGTGTTTTGGCTACAGCTGAGCAATGCTGGCACAGCATCAAGGCTGTCTCTCCAACATTTTTGTCCCCCCCTCAATGGCAGGCTGGGGCAGGGCAAGATCTTGGGAGGGGACATAACCAGGACAGCTGACCTAAACTAACCAACCAGATATTCCATACCATATGACGTCAGCTCAGATATAAAAGCTAAGTAAAGGGAGACGGAAGGGGGGGGCATTTTGTCTTCCGGAGCAACCACTACGCATACTGAAGCCCTGCTTCCCGAGAAGTGGCTAGACATCGCCTGCTGATGGGAAGTAGAGAATAACATCATTTGTTTTTTTTTCTTTGCTTTCGCGCGCAACCTTTGCTATCACTTTATTAAACTGTCCTTATCTTGACCCACGAGCCTTTTGTTATATTTTCTCCCCCCCATCCAGCTGAGGAGGGGGAGTGATAGAGCGGCTTTGGTGGGCACCTGGCATCCAACCAGGGTCAACCCACCACAGTCCTTTTTGGCGCCCAACGTGGGGCAAGACAACGGCAGTTTTGCATTAAGTGTTCTATAGCTAGCTATTAAGTGGCAAGCTCCTGTGCAGGTCACGGAGCTTGTTAGCTGCTTGCTTATCTCTAGCTTGCTGAGTTTGGGAACATGTTAATGCAAATAACGGCTGCGTGCTTTGTCCTGGCACTGATGGCTTTGTTTTGCTGTGGGAGCTATCTTGTGGGGAGAATGAAGGAACGCGGGAACGTGCTAATACAAATAATGTCGATGTGCTTTGTCCTGGCACTGATGGCTTTCCTGTGTTGTGGGAGCTATCTTGTGGAGGAGATGAGGGAACACATCTCCCTCTCCCTACCAGGCATTGATGTGAATGGTTTTATTATGCAGGCTCCCGAGGTCCTTGTTCACCCTTATGTAAGCTGTTTAATACTAATAATTAATACTGGTGGCATATTATGGGTATTGTGGAATCTGGTCTCGTCCTGGTATAAGAGAAGGCAAGTTTTAGGTGAGGCAATACTTAAATGTGCCCTCAAGCGACTGGTGCCTGGGTGGCAGGGTATATGGAAGGATTTGGGCAGATTCCTAGGACGGTTATCACCTCCCATAATCTGGGATTTTACATCTGAACAGGCAAGTAACCCTGGCAAACTGACACGCCACCTGATAGAAGGGTGCCTTGCCTATCCCAATGAAAACCAGCAGCTTCTCGCACTGTACTGGGGCCTGGCCTATGCCTACCGAGCCATAGTTCAACACTGTCAGAGGACCATGGTCGAGGCAGGGACCCAGACTGCATCTGAGGACACCATGCTCGAGATAGGGACCCAAACAACAACAACTACAGTAATTGCCCCAATAGTGAAAAGGAAGCAGTGGACAAGGAGATCAACGGGTCCATACCATCGATTAGTGAGGGAAGAAGAAGAAGAGGAAAAGCTTGATCTAGAAGCTGGTCCTTCAATAAGGAAACTGGAGGAAGGAGTGAGGGAACTTAAACAGGAAGCGGAAACTACCCGGTCCCTGACGTCCTCAGAACTTCGGGACTTGCGGAAAGATTACAGCCGCCAGCCAGGTGAGCGGATTGCTGCCTGGCTGCTCCGATGCTGGGATAACGGGGCTGATAGTCAGCAACTGGAAGGCAAGGAAGCCCAACAGCTGGGATCCCTCGCTAGAAACCGGGGAATTGAAAGAGGAATTGGAAAAGAGGCAGCAGTTTGCAGTCTCTGGAGCCGGCTCCTCTCAAGTGTGAGGGCAAGATATCCATTCAAGGAAGATCTTGTCAATTCCTCAGAAAAGTGGACTACCGCAGATGAAGGCATCCAGTACCTGAGAGAGTTAGCAGTGGTGCAAGTCATCTACAGTGATCTAGATGATGAGGAAGTTTCCAAAGATCCAGAGGATGTCCTGTGCACACGGGCCATGTGGCGAAAGGTGATTCAAGGTGCCCCAGCATCGTATTCTAACAGCTTGGCAGCAATGTATTGTCCAGATATGGAAACACCAACTGTGGAGAAAGTGTCGTCTTGGCTCCAAAACTTTGAGGAAAATCTCTGTGTCTCCTCATCCCTACAGGACAGTGCTTTGGCTGTTAGGGATGCTCCAAGAAATCAGTCCTCTCGTGCCCCAGTCAGAGGGAAAGGGAGCCCAAGGCGTATGCCACGTGGTACACTCTGGTTCTTCCTGCGTGACCAAGGGGAGGACATGAGGAAGTGGGATGGTGAACCCACCTTTAAGCTGGAAGCCCGTGTGCGTGAACTGAGAGGGAAGACAGCTGTTAAGAAGGGGTCACCCAAGAAGAAGGCTGTCAGCGTAGTTGCTGTAGAGGCCCAAGAAAGCACTCAGCGATCCTCCAGGCATAGAAGAACTGAAACTACCTCCCTTGATTCTGGTGAGGGGACTTCTGGTCTGGTACCGCAAGGATCGGACAGTGAATATTCTGATGAGGAACAGCAATAGAGGGTCCCTGCCTTCAGCCAGGAGGAGGAAAGGGATGACCGGATATACTGGACTGTGTGGATTCGATGGCCTGGCACATCAGACCCACAGAAGTATAAGGCTTTGGTAGACACTGGTGCACAGTGTACACTGATGCCATCAGGATACAGGGGCACGGAACCCATCTGGATCTCTGGAGTGACAGGGGGATGCCAAGAATTGACTATACTGGAGGCTGAAGTGAGCTTGACAGGGGACAAGTGGGAAAAGCACCCCATTGTGACCGGCCCAGAGGCCCCTTGTATCCTTGGCATTGACTACCTCAAGAGAGGGTACTTCAAGGACCCAAAGGGGTACCGATGGGCTTTTGGTGTAGCCACTGTAAATGCAGAGAAGATCAAACAGCTATCTACTCTGCCTGGCCTCTCGGAAGATCCCTTCATTGTGGGATTGTTGCAAGTTGAAGAACAGCAGGTGCCAATCGCTACCAGGACGGCGCACCGTCGGCAATATCGGACAAACCGAGACTCCCTGGCTCCCATCCATGAGCTGATTCATCACCTAGAGAGCCAAGGAGTCATCAGCAAGACTCGTTCACCTTTTAATAGTCCTATATGGCCAGTGCAAAAGTCTGATGGAGGGTGGAGGTTAACAGTAGATTATCGCGGCCTGAATGAAGTGACACCGCCACTGAGTGCTGCTGTACCAGACATGTTAGAGCTCCAATATGAACTGGCATCAAAGGCAGCCACGTGGTATGCTACAACTGATATTGCCAATGCATTTTTCTCCATTCCTTTGGCAGCAGAGTGCAGGCCACAGTTTGCTTTCACACGGAGAGGTGTCCAATACACCTGGAATCGACTGCCCCAGGGGTGGAAGCACAGTCCTACCATTTGTCACGGATTAATCCAAACAGCACTGGAACAAGGCGATGCCCCTGAACATTTACAATACATAGATGACATCATTGTGTGGGGCAACGAGGCAGAAGAAGTGTTTGAGAAGGGGAAAAGAATAATTCAGATTCTTCTGAAAGCTGGTTTCGCCATAAAGAAAAGCAAGGTCAAGGGACCTGCACAGGAGATTCAGTTCTTGGGAATAAAATGGCAGGATGGACGCCGTCATGTCCCTATGGATGTGGTTAACAAGATAGCATCTATGTCTCCACCAGCTAACAAGAAAGAAACACAAGCTTTCCTAGGCCTTGTGGGGTTCTGGAGAATGCATATTCCAGGTTATAGTCAGCTTGTGAGCCCTCTCTATCGAGTAACGCGGAAAAAGAACTATTTTGAATGGGGCCCTGAACAACAACAAGCCTTTGAGCATATCAGACAAGAAATAGCTCGTGCAGTAGCTCTTGGGCCTGTCCGGACAGGACCAGATGTGCAAAATATACTCTACACTGCAGCTGGGGATCATGGTCTCACCTGGAGCCTGTGGCAGAAAACACCAGGAGAAACCCGAGGTCGACCATTAGGGTTTTGGAGCCGGGGGTACCGAGGATCAGAAGCCCACTACACCCCGACTGAAAAAGAGATACTAGCAGCATATGAGGGGGTTCGAGCCGCTTCAGAAGTTGTTGGTACAGAAGCATATCTCCTCTTGGCACCACGATTGCCCGTGCTACACTGGATGTTCAAAGGAAACATCCCCTCTACACATCATGCAACCAGCGCTACATGGAGTAAGTGGATAGCATTGATCACGCAACGGGCTCGACTGGGGAAATCTAACCGCCCAGGAATTCTGGAAGAGATCATGGACTGGCCAGAAGGCAGAGATTTTGGAGCATCACCTGAGGAGGTGGCTCGTGCCCAAGAGGCACCACCATATAATGAGTTACCAGAAGACGAAAGGTGTTATGCTTTGTTTACTGATGGATCCTGTCGTGTGGTAGGGAACCATCGGAAGTGGAAAGCTGCTGTGTGGAGTCCCACACGCCAAGTCGTTGAGGCCACTGAAGGAGAAGGCGAGTCAAGTCAGTTTGCAGAAGTGAAAGCCATCCAACTAGCCCTCGACATTGCTGAACGAGAAAAATGGCCGGTACTCTACCTCTATACCGACTCCTGGATGGTGGCTAATGCCCTATGGGGGTGGCTACAGCAGTGGAAGAAGACTAATTGGCAACGCAGGGGTAAACCCATCTGGGCAGCAGCATTGTGGCAGGACATTGCTGCCCGTGTAGAACACATAACTCTAAGGGTACGTCATGTAGATGCTCACGTGCCCAAAAGCCGTGCCACTGAAGAACATCGAAATAATGAACAGGTAGACAAGGCTGCCAAAATAGAAATAGCTCAGGTGGACCTGGACTGGGAGCGTAAAGGTGAGCTATTTGTAGCTCGCTGGGCCCATGAGACATCGGGACATCTAGGGAGAGATGCAACATATAGGTGGGCTCGTGATCGAGGGGTGGACCTGACCATGGAGGCCATTACACAGGTCACTCAGGAATGTGAAACATGTGCTGCAATCAAACGAGCCACCAGAGTAAAGTCTCCCTGGAACAGAGGGCGGTGGCTGGGTTTTCGATATGGCGAGGCCTGGCAAATTGACTACATTGGACCACTGCCGCGAACACGCCAAGGCAAGCGCTACATACTCACCATGGTGGAAGCAACTACTGGTTGGCTAGAAACATATCCTGTAAACCATGCCACTGCCCGAAACACCATCTTAGGCCTCGAAAGGCAAATTTTATGGCGACACGGTACCCCAGAAAGAATTGAATCAGACAATGGGACTCATTTCCGAAATAACCTCATAAGCTCCTGGGCAAAGAAACATGGCATTGAGTGGGTGTACCACATACCCTATCACCCGCAAGCATCTGGGAAAATTGAGAGATATAATGGACTGTTGAAGACTATGTTGAGAGCGCTAGGCAATGGGACATGGAAGGATTGGGATACAAATTTAGCAGAAGCCACTTGGCTAGTTAACACCAGAGGATCTGCTAACCGTCCTGGTCCTGCCCAAACAAAACCCCTACATACTGTGGGAGGAGATAAGGTCCCCGTAGTGCACATGGGGAAGTGGCTGGGGAAGGCAGTGTGGATTGCACCTCCCATGGGAAAAGGCAAACCCATTCGTGGGATTGTCTTTGCTCAGGGACCTGGGTGTACTTGGTGGGTAATGCGGAAGGATGGGGAGACCCAGTGTGTGCCTCAAGGACATTTAACCTTGGGGGGAAAAATAATCTGTGATGTGAGTTGTATGTTGTAGGAAGTAATGTAGCAGGAATGACCTGAACTGCAGAGGAGTGAACTTCGCAAGGAACCAGACAAGTGCATCGGTGACCCAAACCAAGCCAGTGTTGGGGCCCAACGATCGAACATACTGCTTCTCCTGTCCTGACCACTCATCTTGATGGATGGGGCCCAAGTCATAACCTGTGTGTGAACATCAGGAAGAGTGGAAGAAGCCCATGGAATATCTATCTCTTAAAGGACAGGGGATAGTAATTAATAAGAATGTATAAATCCGTACGTTGGGTATAAAAGTGGTTTAAGTATGTAGTTTCAGTTGTAAGTGTTCGTAAGAAAGGATTTCAGTAATGAGAATTCAATACAATAGTATGGTTAGAAGATATCTGTATTAAGTTATGTGGAACCTGAGCAGGACGCAAATGGTATGGAATAAGGGGTGGAGATTGTATTGGGTCTGGCTGAGATGGAGTTAATACTCCCCATAGCAGCCCTCATAGCACTGTGCTCTGCATCAGTAGCTAGAAAGGTGTTGATAGCACACCAGTGTTTTGGCTACTGCTGAGCAGTGCTGGCACAGCATCAAGGCTGTCTCTCCAACATTTCTGCCCCCCCTCAATGGCAGGCTGGGGCAGGGCAAGATCTTGGGAGGGGACATAACCAGGACAGCTGACCTAAACCAACCAACCAGATATTCCATACCATATGACGTCAGCTCAGATAGAAAAGCTAAGTTAAGGGAGACGGAGTGGGGGGCATTTTGTCTTCCGGAGCAACCACTACGCATACTGAAGCCCTGCTTCCCGAGAAGCGGCTAGACATCGCCTGCTGATAGGAAGTAGAGAATAACATCATTTGTTTTTCTTTGCTTTCGCGCGCGCAACCTTTGCTATCACTTTATTAAACTGTCCTTATCTTGACCCACGAGCCTTTTGTTATATTTTCTCCCCCCGTCCAGCTGAGGAGGGGGAGTGATAGAGCGGCTTTGGTGGGCACCTGGCATCCAACCAGGGTCAACCCACCACAATAGTAAAAGCATTGGAATATACAAATGATGCACAGTGCAACTGCTCACCACCCGCCAACTGATGCCCAGTTAGTCCCCGAGTGGTGATCCCCCTGCCCCCACTCCCCCCAGTTCACATACTAGATGTGATGTCACATTGCATTGAATGCCCCTTTGGCCACTTTGGGACAGCTGCCCTGGCTCTGTCCTGTACCAACTTCTTGTGCCCCTCCAGCTTTCTCGCTAACTGGTCATCAGAAGCTGAAAATTCCTTGACTTTAGGCTAAACCCTACTTAGCAACAACTGAAAACATCAGCGTTACTGACATTCTTCTCATACCTAACTCAAAAACATAGCACTATACCAGCCACTAGGAAGATAATTAACTCTATCCCAGCTGAAACCAGGACACTATCCACCCCTTATTCTATACCATTGACGTCATGCTTACTTCCCATACTTTCAGTTATATCCTGGTCAATAATCATCACCCTTTCTGTCCTTTTGGGATATATAGACAATGATATATGTGTATATATATATGTCTACACACACAGAGATATCATTCCTTTAGTTTATGGGTCATGTTCATAAAAAGTTCATTGAGTTCATTTAGTTCCCGACTCTGGGCTCCATCTGTCATACCAATCTTTCTGGGCAGGAGGGATGGTGCAAAGTCCTCTCAGTCGGCAGAGCAGGATTAGGCTTCAGTGTGGCGTGATGAGCAGGCGACATTGGACGCAGCAGGACAATGGTGTGCACTGTTGGATTGTTGCCTGCTGGAGTCAGTTCTGGTTCCATCACTACTGCACTTCACTCAGTTTTATCACAGTTCATTCTTGCTTGATCTAAGTGATTCTTACTGTAGTACTATGGATATAGCAGATAACAGTTATAGTACTGACAACAGACAGTAGCGGGGTTATATAGCAACTAATGTCATACAGTTTAATTCTGGCTATTCTCACTTAAAATCATATCCCCTTGAGGCACACATCGGACTTCCCCATCTTTTCGCATCACCCACCAAATGCACCCGGGCCCTTGAGCTAAAGCAATCCCACCAACGGGCTTGCCTTTGCCTGAGGCAGGAGTAACCCAGACTGTCCTCCCTAACATATGTCGCCTCCTCAGGTCCCTCACAGTATTTTGAGGTGTTGCACTCCTTTAACTCATAATCTTCATGAGTAAAATTCCCCTGTTCTCCACACATCTCTACAGTACAGCTATTCATGTTTGATGGTGCTTTTCTAGCCCGTCTTTAGTCCTTGAAAAGGGAACCACACTATATCTGAACACTTGCCAAAAATCACGCATGGACGCAAAATTAACCTGAATTAAACCTTATGTATTAGAACAAAATTCAGCTGTGTATGGATTGAGCAAGAAATGATGACCCCCTCTTCTTTCACTTTTTTTTCCCATCATTTTCTCAGGCTTTGGGAAGACAGAAAACTAGTAAATGTGAAATTCATGGGTGCCAATGATTGAATTCTCATCCTCAGCCTCAGCTGAATCCCTTCTCCTTGGGCAACACTGAAAGGCACAGGCTAAGATGTTTTGGTACATGGGCAGATGCCTGATCCGCTATCAAGACAGCAATGGGAGCAATTGCATGATGCTGCAGGTAATGAAAGGGGGCACATACTTCATGGGTTTGCTGCCCGGGGTAGAAAATAGCCCAGAAACCAGCTCAGAAACAACAAAGGAGGGTACAAAATAAGAAAAGCATGGCTAATGGGGGAAGGATTAACAGGTGTGGCAGGTAAACCCCAGCCAGCAACTAAGCCCATACCCAGTCCTCGCTCATTCCCCCCAACAGCAAGATAGGGGAGAGGATCAGAAGGGCAAAAGCAAAAAACTCATTGGTTAAATTAAGTCCAGTTTAATAAGTGTAGTAACGAGGCAAATGCAAGCAAAGCAAATGAGGAATGAATTCAGTACTTCCCATTGGCAGGCAGGTGTTCAGCCATCTCCAGGAAAGCAGGGCTCCATCATGTCCAACAGTTACTTGGGAAGATAACCACCATCACTCTGAACCTTCCCCATTTCCTCCTTCTTCCCCCAGCTTTCTATTGCTGAGCGTAATGTCTTATGGTATACAAGATCCCTTAAGTCAGTTGGAGTCAGCTGTCCCAGCTGTGTCCCCTCCCACACACTTGTGCCCCCAAAGCCTACTCGCTGGAGAGGCAGGGGGAGAAGAAAAGGGCTTGGCGCTGTGCAAGCACTGCTCAGCAGTGACTAAAACATTGGTGTGTTAGCAACACTGTTTCCGTCACAAATCTAAAACATAGCGCCATACAAGATACTATGAAATTAATTAATTCTGTCATGAGCTCACATACAACAGCCCACCCATGTTGGCTCTGCCTACCTCTACCCCTCTCCACTGAATGAGCTGCCACATGTGCCACATTGGGGTTTGTGATGCAACAAGTCAAGCAGCAAGAGAAATGGCCTCACACTCCACCTCCCAGCCGTTCCATCTTCACCTTCCTCTGCATCTCCCCTCTCCCAAGATCTCAGCGCTGCGGGGTACATTTTCCGACACTCCAGGTGACAGCACTGGGCCTGCCTCAGCACCTGGCCAATTGGGTTCTTTCCAAAGAAGTGACCTCAAAATCCACCTCCCACCTACCATGCCTCTCCTTGCATCATCCTCTTCTGGAAACAGGAGTCACCTCCCACCCAGCCTCCCACAACCCTGCCCCTTTACCTGCCTCTCCTCTCCCCTCCCCAGCACTGTCTTTCTGCTGGGCAGGCAGAAACGTGCTCCCCCACCCCACGGGGACTGCAGAGCCCTGGTGGGACAGCTGGAGTGGTGGGAGGGCAGCCATGGGTGCCAAGGGCTCCTCAGGAAGGCAGGTGGAGGGTGAGGAGGCGGAGGGGAGCTCTGTGCAAAGGGGAGGCTGGTGTGCACAGAGCCTTGCCTTGGAGGAAGCCTCATGGTCACAGGTCCTCGATGACATGGCAAGTTGAAGCACCCCCACAGTCTGCTGGGAGGGCAGCAGGGCTGGGCACAAGCAAGCCAAGAGACTCCTGCAGGGTGTGGAAGACAGCTTTTTGACAGAGACACTCAATGAGCTGTCTAGGGCTGGTCTCTTCCTGACAGACAGGGTGGATCTGGCTGGGGATGGGAAAGAGGAGGGCAGCCATGGCTGCTACCACCATGAGATGGTGGAGAAGTAGGACAACTAGCAGAATGGCAGTGCGGGACTGCAGGAGAGCTGCTTTCTGGTAGCTGAGGATCTGCTTGGACTGTGTTGTGGTTTCAGCCCAGCTGGTAACAAAGGACCACACAGCCACTCGCTCACTCCTCCTGCCCCCCTCTGGTGGGATGAGGAGGAGAACCAGAAAGTGGAAAAGAAAAAAAAAAAACAAACCGCAGAACCTCATGGGTTGCGATAAGGACAATTTACTGGGACAACACAAAAAGAGAAGTTACAACAACAACAACAACAACGGTACTAATAAAAGAATATACAAAACGAGTGATGCGCAGTGCAACTTCTCACTACGCGGAACCTGACGCTCCACCAGTTCCCCCACTGAAAACAGAGAGACACCTCCCCACCCCGCTCCCCATTTATATGATGAGCATGATGTCACATGGTATGGAATAGCTCTTTGGCGAGTTCAGGTCAGCTGTCCTGGCTGTGCCCCCTCCCAGGTTCCTACGAAAATGAACCCTATCCCAGATGAACCCAGGACAGACTGTCCTGGAGGAGAAAGGGCCTTGAGTCCCTCCTGGATCTTCAGGGACAACGTCCTCAAAGCCCAGGCCGAAGCCAGCCTGATGTACAGGGAGTCGAGCAGGACCTGGCAAGAGGTTAGCGTGGATGAACAGGGACCCCCCTGACTTAGGAGGTCCAACACCAGAAGGAAGTGCAGGGAGGCTGGAGGGGGAACAGCCTGCCCGGGAGGCAGACAGACACCTGGCCTGTGTGTGCAGGCATGGAGCCAGCAAAGCCAGAGCTTGGTCGTGGCTGGAAATGGCCATGCATGGGGAGGGCACCCAGAAGGGCTTCTCTAAATGTGTTGTCAGCACAAGGACGGCAACCGAGGGAACCACTGGTCCCAACTGGCAGTGGGGCAGGGGATGGAGTGACAAAGCCAGTGTAAATACAGCAATTCCTCAGAACCAAGATTCTCCCTTGAGAGTCCTGCCACACAGCAGGACTGGGACCGAGATGTCAGAGCACTCAGGGCTTACACCTAGCCAGGAGCTGAGAAGAAGAGTGTGGGAGTGGAAAGAGAGCAGCTCTGGGAAGACCAAGCGCTGGTGCTGCCTGGCAGTGCTGCTGTGCTGAGACTCTTTTCCCCTTCCCCTCTGCACAAAGTCAACACCCTGCAGCTTCACCAAGATCTCAGAGGAAGGATCTCAGGCAAACAAGTCCCTGCAGGGTCCTTTACTGTGTTGAAATACAGAGAGAGCACCGCGCCTCATTTACACAGCCTCAGGGTCAAATTCTACAGGTAGACAGTGAATTACAAGTGGGGTGAATCATAAAATTTCATTGTGAACATTATCACTAGAAAAATAAAGAAAACACCACGGCCACCACAAAGAAGAATCAGAGAAGACAGGCTGAGCCTGTAATGAGTTCCATTATGAATGCTCTGCAGAAGAAAACAGGGCGTTAATTGCTTCTGAAAAGCACCCGCTCATCATTTTCCTCAGGGCATCCTTGAGCTCCTGGTTCCTCATGCTGTAGAGGAGGGGGTTCACTGCTGGAGGCACCACTGAGTACAGAACTGCCACCACCAGATCTAGAACTGGGGAGGATATGGAGGGGGGCTTAAGGTAGGAAAACAAGGCAGTACTGACAAACATGGAGACCACGGCCAGGTGAGGGAGGCACGTGGAAAAGGCTTTGTGGCGTCCCTGCTCAGAGGGGATCCTCAGCACGGCCCTGAAGATCTGCACATAGGAGAAAACAATGAAAACAAAACAACCAAATGCTAAACAGACACCTAGCACAAGAAGGCCAACTTCCCTGAGGTAGGAGCGTGAGCAGGAGAACTTGAGGATCTGGGGGATTTCACAGAAGAACTGGCCCACAGCATTACCTTGGCAGAGTGGTAGTGAAAATGTATTGGCCGTGTGCAGCAGAGCATAGAGAAACCCACTGGCCCAGGCAGCTGCTGCCATGTGGACACAAGCTCTGCTGCCCAGGAGGGTCCCGTAGTGCAGGGGTTGGCAGATGGCAACGTAGCGGTCGTAGGCCATGATGGTGAGGACACAATACTCTGCTACTGCCAAGAAGGCAAAAAAAAAGACCTGTGTAGCACATCCCCAGTAGGAGATGGCCCTGCTGTCCCACAGGGAATTGGCCATGGATTTGGGGACGGTGGTGGAGATGGAGCCCAGGTCGAGGAGGGAGAGGTTGAGGAGGAAGAAGTACATGGGGGTGTGGAGGTGGTGGGCGCAGGCTACGGCGGTGATGATGAGGCTGTTGCCCAGGAGGGCAGCCAGGTAGATGCCCAGGAAGAGCCAGAAGTGCAAGAGCTGCAGCTGTCGCGTGTCTGCAAATGCCAGGAGGAGGAAGTCAGTGATGGAGCTGCTGTTGGACATTAGCTTCTTCTGGGCATGAGGCACTGTTCAAGAGGGAAAGAGATTGACAAGTTAGAATAGACTTCTCTGAGCTAAACCTAACGCATTTCTCATAGAAACTCCACCAAAGCCTCCTCTCCTATTTCAGGAAGCCCTTTGGCAGGTCCCTTTCATGAGATACGCTTAGTGCTGGCTGAGGGTGCCACTAGGAGCAGCGGGCTCTGCTGTGGGGTGCAGGGGAGTCAGTCCTGCCCTACAGCAGGTGGTAAATAGGAACATGGGGGAATCTTAGATTAAATCCACTTGTCATATCAAAGAGCTTTTCAGCATTGTCACTGCCAATGCAACCAAAACTGGGGATTTTGTTTTGAGTATTTGTTCTGGTTTCCACACGCCCCTTAAGGAAGTGCTTTTGGCAGGGAAAGAAGTGAATGTCCTAAAGATGGGATGTCCTGAAAGGAGAGTTTTGTCATTTGTATCACTGGGAGCCTGGGGTTTAGGAGGGGACTGGGATATTTTACTCACATGGACAAATGTCTGAAATGCACCCAAATCCCCCCTCCCCATTCCTCTCCAGTGACAAGAACAAGAGGAGCAGGGACAGGAGGACAAAAATGGATAAACACTACAGACCTGCTGCCAATGGAGGCAGGAGAGGGACAGATGGTAGGGTATTTGATAATTTCTTCTCTTCAGGGCTGAAGCCACTGAGAAGGTGACTGAGTCCCCATGGCCGTAAAGGCAGAGGCTCTGCTGGGTGGGAGAAAAGACCAAGGGTTTTCTCCGCTGATGGCAGGGAGATGCCTGAACCCCCCCTCTCATGGCATTTCTGGGAGCAGCTCCCTCCTCTCACTCCCTGCCCCTGTCTCTGCTGCCTGGAGCTGTCCCTGTCAGCAGCTGCTTCTCTGTCCCCTTGTCTGATCCCTGTCCCTGCTCACAGACCCATTCCCACCCGCTGTGTGCTCAGCTCTGCCCTGCAGACCCCTCCTGGCAGCCGGGCACTGCCCAGGGACATCTCTGTGTGTGCAGGGGTTAAGGAGCACCTCAGACAAGTGCTAAGGACAACTGGGGTCTCGGTGCCTTCTCCAGAGGGGACAAATAAATTTTAATGTCACACTGCCCACCCACCCACCAGGAGGATAAAAGTTCAAAGCAAAGACTCCTTACCTTTCAGGAAAATACTGCCTTGATGTTCTTCTTGAAAGTCCCCTCGGAAATGCCCAGGGCTGAGCTGGAGCTCTGAGCAAACCTGACCCACACAGCACGCTGTCGACAGCAGAAGCACCCTGCTCTGCCCTTCCAGGGGTCATTTCTTTCACCCACACCTTCTCCCCACACTGTCATGGGGAGTTCCCTGCGCAGGCTGAGTGCTGACCCTGGCAGGCAGCAAAGTCCCTGCTCCATCACTCAGCCCCTGAAACACCAGGACCCTGCTCTGAAGGACAGCCCTGGGCACCCCTGCATGCACACCCGGCTTCACAGCCCTGCAACCTTCCCTGAGAGAAGGCAGCTTTCATACCTTGTCCCTCTGACAGGGCAGCAGGGAAGCCCTGCTCTGGAGCACATCCTTCTCCTCTACACCAGAGAAATGAAGCCAGTCCCCCTGCCAGATCCCATACACTGTCAGCTGTGGCGGTTTTCGGAGATCCCTGCAGGAACTGAAGCTCTATTGCCCTGCACCCACAGACTTACCATGCAGAGGGCTGGGAAGATTTCTCCCGCAGTGAGCTCTCAGCATCCTCCCACTCCACACTGCCTTTAAGCTCTCTCTGCCTTGCAGGTCTCCTCTCGATGCCTGCAGGCAGTGCCCCCAGCCCTGCTCCTGGGCAGAGCTGTCTCTCTGCAGCGCTGCCCGCTTGCCATGAGCTCCCTCTGTCCCAGGAGCCCAGCCCAGCTCAGCAGCAGAGGACCAGCCCAAGGCAGCACTTGCTCTGCCCCCTCTGGGCTCCCTCCAGCTGTCCCTGGGCCTCCAGGGGAACCTGCTGGGAAACAGGCTGAAGCAATCACGGATGTTCCCTCCCGCACCTGCAGAGAGACACTGCTTTCCAGCAGGGTCATTGCTCTGCTGAGAGACAGACTTAGGTCCAAGAATCCACTTGTCTGAGAATCATAGAATCACTGAGGTTGGAAAAGAACCTTACCAACAATTCCAACAATGAACCTAACACCAGCTAGTCCACCAATAAACAGTGTCCTAAACACAGTGTGTTTTAAATACCTCCAAGGAGGGTGACTCAACCCCTTCCCTGGGCAGCCTCTTTCTTCTGCCATCATTGGGCAGGACACACAGACAGTGACAGGCAGGGATCTCCTTTAGCCCTGCTGAGGGAAGGGAGCCAGCTGAGTCCATGGAGGCATCTCATGCTGGGTCTGTAGTCCTGGGGCTGGAAGGGGACTCAGCTCCCTCCCATGCCCATCACAAACCCACAGGAGCTGGGATCCCTCTTGCCTCAGTGTAGGTCTGCATGAAATAGGCACCTGCATGTCAGCTCCTTGCCTCAGCTGCCATGCTAAGTAATGTTCATGGAGGCCAGGAGTGAGGTGTTCAGACGCAAAAGTCTGGTGATATTGGAGGTGCCAGAGGTGGTCAAAGAGGTGTGCAGCTAATAGAGACAGATCAAAGATATGTGCAGGCAGATATAGAGACAGGACAAAATATGAGCACCTCTTTCTGGTGGCTCCTGGGAATTTCCTCTGGCCAATGAAATGACAGCTGATGCCCAAATTAAGGGCAATGGAACCTGTCCCTCCTCATGATGTTCAGGGTGGCCTATAGAGGCATTCATCTGATGGTATGTATTCATGTGCCATAGGGAGAGCTCAGTCTTTCTTTTCCTCTTCTCCATCTGTTGGATTTACTAGGTCTTGGCTGACAATATTGGCAGTTGTCTCATGTTCAGCCCCACATTGGGTTACAAAATTCAGAGCATCTACTCAGTTCGGTGTTCAGATCTAGGCCCACAAAGCTACAGGAGATGCCAGGGCTGGCTTGGGAATCATAGGGCCTATACGAAAAAGCAATTCTCCTTCAGGGAGGGTGTGTGACAGTTCCCCCAGATGGCATCTCGGTAAATATGATTTGGTGCTTTTGTGCCATTGACAGTTGCCATCAGTCAGAGGCACCAGTCATCAGATGCCATCAGAGAGGCAAATTCTGTCCCTTCTTCTACCCATTAGCTGCAGACATTGCATGATCACAAAATACATCACACCTGGGTCCTTTCTCACTTCCTTGACGATCCAACCAAGGAACAGCCCAAGCCATTTACCAGTGTTCCTGGGTACATCTTGCCTTCAAAGACAGCATCCTCCAAGCACAGCCATGGTTCATATCAAAACTCAGCTGAAACTCAAAAGGCAATTCAAGGGCACCAAGATGAGCTGTTGCTACGTCAGGAACAGTTAAAGAAGAAAGAGAGATACTACGGGACCACTATTAAATTAATTGATAATAGGAGTAGGCAGATCTGAGACTGCCAATGTCATCTTTGCCTCAGTTACCGCCAGCAAGGTCTCCCAGGCCTTTGTGCTTTGAGGCAGGACTCTGGAAGGGAAAGGGGAACAACCAGTGGTGGATGAGGATCACGCCAGGGCTTACCTAGCAAACCACACCCTTACCAGTCCATGGGAGCAGAGGGGCTGCAGCCAAGGGTACTGAGGAGGTGCTGGTCTGTTCCGATCCCAGTAAGGAAGGCACTCAGACTCTGTGAGGCATCATGAATTCTCCATGTTAATGGTCAGGTGCCTATGGGGGACTGGCAGTGCCCTGGCATTCACTGGCCAGGCAAAGCAACAGGGTGCCAACAGCCTGAAGGATCTTGGGACAACTTCTTAACAGAGCTGCTAGGCGGACCAACGATGCTGATGCTCACCTGGACCTGACCCTGCCTCTCTTTGGGACAGCTTCCTTAGCAACACCTGCATCCCCGGAGGGTGATTCCCTGGGCCTGCACCAGGCAGCGACCGTGTTTCTCTGCAGCACTTGCCCTTTCCTCCCTGGGTATTGACCATGTCTCTCCATTCCACATTCATGGACCCCAAACTACCAGTTGAGGAAACACATTTTGGTGAGGGGAAGACCTCCCTGAGGCACGCCTGCACTTTGTGAGTCCCAAGAGCTTGTGCAAATCTTGGGGTGGAGCTCATTTGCTACCCACATTTGTATTGCAGATGGTTGGGGAGCACCATTACCAAGCTGGAAGTGAGAGAGTTGGTCCCAGGACAAGATCTGCCTGATGGGGATGGAGCTTACAGCTGCAGTGTCTCCGAGTCATTGCCCCACATAAGGTGTGTTTGATATATGGCCATGTTCCTGGAAATAATGCCATTTGGGTGACTTCTTCTCACCATCAAAACTAGGCAGGATGAATCCCATCCCTGGCAAAGAGCATGCATAAACTGAAGGAACTGCCCCTCACCTGCCCAGCGTTGGCCTTGGCATGGGGAGCACCTTCTGGGCCTGAATGGACAAGCACAGCTGTGCCCTGCCTGCAAAGCTCAGGAACTGTTCTCCACTCTTAAAGAGAAAATGAGCACATTTTTCATCAGCTGAAATGCATCAAACACTGCTCCTTCACAGACAATGTTTTCCCATGATGTCAAGGTGGAAATTTCCAGCCCAGGTACTATGCTCAGGAGAAGATATCCTGATCTTCCCCATTACACCCGTGACACTGCTCTGCCTAGTATCCTGTGTATTGACTCTCACCACTCTCTCACGGGTTTCCACATGTCCTGCTTGAACTGACCATTTCCAAAGAAATCTTTCCAGCAGCCTGCCTGGATGTCTGCATTTCCCAGTGTCCATCCAGCTTTCCTCCCCTCATTGGTCTCTACCCATTCAAACACCTCTCAGCTACCCAGGTGCTACTCAGAGCTTCAGGTGCTTTAAAACTGGCCTTGACTTTCAGTAGTCTGCTTGATGGTCTCTTGAGCCAACTCCTCCATTGTGTTTGTACCTGTTCTCCTGAGTATCTCACTGAAAGTGTTCCACTAAGGTGACATGCAGCGGAAAGTGGACTTCAGTGGAGGAAACATGGACTTCATACATTATTTTTTAATGAATTGTTTTTCTTTGCTCCTTTTTTTTTTTTTTAATAATGGCAGGTAAGCAACATTCTTCTGTGATTGTGTGCAGCTGGTTCTCCAAATAAAGCCAGTGGGGATCTGTTCAAATGAGCTGAATCACTCAGCTACAGACTTTACTGGGAAAAGCTTGGATTTGAGAAATCATGATGGAAGTCCAGGTGACCACAGAGACAAATGATGGATGGAGGTGGTGGTGAGGGACCGCTGATGACGATGGGGCACAGGACAATGATCTCCCATACATTGTCTGACAGAAACAATCTTACCACTTCCTACATGTTCAGACATCATCCGCAGATGCTGTGGATCAATATGAATTGGAGAAGGCTGAGATTATGTGTTCTGTAAGCGGCAAGACAAAGAAAACGAAGAGATGCTGATTTTTTTGTTACTTATCATTTCAATCTTCTCTGCTCGGCTATACTCCTGAAATTTCTCCAATGAGGCCCAAAAGACTTGAAGAGTTAGGGAAAGTGATGCACAGAGACATGGCTTGTTAGGGTGTTTTGCATGTTAAGGAGCCCTCTGGTGCCCAGTTCCTGAACTGCAGATACTGAAAGCAGGAACAAGCCTCTGACAAAGTGGAAGGCAGCAGAAAACCCCAAGTTTCTGAGGGTGTTGGAGGCCTCATTGAGGGCCAACACTGACAAAGCCATGCAGGGAATGACCAGTCAATGTGTCGATCCCTGGGGGCTAAATATGCAAAAACGTGGAGACACTGGCTGCAGGTGGCAAAGGCAATGAGCTGGTGGCTCTGATCACATGTAAGCCCTTGGTGTTTGTTAATCATCAGAGTGGCCAAGCCCTGACCCCCAGGGCCTGGTAGAAGAGGTCCTTTCCCTCATGAATTGCTCAGGCCTCTACTGAGGGTCAGTGTGAGTGCGGGTGTGTGTACAACTTGGTGGTAGATTTTGTTGCTTTAAACACAAAGCTGTGGTGTTCTGGGGATCTGGCAATGCCTCTAAGTTCCCCACAACTCATCCAGCCTCCTTCATAGTCCTGCTGACAGTCCTCAATCACCTGAGATGTCCCAGTCCCAGACTTGTTTGCATCCCCAGATTGGATCCATATGCCCAGCACTACACTGCCATTACTCCGGCTGCCCTAAAATCCCAACTTGAACTATTCCACAGTAGCATGACTGCCACTTGCTCCTTCGGGTCCTCTTCTGGCCTGTAACACACTCTCTGCTACGCACACCCCGCTCTCTCCCTGCACTCGCACGAGTCTCCCAAAACCTTCTCACTTCCCCTGCAGCAATGAGACCTCACTCCAGGAGGTTCATGGATTCTCAAGGCTGATGTATGTGAGACAAGGGGAGCCAAAGGAATCTCAGTAGACATAATAAAGGGGGATGAAAGATGATGTTTAGTGCTTACATTGTTGAAATTAGCTGAGGCAGACAGTTCCTGATAAGAAACAGGAGCTGGCCTCAAGAGCCAGCCAAGACTGGTCTTGCAGCTTGGGTGAATACCAAGAAAACACTGAGCCTGCACAAGGAAAGAGGTTACTAGCGGTGACGGAGTCATCTATCTTCATCTCTGCGACCACCAGACGACCACCATAAAGAGGCACTGTGCAAGCGCAGCTGGGAGGAGACTATGGAAATGACCTCTCAGAGCTAATTTTAATATGAAGCGGGGATAGCTCATGCATATGTATAGGCATATTGTGAATATGTAATACCTGACTGTATAAACTTGAGGCGAACTGCCGAGTCGGGTGCTCACGACTTTGGTGGGACTACCCCCTGTGCTGCCAAGCGCTGCATGAACATACCTACTTTACAATCCCACTGACTGTGGAGTCTGCTTTCCACATGTCAGAAGTTTCCTGAATTCCAGGCAAGTGTGGGTAGTGAAGGAGAGGAAGACAGGAAGGTCGGCTCACGGGCCATGAGGAGCAGTGTTCAGCCACCCCCAGCAATGGGCATTCCCCATCTGCCAGGTTAAGGCATGCTCCCCTGATGGAACATTCTCATGTAACCCCTGGTTTGTGCAGGGTCCTGCAGCCACACTCCCAGGGCACACCTACTCCTCCTCCACCTACAGACATCAACTGCTTTCCATTGCTGGGCTCAGGTGTGGTTGTAAGGATTTGCTAAAGCCCTGAACCACCTCCTTGATTGTTGATAACTTCACCCTCTCTCACATCACTACACACCTCCAGTCACTGCCTAATCACTAACTGACAAGTTAGGAAGCTCTCAAGGCATTCCTCAGGTAATTACCATGTTTCTCCATTCAAGATTCATGCATTCGAGAAGCACCAGTTGAGGAAACACATCAAGATGTGTGAGGGGAGGATATCCCTGAGTCACCTCTGTACTCTTGGAGGTGTGAGTGCTTTTGCAAGGCTCCAGGAGTTCATCTGGTGCCATGCATTTGGTGTTCCCTTCTTGAAACGCAAAGCCTTGAGCTGATCCAGACTCCTTCAGAGTGTCCTATTGTACCACAGCACTTTTTGATGTTGATACATTTATTCATTTCATTCCTGTCATTCAGTCTTACTTGACAAGGTAGCTCTTAATTAATAGTGTGTAACCTCTGGAATGAAGTTTTTAGAGCATTGTTTTTTTTCTCTCATTCCTGACTGTTACCATTTAATGGCAAGAGCTCTCTCCTGAGGGGAATGTTTCTTTGCATGGGTACTTGGAGAGATCATTCTTGTGCTTGGAGGAGGCTGTCCTGTCAGGCCTGTCAGATTTGCTCATGCTCCTTCACCCTTCAGAGCTGCTTCCCATGGCACCACCTGGATCAGTCTCCCAAGTAAGTCAAAGACTTCTCCTCTGGAGTCCAGAGTCTGTGCTCTGCTGCTGGGCTCCCTCACTGCCCTTTGGTGTCTGAGACCCCACAGTTTCATGGTCATGACGCCAAGGCTGACGCTGGTGATCACATCCTGACCAGCATTTCCTTGTTGGCCAAGGTCCAGGTGAGCATCAGCCTTGTTGGCCCACCTAGCAGCTCTGTGAAGAAGGTGTCCCAAGATCCTTCAGGCTGTTGGCACCCTGTTGCTTTGCCTGGCCAGTGAATGCCAGGGCACTGCCAGTCCCCCATAGGCACCTGATCATTAACCTGGGGAATTCCTCGGGTGACAAAAGACCTTTTCTGTTTCCTCTCCCATCATCAGGTAGTTTGTAACTGCCAGCACAATGTCACTCTTACTGACTCCTCTGATCCTCAGTGACAAAAGCTAACCTAACCTGATGCCCGTCACATGGAGGACCCCCATAAATCCAAGCTTCCCCTTCATACAGGGGGCATCCACCCTCCTCATTCTTCTACATCCATGCTACACTTCCTGGGGTTCCACCCATCTAAAGGGACATAAAATTATCTGTACAATTCTCTCCTTAGAGTGCTAGACCTAAGGAAGAGCATTGTAAATGATGCCTCACAGATTCTGAGTGCCTTCCTTACTGGGATCACAACAGATCAACACTTCCTGGTGAAAGACAATCTCTCAGTACCCTTTATTGCAGCCCCTCTGGTCCCACGGACTGGTAAGGGTGTGGTTTGCTAGGTAAGCCCTGGCGTGATCCTCATCCACCACTGGTAGTTCCCATTTCCCTTCCTGAGTCCTGCCTCAAAGCACAAAGGCCTTGGAGACCTTGCTGGTGGTAACCGAGGCAAAGACAACATAGGCAATCTCAGATCTCTCTACAGCTATTATCAATTAATTTAATAGTGGTCCTGGAGTACCTCTCTTTTTTCTTTAACTGTTCCTGAAGTAGAAACACCTCATCTTGGTGACCTTGCATTGCCTTTTGAGTTTCAGCTGAGTTTTGGTATGAAGCATAGCTGTGCTTGGAGGATGCTGTCTTTGAAGGCAAGATGTACCCAGGAACACTGTTCAAATGCTTGGGCTGTTCCTTGGCTGGATCGTCAAGGGAGTGAGAAAGGACCCCGGTGTGATGTGCTTTGTCATGACACAAAGCCTGCAGCTAATGGGTAGAAGAAGGGACAGAATTTGCCTCTCTGATGGCATCTGATGACTGGTGCCTCTGACTGATGGCAACCGTCAATGGCACAAAGGCACCATATCATACCCTCTGAGATGCCATCTGGGGTGTCTGTCACACACCCTCCCTGAAGGAGAATTGCTTTTTGTATAGGCCCTGTGATTCCCAAGCCAGCCCTGGCATCTCCTGTAGCTCTGTGGGCCTGGCTGAACCTGGAATTGAGTAGCTGCTCTGAATTCTGTAACCCACTGTGGGGCTGAACATGAGACAACTGCCAATATTGTCAGCCAAGATCTAGTCAATCCAACATTTGGAGAAGAGGAAGAGAAAGACTGAGCTCTCCCTATGGCACGTGACTCCATTCCATCTGAGGAATACCTCTGTAATAGCTCCATATGCCACGCTAAACATCTTAAGGAGGGGCAGGTTCCATTGCCCTTAGCTTGGGCACCAGCTGACATTTCACTTGGCCAAAGGAAATTCCCAGGAGCTGCTAAGAGGTGCTCAGATGTTGTCCTGTCTCTATATCTGCCTGCACATATCTTGGATCTGTCTCTATTAGCTGCACACCTCTTTGACCACCTCTGGCACCTCCAATGTCACCAGACATTTGCATCTGAACACCTCACTCACGGCCTCCATCAACATTACTTAGCATGGCAGCTGAGGCAAGGAGCTGACATGCAGGTGCCTATTTCATGCAGACCTACACTGAGGCAAGAGGAATCCCAGCTCCTGTGGGATTGTGGTGGGCATGGGAGGGAGCTGAGTCCCCTTCCAGCCCCAGGACTGCAGACCCAGGATGAGACGCCTCCATGGACTCAGCTGACTCCCTTCCCTCAGCAGGGCTAAAGGAGATCCCTGCCTGTCACTGTCTGCGTGTCCTGCCCAATGATGGCACAAGAAAGAGGCTGCCCAGGGAAGGGGTTGAGTCACCCTCCTTGGAGGTATTTAAAAGACACTGTGTTTAGGGACATGGTATACTGGTGGATTTGCTAGTGTTAGGTTTATGGTTGGACGTGGTGGTCTTCAGGTTCTTTTCCAACCACAGTGATTGTATGATTCTCAGACAAGTGGATTCTTGGACCTAAGTCTGTCTCTCAGCAGAGCAATGACCCTGCTGGAAAGCAGTGTCTCTCCCCAGGTGCGGGAGGGAACATCCGTGATTGCTTCAGCCTGTTTCCCAGCAGGTTCCCCTGGAGGCCCAGGGACAGCTGGAGGGAGCCCAGAGGGGGCAGAGCAAGTGCTGCCTTGGGCTGGTCCTCTGCTGCTGAGCTGGGCTGGGCTCCTGGGACAGAGGGAGCTCATGGCAAGCGGGCAGCGCTGCAGAGAGACAGCTCTGCCCAGGAGCAGGGCTGGGGGCACTGCCTGCAGGCATCGAGAGGAGACCTGCAAGGCAGAGAGAGCTTAAAGGCAGTGTGGAGTGGGAGGATGCTGAGAGCTCACTGCGGGAGAAATCTTCCCAGCCCTCTGCATGGTAAGTCTGTGGGTGCAGGGCAATAGAGCTTCAGTTCCTGCAGGGATCTGGGACATCTGACAGCGTATGGGATCTGGCAGGAGGACTCTTTTTATCTCTGGTGTAGAGGAGAAGGGTGTGCTCCAGAGCAGGGCTTCCCTGCTGCCCTGTCAGAGGGACAGGGCATGAGGGCTGCCTTCTCCTGGCACCAGCTGCAGGGCTGTGAAGCCGGGTGTGCATGCAGGGGTGCCCAGGGCTGTCCTTCAGAGCAGGGTCCTGGTGTTTCAGGGGCTGAGTGATGGAGCAGGGACTTTGCTGCCTGCCAGGGTCAGCACTCAGCCTGTGCAGGGAACTCCCCATGACAGTGTGGGGAGAAGGAGTGCATGAAAGAAATGACCCTTGGAAGGGCAGAGCAGGGTGCTTCTGCTGTCGAGAGGCTGCTGCATGGGTCAGGTTTGCTCAGAGCTCCAGCTTAGCCCTGGGCATTTCCGAGGGGACTTTCAAGAAGAACGTCAAGGCTGCATTCTCCTGAAAAGTAAGGAGTCTTTGCTTTGAATTTTTATCCTCCTGGTGGGTGGGTGGGCAGTGTGAGACTAAAATTTATTTGTCCCCTCTGGAGAAGGCACCGAGACCCCAGTTGTCCTTAGCACTTGTCTGAGGTGCTCCTTAGCCCCTGCACACACAGAGATGCCCCTGGGCAGTGCCTGGCTGCCAGGAGGGGTCTGCAGGGCAGAGCTGAGCACACAGCGGGTGGGATGGGGTCTGTGAGCAGGGACAGGGAGGAGACAAGGGGATGGAGAAGCAGCTGCTGACAGGGACAGCTCCAGGCAGCAGAGACAGGGGCAGGGAGTGAGAGGAGGGAGCTGCTTCCAGAAATGCCATGGGAGGGGGAATTCGGGCACCTCCCTGTCATCACTAGAGAAAACCTGTAGTCTTTTCTCCCACCCAGCAGAGCCTCTGCCTTTACGGCCATGGGACTAAGTCACCTTCTCAGTGGCTTCAGCTCTGAAGAGAAGATATTATCAAACACCCTACCATCTGTCCCTCTCCTGCCTCCATATACAGCAGCTCTGTAACATCTGCCCAAGTTCCTCCTCCTGTCTCTACTCCTCTTGTTTTTATCACTGGTCTGGGATGGGAGGTAGGATTCAGATGCACCTCACAGACCGAGCCTGCGGGTCTTGCCATGTAGAATTCTCCATGGGAGTTAAGTGTCCAAATCCCCGCCTAATCCCCAGGCTCCCAATGATAGAAATGAGAAACCTCTCCCGTTAGGACAACCCAAATTTAGGAGATTCGCTTCTTTCCCTACCAAATGCACTCCTTAAGAGTGGTGGGTAAACTAGAACAAAATACACCAAAAAAAAATCCCTTGGATTTTGTTTGCTTTTCGTTGAATTGGAAGCGACAATGTTGAAAAGCTCTGTGATATAATGAGTGGATTTAATCTGATATCACCCCGTGTCCCTATTTACCTCTTGCTGTAGGGCAGGACTGACTCCCCCAGAGCCCACAGCACAGCCTGCTGCTCCCAGTGGCACCCTCAGCCAGCACCAAGCATATATCTCATGATACGACCTGCCAAGGGTCTTTCCGAAATAGGAAAGGCAATTTCAGTGGGGTTTCTATGAGAAATGCATTAGGTTTAGCTCAGAGAAGTCTATTCTAACTTGTCAATCTCTTTCCCTCTTGAACAGTGCCCCATGCCCAGAAGAAGCTAATGTCCAACAGCAGCTCCATCACTGAGTTCCTCCTCCTGGCATTTGCAGACACGCGACAGCTGCAGCTCTTGCACTTCTGGCTCTTCCTGGGCATCTACCTGGCTGCCCTCCTGGGAAATGGCCTCATCATCACCGCTGTAGCCTGCGACCACCACCTCCACACCCCCATGTACTTCTTCCTCCTCAACCTCTCCCTCCTCGACCTGGGCTCCATCTCCACCACTGTCCCCAAATCCATGGCCAATTCCCTGTGGGACAGCAGGGCCATCTCCTACTGGGGATGTGCTACACAGGTCTTTTTTTTTGCCTTCTTGGCAGTAGCAGAGTATTGTGTCCTCACCATCATGGCCTACGACCGCTACGTTGCCATCTGCCAACCCCTGCACTACGGGACCCTCCTGGGCAGCAGAGCTTGTGTCCACATGGCAGCAGCTGCCTGGGGCAGTGGGTTTCTCTATGCTCTGCTGCACACGGCCAATACATTTTCACTACCACTCTGCCAAGGTAATGCTGTGGGCCAGTTCTTCTGTGAAATCCCCCAGATCCTCAAGCTCTCCTGCTCACGCTCCTACCTCAGGGAAGTTGGCCTTCTTGTGCTAGGTGTCTGTTTGGCATTTGGTTGTTTTGTTTTCATTCTTTTCTCCTATGTGCAGATCTTCAGGGCCGTGCTGAGGATCCCCTCTGAGCAGGGACAGTACAAAGCCTTTTCCACGTGCCTCCCTCACCTGGCCATGGTCTCCCTGTTTATCAGCACTGCAGTGTTTGCCTACCTGAAGCCCCCATCCCTCGCCTCCCCAGTTCTAGATCTAGTGGCGGCAGTTCTGTACTCAGTGGTGCCTCCAGCAGTGAACCCCCTCCTCTACAGCATGAGGAACCAGGAGCTCAAGGATGCCCTGCGGAAAATGATGAGCGGGTGCTTTTCAGAAGCAATAAACTGCCTGTTTTTTTCTACAGAGCATTCATAATGTAACTCATTAAATACCCAGCCTGCCTTCTCAGGTTCTTGGGCGTGGGGGTGGGGGTTCTTTGTTTTTCTTGTGATAATGTTGTGCTCATTGAAATTTTATTATACATCCCACTTGTAATTCACTGTCTACCTGTAGAATTTGACCTAGAGGCTGTGTAAATGAGGCGCAGTTCTCGCTCTGTTATTCAACAGAATAAAGGACCCTCCAGCAACTTGTTTGTACAAGAATGTTCCTCTGAGAACCTGGTGAAGCTGCAGGGCAGTGCCTGTGTGCAGAGGGGAAGGGGAAAAGAGTCTCAGCACAGCAGCACTGCCAGGCAGCACCAGTGCTTGGTCTTCCCAGAGCTGCTCTCTTTCCACTCCCACACTCTCCTGCTGAGCCCTGGCTTGGTGTAAGCCCTGAGTGCTCTGACATCTCGGTCCCAGTCCTGCTGTGTGGCAGGACTCCCAAGGGAGAATCTTGGTTCTGAGGAATTGCTGTATTTACACTGGCTTTGTCACTCCATCCCCGTGCTCCACTGGCCACTGGGACCAGGGTTCCCTCGGTTGCCGTCCTTGTGCTGACAACACATTTAGAGAAGCCCTTCTGGGTGCCCTCCCCATGCATGGCCTTTTCCAGCCACAACCAAGCTCTGGCTTTGCTGGCTCCATCCCTGCACACACAGGCCAGGTGTCTGTCTGCCTCCTGGGCAGGCTGTTCCCCCTCCAGCCTCCCTGCACTTCCTTCTGGTGTTGGACCTCCTACGTCAAGAGGGTCCCTGTTGGTCCATGCTGATCTCTTGCCAGGCCCTGCTTGACTCCCTGCTCATTAGGCAGTGAGGCTGGCTTCTTCCTGGGCTTTGAAGGACGTTGTCCCTGAAGATCCAGGAGGGACTCACAGCCCCTTTGTCCTCCAGGACAGTCCAAGCAGAGCCTCAGCTAACTGAAATCAGCTCTCCTGCAGTCCCGCACTGCCATTCTGCTAGTTGTCCTACTTCTCCACCATCTCATGGTGGTAGCAGCCATGGCTGCCCTCCTCCTTCCCATCCCCAGACAGATCCACCCTGTCTGTCAGGAAGAGACCAGCCCTAGACAGCTCATTGAGTGTCTCTGTCAAAACGCTGTCTTCCACACCCTGCAGGAGTCTTCTGGGTTGCTTGTGCCCAGCCCTGCTGCTCTCCCAGCAGACTGTGGGGTGCTTCAACTTGCCATGTCATCGAGGACCTGTGACCATGAGGCTTCCTCCAAGGCAAGGCTCTGTGCACACCAGCCTCCCCTTTGCACAGAGCTCCAACAAGTGACTCCCTTTGCAAGTGCTCCAACACTGACCATCTCTGTGGCCCTCTGCTGAACTTTTGCGGCTCTCCAGCTTGCCAGTGTGTCTCTGGCACTGTGAGGAACCAAAACCTGGGCAAGTATGCTGGGTGTGGTGTAACAAGCGCTGATCGCTTCTGCTGGCTGTGCTCATGCTCGTACAGCCCAGGATGTTGTTGGCCATCTTTGCTGATGGCTCCTCTTTTGCCTAATGTGACCCAGAGATCAGCAGACCCTTTCTTGTGGAGCTGCTATCCGCCTAGGCAGTCCCTGTCCTATGTCATTTCAGAGCCTTCATCCACTTTAGAGGCAGGACTTTGGATGAACCCTTACTGCATAGCATGAGGTTTCGTGTGGCCAATCCCTCCTGACTGTGACCTGACATCTGCTGGACAGCATGCATCCTGCTGTGTTCCCCTTCTAGTGAGTGTCAGGGTTATTAAAGTCCCCAATAAGACAAGAAGTCATGGACCTGGAGTCTTCCCTGGGTTGCTTAAATAAGCAGCACCTTGACAGCAGCACTTACACAACCATGAGCAACACAATGGGCTCCATCCTCTTCCCCCTCTCAGGCTGATCGGGTGCAAAGGTTCCACAAGTGGTTCATATATTACAATTGACCAGCAAAGCATGTACACACGTTCACGCCCAAACACACACACAGCAGTGAGCCTACTCACACAGAAAAAAGCTGGGAGCAGAGTTTAATAAATGTCGTAGTTTGACTCCGGTAGTCACTTAAGCACAATGCAGCTGCTCGCTCGCTCCTCCGCAGCAGGATGGCAGAGATGATGGGAAAGGTAAAAGTGAGAAAACTCATTGGCTGAGATCAAAACAGTTTAATAAGTAAAGCAAAAGCTGTGCACTCAAGCAAAGCAAAATAAGGAATTCATTCACTGCTTCCCATCGACAGGCAGGTGTTCAGTCATCTCCAGGAAAGCAGGGCTCCCTCACACGTAACAGTTACTTGGGAAGACAAACAACATCTCTCTGAACATTCCCCCTTTCCTCCTTCTTCCCCCAGCTTTTATAGCTGAGCATAACATCCTATGGTACAGAAGATCCCTTTGGTCAGTTGGGGTCAGCTGTCCCAGCTGTGTCCCCTCCCCACATCTTCTGCACCCCCAGCCTACTCGCTGGCAGGGCAGCGTGAGAAGCAGAAAATGCCTTGGCGCTGTGCAAGCACTGCTCAGCAGTGACTAAAACATTGGTGTGTTAGCAACACTGTTTCCATCACAAATCTAAAACATAGCCCCATACAATTTGCTATGAAGTTAGTTAACTCTACCACAACTGAAACCACTAGAATAAGCAGGACAGACCATGGTGATCAGGCACAGGCTTTGGCCAGACCAGCACTGACCAGCCACTTCCCCACAGGCACCTGGGCCCTTGCAGCCCTCTCCTTCCCAAACTTCCACAGGCTGCTTCTTCCACGATACGCCTTGACCCTAGCCTTTCTCTGCCACAGTCTGCTCCACAATTCATAACCATCACCAATTAGTTTTCCCCCAATGGTCTCAGGTTTTCTCCATTTGTACCCAAATCTGATAGCTTGGACACCATTGCCTTGGTCCTCTGGGACTTCAAGGGCATCCCTGATGGCTTCCCCAGGCACTGATGGCCTTGCAAGACAAGACTGCCCAGGAGGTCCCTGGTGCTCCTCTCTGTGCCGTCTGGCCACTTCTCACATCTGCAGCCACCTGTGAGACCCAGCCGGGACACAGGGTGCTGCCCATACTGCTGGTCCCTTCTCACGCTCTTCTCTGTCACGTCCCACAATTTCTCCTGCCATGTCCCATAGGTTCCCATATCACGTACAGGTGGCTTCACCCCAGGGCAGGGCCTCACCAGGGGCACAGTCATCTCTCTGTGGCCTTCCCATCTGGTGTCCTTGATGATCCCATGATGCCTGCCTGCTCCTGGTCACTCACATTGCTGTCATGAGGTGACTTCACATGCAACAGCCCAACCATGCTGGCTCTGCGTATCTCTACCCCTCTCCACGGAATGAGCTGCCACATGTGCCACATGGGGGTTTGTGATGCAACAAGTTGTCGTGGTTTAACCCCAGCCAGCAACTAAGCACCACGCAGCCGCTCACTCACTCCCCCCCGCCCCCACCCAGTGGGATGGGGGAGAAAATTGGAAAAAGAAGTAAAACTCGTGGGTTGAGATAAGAACGGTTTAACAGAACAGAAAAGAAGAAACTAATAATGATAATGATAACACTAATAAAATGACAACAGTAGTAATAAAAGGATTGAAATGTACAAATGATGCGCAGGGCAACTGCTCACCACCCGCTGACCGACACCCAGCCAGTCCCCGAGCGGCGAATCCCTGCCCCCCACTTCCCAGTTCCTAAACTAGATGGGACTTCACATGGTATGGAATACACTGTTGGCCAGTTTGGGTCAGGTGCGCCGGCTGGGCATGAGAAGCTGAAAAATCCTTGACTATAGTCTAAACACTACTGAGCAACAACTGAAAACATCAGTGTTATCAACATTCTTCGCATACTGAAGTCAAAACATAGCGCTGTACCAGCTACTAGGAAGACACTTAACTCTATCCCAGCTGAAACCAGGACACAAGTCAAGCAGCAAGAGAAATGGACTCACACTCCAGCTCACAGCAATGCCATCTTCACCTTCCTCTGCACCTCCCCTCTCCCAAGATCTCAGCACTGCTGGGTGGGTTTTCCGACACTCCAGGTGACAGCACTGGGCCTGCCTCAGCACCTGGCCAATTGGGTTCTTTCCAAAGAAGTGACCTTAAAATCCACCTCCCACCTACCATGCCTCTCCTTGCATCATCCTCTTCCAGCAACAGGAGTCACCTCCCAGACAACCCACCAAAACCCTTCCCCTTTACCTGCCCCTCCTCTCCCCTCCCCAGCACTGTCCTTTCTGCTGGGCAGGCAGAAACGTGCTCCCCCACCCCATGGGGACTGCAGAGACCTGGTGGGACAGCTGGAGTGGTGGGAGGGCAGCCATGGGTGCCAAGGGCTCCTCAGGAAGGCAGGTGGAGGGTGAGAAGGTGGAGGGGAGCTCTGTGCAGAGGGGAGGCTGGTGTGCACAGAGCCTTGCCTTGGAGGAAGCCTCATGGTCACAGGTCCTCGATGACATGGCAAGTTGAAGCACCCCACAGTCTGCTGGGAGGGCAGCAGGGCTGGGCACAAGCAAGCCAGGAGATTCCTGCAGGGTGTGGAAGACAGCATTTTGACAGAGACACTCAATGAGCTGTCTAGGGCTGGTCTCTTCCTGACAGACAGGGTGGGTCTGCCTGGGGATGGGAAGAAGGAGGGCAGCCATGGCTGCTACCACCATGAGATGGTGGAGAAGTAGGACAACTAGCAGAATGGCAGTGCGGGACTGCAGGAGAGCTGCTTTCTGGTAGCTGAGGATCTGCTTGGACTGTGTTGTGGTTTCAGCCCAGCTGGTAACAAAGGACCACACAGCCACTCGCTCACTCCTCCTGCCCCCCTCTGGTGGGATGAGGAGGAGAACCAGAAAGTGGAAAAGAAAAAAAAAAAACAAACCGCAGAACCTCATGGGTTGCGATAAGGACAATTTACTGGGACAATACAAAAAGAGAAGTTACAACAACAGCAACAACAACGGTACTAATAAAAGAATATACAAAACGAGTGATGCGCAGTGCAACTGCTCACTACCGGGAACCTGACGCTCCACCAGTTCCCCCACTGAAAACAGAGAGACACCTCCCCACCCCGCTCCCCATTTATATGATGAGCATGATGTCACATGGTATGGAATAGCTCTTTGGCGAGTTCAGGTCAGCGGTCCTGGCTGTGCCCCCTCCCAGGTTCCTATGAAAATGAACTCTATCCCAGCTGAACCCAGGACAGACTGTCCTGGAGGAGAAAGGGCCTTGAGTCCCTCCTGGATCTTCAGGGACAACGTCCTCAAAGCCCAGGCAGAAGCCAGCCTGATGCACAGGGAGTCGAGCAGGACCTGGCAAGAGGTCAGCGTGGATGACCTCTTGACTTGCTAGTGTTTCATTCACGGTTGAACGTGGTGATCTTAAGGTTCTTTTCCAACCTCAGTGATTCTATGATTCTCAGACAAGTGTATTCTTGGACCTAAGTCTGTCTCTCAGCAGAGCAATGACCCTGCTGGAAAGCAGTGTCTCTCCCCAGGTGCGGGAGGGAACATCCGTGATTGCTTCAGCCTGTTTCCCAGCAGGTTCCCCTGGAGGCCCAGGGACAGCTGGAGGGAGCCCAGAGGGGGCAGAGCAAGTGCTGCCTTGGGCTGGTCCTCTGCTGCTGAGCTGGGCTGGGCTCCTGGGACAGAGGGAGCTCATGGCAAGCGGGCAGCGCTGCAGAGAGACAGCTCTGCCCAGGAGCAGGGCTGGGGGCACTGCCTGCAGGCATCGAGAGGAGACCTGCAAGGCAGAGAGAGCTTAAAGGCAGTGTGGAGTGGGAGGATGCTGAGAGCTCACTGCGGGAGAAATCTTCCCAGCCCTCTGCATGGTAAGTCTGTGGGTGCAGGGCAATAGAGCTTCAGTTCCTGCAGGGATCTCCGAACACTGGCACAGCTGACAGTGTATGGGATCTGGCAGGGGGACTGGCTTCATTTCTCTGGTGTAGAGGAGAAGGGTGTGCTGCAGAGCAGGGCTTCCCTGCTGCCCTGTCAGAGGGACAGGGCATGAGGGCTGCCTTCTCCTGGCACCAGCTGCAGGGCTGTGAAGCCGGGTGTGCATGCAGGGGTGCCCAGGGCTGTCCTTCAGAGCAGGGTCCTGGTGTTTCAGGGGCTGAGTGATGGAGCAGGGACTTTGCTGCCTGCCAGGGTCAGCACTCAGCCTGCGCAGGGAACTCCCCATGGCAGTGTGGGGAGAAAGAGTGCATGAAAGAAATGACCCCAGGAAGGGCAGAGCAGGGTGCTTCTGCTGTCGAGAGGCTGCTGTGTGGGTCAGGTTTGCTCACATCTCCAGCATAGCCCTGGGCATTTCTGAGGGCACTTTCAAGAAGAATGTCAAGGCAGCATTTTCCTGAAAGGTAAGGAGTCTTTGCTTTGAACTTTTATCCTCCTGGTGGGTGGGTGGGCAGTGTGACATTAAAATTTATTTGTCCCCTCTGGAGAAGGCACCGAGACCCCGGTTGTCCTTAGGACTTGTCTGAGGTGCTCCTTAGCCCCTGCACACACAGAGATGCCCCTGGGCAGTGCCCGGCTGCCAGGAGGGGTCTGCAGGGCAGAGCTGAGCACACAGCGGGTGGGAATGGGTCTGTGAGCAGGGAGAGGGAGGAGACAAGGGGATGGAGAAGCATCTGCTGACAGGGACAGTTCCAGGCAGCAGAGACAGGGGCAGGGAGTGAGAGGGAGGTGCTTCCAGAAATGCGATAGAAGGGGGGATTCAGGCACCTCCCTGTCATCACTAGAGAAAACCTGTAGTCTTTTCTCCCACCCAGCAGATCCTCTGCCCTTACAGCCATGGGGACTCAGTCATCTCAGTTGGGTCAACCCTGAAGAGAAGAAATTATCAAATACCCTGCCATCTGTCCCTGTCCTGCCTCCATTGGCAGCAGGTCTGTAGTGTTTATCCATTTTTGTCCTCCTGTCCCTGCTCCTCTTGTTCTTGTCACTGGAGAGGAATGGGGAGGGGGGATTTGGGTGCATTTCAGAGATTTGGCCATGTGAGTAAAATATCGCAATCCCCTCCTAATCCCCAGGCTCCCAGTGACACAAATGACAAAACTCTCCTTTCAGGACATCCCTTCTTTAGGAAATTCACTTCTTTCCCTGCCAAAAGCACTTCCTTAAGCGATGCGTGGAAACCAGAACAAATACTCAAAACAAAATCCCCAGTTTTGGTTGCATTGGGAGTGACAATGCTGAAAAGCTCTTTGATATGACAAATGGATTTACTCTAAGATGACACCATGTTCCTATTTACCTCTTGCTGTAGGGCAGGACTGCCTCCCCTGTACCCCACAGCAGAGCCCGCTGCTCCCAGTGGCACCCTCAGCCAGCACCAAGCACAGCTCATGAAAGGGACCTGCCAAAGATCTTTCTGAAATAGGAGAGGCAGCTTTGGTGGTGTTTCTGTGAGAAATGCGTTAGGTTTAGCTCAGAGAAGTCTATTCTAACTTGTCAATCTCTTTCCCTCTTGAACAGTGCCTCATGCCCAGAAGAAGCTAATGTCCAACAGCAGCTCCATCACTGACTTCCTCCTCCTGGCATTTGCAGACACGCGACAGCTGCAGCTCTTGCACTTCTGGCTCTTCCTGGGCATCTACCTGGCTGCCCTCCTGGGCAACAGCCTCATCATCACCGCCGTAGCCTGCGACCACCACCTCCACACCCCCATGTACTTTTTCCTCCTCAACCTCTCCCTCCTCGACCTGGGCTTCATCTCCACCACTGTCCCCAAATCCATGGCCAATTCCCTGTGGGACACCAGGGCCATCTCCTACTGGGGATGTGCTGCACAGGTCTTTTTCTTTCTCTTCTTCATCGCAGCAGAGTATTGTGTCCTCACCATCATGGCCTACGACCGCTACGTTGCCATCTGCCAACCCCTGCACTACGGGACCCTCCTGAGCAGCAGAGCTTGTGTCCACATGGCAGCAGCTGCCTGGGGCAGTGGGTTTCTCTATGCTCTGCTGCACACGGCCAATACATTTTCCCTACCACTCTGCCAAGGCAATGCTGTGGGCCAGTTCTTCTGTGAAATCCCTCAGATCCTCAAGCTCTCCTGCTCACGCTCCTACCTCAGGGAAGTTGGCGTTCTTGTGCTTAGTGCCTGTTTAGCATTTGGTTGTTTTGTTTTCATTGTTTTCTCCTATGTGCAGATCTTCAGGGCCGTGCTGAGGATCCCCTCTGAGCAGGGACGCCACAAAGCCTTTTCCATGTGCCTCCCTCACCTGGCCGTGGTCTCCATGTTTGTCAGTACTGCCTTGTTTTCCTACCTTAAGCCCCCCTCCATCTCCTCCCCAGTTCTAGATCTGGTGGTGGCAGTTCTGTACTCGGTGGTGCCTCCAGCAGTGAACCCCCTCCTCTACAGCATGAGGAACCAGGAGCTCAAGGATGCCCTGAGGAAAATGATGAGCGGGTGCTTTTCAGAAGCAATTAACGCCCTGTTTTCTTCTGCAGAGCATTCATAATGTAACTCATTACAGGCTCAGCCGTTGTTGTTGTTGTTGTTGTTGTTGTAACTTCTCTTTTTGTATTGTCCCAGTAAATTGTCCTTATCGCAACCCATGAGGTTCTGCGGTTTGGTTTTTTTTTTCTTTTCCACTTTCTGGTTCTCCTCCTCATCCCACCAGAGGGGGGCAGGAGGAGTGAGCGAGTGGCTGTGTGGTCCTTTGTTACCAGCTGGGCTGAAACCACAACACAGTCCAAGCAGATCCTCAGCTACCAGAAAGCAGCTCTCCTGCAGTCCCGCACTGCCATTCTGCTAGTTGTCCTACTTCTCCACCATCTCATGGTGGTAGCAGCCATGGCTGCCCTCCTCCTTCCCATCCCCAGGCAGACCCACCCTGTCAGGAAGAGACCAGCCCTAGACAGCTCATTCAGTGTCTCTATCAGTACGCTGTCTTCCACACCCTGCAGGAATCTCCTGGCTTGCTTGTGCCCAGCCCTGCTGCCCTCCCAGCAGACTGTGGGGTGCTTCAACTTGCCATGTCATCGAGGACCTGTGACCATGAGGCTTCCTCCAAGGCAAGGCTCTGTGCACGCCAGCCTCCCCTCTGCACAGAGCTCCCCTCTGCCTCCTCACCCTCCACCTGCCTTCCTGAGGAGCCCTTGGCACCCATGGCTGCCCTCCCACCACTCCAGCTGTCCCACCAGGGCTCTGCCATCCCCATGGGGTGGGGGAGCACGTTTCTGCCTGCCCAGCAGAAAGGACAGTGCTGGGGAGGGGAGAGGAGAGGCAGGTAAAGGGGCAGGGTTGTGGGAGGCTGGGTGGGAGGTGACTCCTGTTTCCAGAAGAGGATGATGCAAGGAGAGGCATGGTAGGTGGGAGGTGGATTTTGAGGTCACTTCTTTGGAAGCAACCCAATTGGCCAGGTGCTGAGGCAGGCCCAGTGCTGTCACCTGGAGGGTCGGAAAACCCACCCCGCAGCACTGAGATCTTGGGAGAGGGGAGATGCAGAGGAAGGTGAAGATGGCATTGCTGTGAGCTGGAGTGTGAGTCCATTTCTCTTGCTGCTTGACTTGTGTCCTGGTTTCAGCTGGGATAGAGTTAAGTGTCTTCCTAGTAGCTGGTACAGCGCTATGTTTTGACTTCAGTATGCGAAGAATGTTGATAACACTGATGTTTTCAGTTGTTGCTCAGTAGTGTTTAGACTATAGTCAAGGATTTTTCAGCTTCTCATGCCCAGCCGGCGCACCTGACCCAAACTGGCCAACAGTGTATTCCATACCATGTGAAGTCCCATCTAGTTTAGGAACTGGGAAGTGGGGGGCAGGGATTCGCCGCTCGGGGACTGGCTGGGTGTCGGTCGGCGGGTGGTGAACAATTGCCCTGCACATCATTTGTACATTCCAATCCTTTTATTACTACTGTTGTCATTTTATTAGTGTTATCATTACTAGTTTCTTCTTTTCTGTTCTGTTAAACCGTTCTTATCTCAACCCACGAGTTTTACTTCTTTTTCCAATTTTCTCCCCCATCCCACTGGGTGGGGGGGGGGGAGTGAGTGAGCGGCTGCGTGGTGCTTAGTTGCTGGCTGGGGTTAAACCACGACAACTTGTTGCATCACAAACCCCCATGTGGCACATGTGGCAGCTCATTCCGTGGAGAGGGGTAGAGATACGCAGAGCCAGCATGGTTGGGCTGTTGCATGTGAAGTCACCTCATGACAGCAATGTGAGTGACCAGGAGCAGGCAGGCATCATGGGATCATCAAGGACACCAGATGGGAAGGCCACAGAGAGATGACTGTGCCCCTGGTGAGGCCCTGCCCTGGGGTGAAGCCACCTGTACGTGATATGGGAACCTATGGGACATGGCAGGAGAAATTGTGGGACGTGACAGAGAAGAGCGTGAGAAGGGACCAGCAGTATGGGCAGCACCCTGTGTCCCGGCTGGGTCTCACAGGTGGCTGCAGATGTGAGAAGTGGCCAGACGGCACAGAGAGGAGCACCAGGGACCTCCTGGGCAGTCTTGTCTTGCAAGGCCATCAGTGCCTGGGGAAGCCATCAGAGATGCCCTTGAAGTCCCAGAGGACCAAGGCAATGGTGTCCAAGCTATCAAATTTGGGTACAAATGGAGAAAACCTGAGACCATTGGGGGAAAACTAATTGGTGAGGGTTATGAATTGTGGTGGAGACTGTGGCAGAGAAAGGCTAGGGTCACGGCATATCATGGAAGAAGCAGCCCGTGGAAGTTTGGGAAGGAGAGGGCTGCAAGGGGCCAGGTGCCTGTGGGGAGGTGGCTGGTCAGTGCTGGTCTGGCCAAAGCCTGTGCCTGATCACCACGGTCTGTCCTGCTTACTCTAGTAGTTTCAGTTGTGGTAGAGTTAACTAACTTCATAGCAAATTGTATGGGGCTATGTTTTAGATTTGTGATGGAAACAGTGTTGCTAACACACCAATGTTTTAGTCACTGCTGAGCAGTGCTTGCACAGCGCCAAGGCATTTTCTGCTTCTCACGCTGCCCTGCCAGCGAGTAGGCTGGGGGTGCAGAAGATGTGGGGAGGGGACACAGCTGGGACAGCTGACCCCAACTGACCAAAGGGATCTTCTGTACCATAGGATGTTATGCTCAGCTATAAAAGCTGGGGGAAGAAGGAGGAAAGGGGGAATGTTCAGAGAGATGTTGTTTGTCTTCCCAAGTAACTGTTATGTGTGAGGGAGCCCTGCTTTCCTGGAGATGACTGAACACCTGCCTGTCGATGGGAAGCAGTGAATGAATTCCTTATTTTGCTTTGCTTGAGTGCACAGCTTTTGCTTTACTTATTAAACTGTTTTGATCTCAGCCAATGAGTTTTCTCACTTTTACCTTTCCCATCATCTCTGCCATCCTGCTGCGGAGGAGCGAGCGAGCAGCTGCATTGTGCTTAAGTGACTACCGGAGTCAAACTACGACATTTATTAAACTCTGCTCCCAGCTTTTTTCTGTGTGAGTAGGCTCACTGCTGTGTGTGTGTTTGGGCGTGAACGTGTGTACATGCTTTGCTGGTCAATTGTAATATATGAACCACTTGTGGAACCTTTGCACCCAATCAGCCTGAGAGGGGGAAGAGGATGGAGCCCATTGTGTTGCTCATGGTTGTGTAAGTGCTGCTGTCAAGGTGCTGCTTATTTAAGCAACCCAGGGAAGACTCCAGGTCCATGACTTCTTGTCTTATTGGGGACTTTAATAACCCTGACACTCACTAGAAGGGGAACACAGCAGGATGCATGCTGTCCAGCAGATGTCAGGTCACAGTCAGGAGGGATTGGCCACACGAAACCTCATGCTATGCAGTAAAGGTTCATCCAAAGTCCTGCCTCTAAAGTGGATGAAGGCTCTGAAATGACATAGGACAGGGACTGCCTAGGCGGATAGCAGCTCTACAAGAAAGGGTCTGCTGATCTCTGGGTCACATTAGGCAAAAGAGGAGCCATCAGCAAAGATGGCCAACAACATCCTGGGCTGTACGAGCATGAGCACAGCCAGCAGAAGCGATCAGCGCTTGTTACACCACACCCAGCATACTTGCCCAGGTTTTGGTTCCTCACAGTGCCAGAGACACACTGGCAAGCTGGAGAGGCGCAAAAGTTCAGCAGAGGGCCACAGAGATGGTCAGTGTTGGAGCACTTGCCCTGCTAGGAGAGGCTGAGGGAGCTGCCCTTGTTCAGACTGGAGAGTGGAGGCTTTGCAGAGAGGGTATAACAGACATGCCTTGCCTACGATGAGATTTCCAAGAAGACACTGTGGTGCAAGGCAGGAGCACAGGAGGCAATGAGATGAAGGACGAGAGGGTCAGGCTCAATATAGGGAGAAACTTTTGCAACGTGAAGACAGTCAGACATGGGAAGCTGTTTCCCAGAGAGTGCGCTGCCTCCATCCCTGGCAGTTTCTCAGACCCATCTGGATAAAGCCGTGAGAAACCCGGTGTGACCCTGCTTTGTGTACAATGTTTTCTACAGATGTCTAAGAAGGTCCCTTCCAGCCTGGATGACACTTTCATTCCTTACCCTTCATGTCCTCAACATGAAGGAAAGCACTCAGGTTCCCTCTGACTGTGGAAAGAATTCACATCAGCTACAGGGCAGCATCACAGGCACCCCAAACAGTCCCAGTGACATCCCCGGCCTCATCTTTCATTTACGGGTTCCCTTTTTCCCCCCCTCTCAAATTCTGCATTCTTATCATCCTCACACCTTCCAAGAAGTCCAGCCTCCCCTGGCTGGCTGGGATGGAGGTAATTTTCTTCACAGCAGCCTGTACAGTTCCAGATTTGGGATTTGTGACCAAACCAGTGTTGATAACACTCCCATGTCTTAGCTATTGTTGAAGAGTGCTTGCACAGGGCCAAGGCTTTTGCCATTCCTCACGCTTCCCTGCTAGTGAGTAGTCTGGCAGTGGGCAAGAAGTTATGAGGGGACACAGTCAGGATGACTGACCCCAACTGACCAGAGGGATATCCCATCCCCTATGATGTCACGCTCAGCGATAAAAGCTGGAGGAGGAAGAAGGAAGAGGGGGCATTTGGAGATACACCATTGCTCTTCCCAAGTAACCGTTACTGGTGACAGAGCCCTGCTTTCCTGGAAATGACTAAACACCTGCCCGTCAATAGGAAGCAGTGAATGAATCCCTTTTCCTTCGCTTATAGCCACAGCTTTTGCTTTACCTATTCAAGTCATCTCATCTTGACCCATGAGTTGTTCTGAAATTGCCCTTCTGATTCTTCCCCCATCCCTCAGGAGAGGGCAGTGAGTGAGCAGCTGGGTGGGGGCTTAGCGGCTACATTGTGGACTGTTTTCTATTTTCACTAAAAACAGTAACACTATCATGCCCTAAAATTTCTTCTCCTTCCTGATGATGATAAACATAATTTCTTGACCTTTACTCGTGTCATTCATTCTTAGTTGACAAGACAGCTATAATTTCAGAGTATTTAGCCTCTGGCAGGAAGTTTTTAGAACAGTGCTTTTTCTCTCATTGCTTATCCTGTCATGGTAACACCTGTCAGACAATGTTGCCCCTAATTCATTTCTGCTCTCTAGCTTTCAGCCTTATTTCAAGTGTGTCTGTATTTGTGTGTGTCTATTTGTGTGAGTTTCTTGTTTTACCAAAAACATGTCAAGGGACAGATCCAAAAGTGGTAAAAGCGCAAAGCAGGCCAAATGTTTATGTGGTGGACACTGATACACCACCATTCTCTTCATTTTGGATCTCTGAAGGCCTAACCCTTCAGCAGAGTGCCTGCAAGGTCTGAAGCCCCTCCATCTGCCCTGTAGGTCGGCATTGAAAGTGAAATTCCTCCAGTCAGAGGTGGTGTTCCGAGTCTTCTCACAGCCTACAACACCACAGGGGTCAGGAGATATCCCAGGACACCTCAAGGGGCATCATACTCCTCTGGACCAAAAGGTGGAATCTCAGGGCTCATGGCATACCAACACCTGTGTTCAGGGATCTGGTCAAATGACCCATCTCCGTCTCTGTAGCGGTGCTTGAGTTTGCTCAAGGAACCCTTGAGTTGATCCCCATGCAACACTGGTTGTCCTCCTCCGCAGGAGGAGAACACAGGGGGCATCCCCTCAACACAGGGGGTATTCCCCATACCCATCCTCCCTGCCAGTCTCTCCAGCAGAGGCTGTTTTCCTCCACTGCAGAACCCCAGGCAGGCAAACTGTCCCACCACATCTCATTTAATCCAAAACCCTCACAGCTGTGGGACAAGCCACAGGGCTCCAGCTCCTCCTGCCTGTGAGCCACCTCCTCCTGCCCGTGCACCTTTGGGCTGCAGCAGCTCAGCTGTGGCACCAGGGTGGAGCACAGACTTCTAACAGGGAAACTTGAGCACTTATCCTGCCCAGAAGACCGTTGTGCAGGGAGCTGTGCTGCACTTCACGTAGAGCCTGGCCTTCACACCTGTGCTGTGCTGCATGGATCCCTTGGATGCTGGACAACCACAGGAGCTCATTGTCACAAGGAGCCTGCAGGCAGCTCCCACGCAGTACCAGCCCTTACGCCTCCTGCCTAGCCTTGCAGCAAGAAGTTCTCATGAGAACATTGTTTCTGTTTGACTGTAGAGATGATGAAAAGAGTTCTTTTCTTGTGAGAAAATCCTTATGGGTCCCTTCCAACCGGAGATATTCTGTGATTCTATCATCTCCAAGCTCCAGAATAGTCCATGCTGGACCCATTAGGGGTTGTGTGTGTATGTTTGTCTGTTTCTGGGCTAACTGGGGAGATGAGGGGATCCCAGGTCACCTTCTGGATAGGCTGCAATTCTCAGACCTGCTCTGGGAGGGATCTAAACCCTGTGTATGTCATATGGATCTATATCTTCCACAGCCACAGGCAACCATACAGAGTGACATGGCAGTGTTTGGGAGGTGAGGAGCAAGGATATGGTGATGGACCTCAAGGAGACTGCTTTTCCTACGTGTCCACACCTCCTTAGGAGACACTCTGCATCAATATCAATGGGAGAATTATTCTATCCATTTTTCAAAGTACTGTTTACACAACTTCCTCTTTAACTACACTCTTGAAACTTCTCTAATTAAGCATGCAAGTCTTGAAGACTAGATGTAAATGATGGAAGAGACATGGCTCCATCAGTCTTCTCTGATCACTGCCAGTCCCGGGCAAATACCTCAGATACACTGGGGCTTCCAGCAGTTTGCGCTGGGTGCTTATGGCCAGACCATGGAGCTCTGCCTGAAAACATGAGAACTGCTCCCAATAGTTCAAATGAAACAATTAAACCCACACTTTTTCATCAGCTGAAATGATTCAATACTTCCAAGAACATGTCCATGGTGGGATTTCTATCCTGCCAAACATGAATTTTCAGAATGTGTATTAATTGTGGGAGAAGAAATATTGACCTTACCCTGTGCTTGCCTTGCCTGTACTCTCCCTATTATGCTGTGGATTTAACCTTCCCAGTGTTTCTACCTGTCCTTATTAAACTCACCATGTCTGAAGTCATCTCTTCAGAAGCCTACCTGGACATGTGCACTTCCCATTGTTCTCCAGAGGGCTTCCTCCTCTTACCCTTTGATCATTCAGATCCCTCTCACCTGTCTCCCTGCTTTGAGCTTCAGGGAAGTAAAGCTTCATAGTCTGTCAGTAGTCTCTCTCAAACTCCCTACCGGCAACTCTTCAGTTGTGGTGATGGACCTCATTGGAAGTTGCCTAAACTAACCATGCAGCTGACAAGTCTGTTTTATTGTTGATTAAGTTCTCTTGTTTTATTTTTTATTTCTTTCCCTATTTACAAAAAAAAACCCCTTTCTGCCTGTTTACTTCCAGTTCTCTTAAGAAAAGCAGGTAGGAATTCCTGCAAAGAAGCTGTAACAATCAGGTGCAGGCTTCAGTGGAGAAGTCTGATGTAAAGAAAAGTGATGTAATTTCCAGGGGGCCAATGAGCCAAATAGGTATGTTGGAGAGGTGAGGAGGAAGGTTGTCCATGCTGTGTCTAGCCTCAAGGCACTGCTTTTCCTGTATGTGCACACCTCCTTAGGAGACACTCCGCATCAATATCAAGTGGAGAATTCTTCTACCACTTCTTCAAAGTGCTCATTGAAAACATCCTCTTTACCTGCCCTCCTGAAACCTCTCTGATTAGCTACACAAGTCTGCAGTACCTGAAGAAAATGATGGAAGAGTCATGGCTTGTTAGGGATTTTGGGATCTTAATGAGCCCCTGGTGTCTTTGGGGCTGAGTCCACAAAGCTCAGGTACTGGGAAGAGGCTGAGAAAACCTTTCAAAAGCAAACACCTGAAGTACCTTGCAGCATTAGTGGGTCCCACTGAGGGCCATGACTGACAAAGGCTCCCCATGGACTCGTTAGAGCAGTTAATCAGAGGCTGTGATTCCAGGTAGGCCAAGGCACTGTGCAGGTGCCTCTGATGCTGAGAAAGCCCTGGCTTTGCTTTATGAAGCACAAAGGCCAAGCCCTGATCTCAGGCCAGTGGGAAGGGGATCCTGTCCTTCACAGACAGCTCAGGGCTCCTCCTGGGAATGTGGGATCGGGCTGTGCAAGGCTGAGGCAAGGACAGCAATGGTGCAACAACTTCCAGCATCCTGTCGGAGTTCCAAGGAGGCAACAAGGTCCAAGTGCCATGAGGCCAACATGTCTTCTCATAGGCCTCGGTGGCAGAGACAACTGCCACAGCCAAAGGGGACAAAGATCTGCGTTCTCTTGGTGCCTTCCAGCCTTGCCAACACCCTTTGCCATCTCCACCGCAGGCTGCTCCACACTGTCCTACACCTGCCCCTCTGTCCCTACAGGCTGTACACATTCATCTCCCTTCCCCACCTTGCTCTCACCCCAGCATTTCTGTACCTTTACTGGTGTGTCTCCACCCTCACTGGCTGTTCTTTGAAACACAAAGCCATGGGCTGATCCAGACTCCCTCTGGGTAACCTCTTGCACCACAGCACTACCCTTCAAGTGACATTTCCTCATCCTGACATCCAATGTCCACCTGCCAAGTTCCACTTTGTGGCATTGTTTTTCTCTCTCCTGCTTTTCCCTGCTACCAAGGAAATCTCGACCATCTCAGAAACTACCCTTCAAGCAGGGAACCCAACCCGTAAGCCTTCTTGTGGTCTTTCACCTGGCCAGATAGAAGGAACCCCACCATGGTCTTCTAAATCACATGACTGCTGCTGGCCTTTCAGCTTCTCGGATAGACACAACGTGTGCCTGCTGCTGTCCCATCATATACTCAGGTGTATCGCCCTGCTCTGCACTCCTGTGAGGTGCCCCGTTGTCATGAGGAATGGACACAGGGACCTCAGTTCAAGGAAGCACGTGGCACCCAGTGCTGCATTCAGGCAGTTTCCCTTGGGATGTTACTCCCAACGTGAAGTGACCTTGAGGCACTGTCTGTGCCACAAGCCTTCATGGAACTCCCAGGTATAGCTGATGGCGTTTGTGCTCACTCGGGTTCATCGCACTTCACGTACACATTGTGCATGCTTACATCTCCTCTGGACAATGCAAACATGGACTTTTGACCTACTCATTCAGGGTCCTTCCATGGAGGGACAAAGAACCTCTCCAAGCTGGGGTGACAGGCCAGTGCTGGAAATGGTGGTTGTGAGGGGCTAGTTGAGGATGATTGCCCTGGGGCAGCTTCCCCAGGGTGTCCAGCAAAAACGGGCACAGGGCAGACCCTGCTCTGCTGGTCCTTCAGGTCTCTCACAGGAGGCCTGGCTGTGTGAGGACACTGCTGCTTGCCCCAACCCTGCACACTCACACTGCTTAGCTATACACCCTTTTTTTCAACTGGGGGCCACTTTGTTGGGCATGCTCTTGAGAGAAATTTTGGAAGAAGACCTAAGCCTTCAGGCACTGCCCTAAGGAGATCACGTTTCTTTACAGAAATGCTGTTATGGAGGCCAGCTCTGTCACAGAAGTGTCTGCTGCCTGTTCCTGCCTGTGGTCACAGGACTACCACAAAGCAGGGGGGGTGACTAATCTGCCAGAGCACTCAGGCCTTACGCCAACGCAAGGGATCAAAGAGGGTGTGGAAGTGCTGGTGCTCCCTGGCAGCGCTGCCATGCCAGGACTCTTCCTCTCCACCTATGAACACAGGGACTGTCCCTGCAGCTCCAAAAAGGCCTTGGAGGAAGCATCTCAGGGAAAAAAACCCAGCTTGCTGCAGGGCCCTTTCTTTTGTTTAAACTCACAGTGAGCACAGATCCTCATTTACACAGCCACTTGCTCAGAAAAGCAAAGGGGATGACAACATTATTGCAAGTAAAAAGCACAACCAACAACAAAAAATACAGAAGGCAGTCTGGGCTTGCAATGGACCATAGAATGTTTTGGGTTGGAAGGGACCTTAAAGATCACCTAGTTCCAACCCTACTGCCATGGGCAGGGACACTTTCCACTAGACCAGGTTGCTCAAAGCCCCATCCAACCTGGCCTTCATCACTTCCAGGGATGGCACATCCAAAAACCTCTCTGGGCAACCTCTTCCAGTGCCTCACCACCCTCACAGTGAAGAACTTCCTTACATCTAATCTAAGTCTACCCGCTTTCAGTTTAAAGACATTACCCCTTCTCTTATCACTATATGCCCTTGGAAAAAGTCCCTCTCTGCCTTTCTTGTAGGCCCCCTTTAGGTACTGGGAGGCTGCTCGAAGGTGTCCTCAGAGCCTCTCTTCTCCAGGCTGAACAACCTCAACTCTCTCAGCCTGTCTTCACAGGAGACATGCTCCAGCCCTCTGATCATCCTCGTGGCCCTTCTCTGGACTCTCTCCAACAGGTCCATGTTCTACTTATGCTGGGGGCCCCAGAGCTGGATGCAGTACTCCAGGTGGGGTCTTACGAATGCAGAGTAGAGGGGGAGAGTCACCTCCCTTGACTTGCTGGTCATGCTTCTTTTGATGCAGCCGTAGATAAGGTTGGCTTTCTGGGCTACGAGCGCATATTGTTGCATCATGTTGAGCTTCTTGTCAACACCCAAGTCCTTCTCTTCAGGGCTGCTCTCAATCCACTCATTGCCCAGCCTGTATTTGTGCTTGGGATTACCATGACCCACGTGCAGGACTTTACGCTTGGCCTTGTTGGACTTCAGGAGGTTTGCAAGGGCCCACCTCTCAAGCCCTGTCAAGGTCCCTCTGGACGGCATCCCTTCCCTCCAGCATGTCAACCACACCACACAGCTTGGTGTCGTTGGTAAACTTGCAGAGGGTGTGCTCAATCGCACTGTCCATGTCACCGACAAAGATGTTAAACAGTGTCAGTCCCAATACTGACCCCTGAGGAACACCACTCATCACTGCTGTCTGCTTGGACATCAAGCCTTTGACCACAACTCTTTGAGTGCGACCAGCCAGCTAATTCCTTATGCACTGAGTGCTCCGTCTGTCAAATCCATGTCCTTCCAATTCAGAGACAAGGATGTTGTGCCGGACAGTGTCAAATGCTTTGCCCAAGTCCAGGAAGATGACATCTGTTGCTCTTCCCTTATCCACCAACAATTTAAGGCCGTCCTACAAGGCCACCAAAATTATCCGGCATGATTGGCCCTTAGAGAAGCCATGTTGGCTGTCACCAATCACCTCCTTATTTTCCATGTGCCCTAGCATAGTTTCCAGGAGGATCAGCTGCATGATCTTGGGTCTTCCTTTATCTAAGTTTTTAAAAATGGGGGCTATGATTCCCCTTCTCCAGTCAGTGGCAACTTCCCTGGACTGCCACAACTTCTCAAATATGATGGATAGTGGCTTAGCCACTTCATCTGCCAGTTCCCTCAGGACCTGTGGATGCATCTCATCAAGTCTCATGGACTTGTGCACCTCCAGGTTCCTTAGATGGTCTTGATGCTGATCTTCTCCTACTGTGGGTGGTTCTTCATTCTCCCAGGTCCTGCCTTTGCCTTCTGTGACTTGCGTGGTGTGGCTGGACCACTTGCCGGTGAAAACTGAGGCAAACATGTCACTGCTTACCTCAGCTTTCTCCATGTCCTGGGTAACCCGCTCTCCCGCTCCCTTCCAGAGAGGTCCCACATTTTCCCTGGTCTTCCTTTTATCACCGACATACCTACAGAAGCATTTCTTATTGCCCTTGACATCGCTTTCTGGATTTCATTCTGTCAGGGCTTCAGCTTTCTTAACCTGATGCCTGGCTGCTCAGACAATTTCTCTGTATTCCTCCCAGTCTACCTGTCCTTGCTTCCACCCTCTGTAGGCTTCCTTTTTGTGTTTGAGTTTGTCCAGGAGCTCCTTGTTCATCCATGCAGGCCTCCCGGTGGTTTTGCCTGACTTCCTCTTTGTTGGGATGCATGGCTCCTGAGCTTGGAGGAGCTGATCCTCAACTATTAAGCAGCTTTCTTGGGCCCCTCCTCCCTCCAGGGCTTCATCCCATGCTACTCTATCAAGCAGATCCCTGAAGAGGCCAAAGCCTGCTCTCCTGAAGTCCAGGGTAGCCAGCCTGCTGTGCACCCTCCTCACTGCCCTAAGGATCTTGAACTCCACCATTTCATGGTCACTGCAGCCAAGGATGCCCTTGAGCTTCACGTTCCCCACCAGACCCTCCTTGTTGCTGAGAACAAGGTCCAGCATAGCACCTCTCCTCATTGGCTTCTCTATCACTTGGAGAAGGCAGTTATCATCAACACATTCCAGGAGCCTCCTGGATTGCTTATGCCCTGCTGTGTTGTCCCTCCAACAGATAGCAGGGTGTTTGAAGTCCCCCATGAGGACCGGGGCTTCTAAATGTGAGGCTGCTCCTATCTGTCTAAAGAGGGCCTCATCTGCTCGGTCTTCCTGGTTGGGTGGCCTGTAGCAGACCCCCACAAGAATGTCACCTGTCTCTCCCATCCCTTTATTCCTGATCCATAAGCTCTCGGTCAGTTCCTCATCCATCCCCTGATGGACCTCGACGCATGCCAACTGGTCACTGACATTGAGGGTGACAAGCCCTCCTTGTCTCCCCTGCCTCACCTTCCTATAGAGCCTGTATCCATCCATTCCAACACTCCAGTCATAGGTGCCATCCCACAATGTCTCCATGATGCCAGGAAGATGTTGTGTTGTGATAACGTGTTGTCTGTCACATCCCACGATTTCTCCTGCCATGTCCCATAGCTTCCCATATCAAGTACAGGTGGCTTCACCCCAGGGCCTGGCCTCACCAGGGGCCCAGTCATCTGTCTGCAGCCTTCCCAGCTGGTGTCCTTCATGACCTCATGGTGCCAACCCACTTGTGGGCAATCACATTGCTATCATCAGGTAACCTCACAAGCAACAGCCCAACCATGTTGCCTTTGCCTACATCTACCCCTCTGCACTGCATGAGCTGTCATCTGTGTCTCCCTGGGGTTTGTGATGAGCTTGATGATATCACAGCATCTGCCTGCCTGCCACACGTCAGTCATGTTACTGCAACAGAAATGGACTCACACTCCACCTCACAGCAATGCCATCTTCACCTTCCTCTGCATCTCCCCTCTCCCAAGATCTCAGCACTGCTGGGTGGGTTTTCCGACACTCCAGGTGACAGCACTGGGCCTGCCTCAGCACCTGGCCAATTGGGTTGCTTCCAAAGAAGCGACTTCAAAATCCACTTCCCACCTACCATGCCTCTCCTTGCATCATCCTCTTCCAGCAACAGGAGTCACCTCCCAGACAACCTCCCACAACCCTTCCCCTTTACCTGCCTCCCCTCTCCCCTCTCCAGCACTGTCCTTTCTGCTGGGCAGGCAGAAACGTGCTCCCCCAGCCCACGGGGACTGCAGAGCCCTGGTGGGACAGCTGGAGTGGTGGGAGGGCAGCCATGGGTGCCAGGGGCTCCTCAGAAAGGCAGGTGGAGGGTGAGGAGGTGGAGGGGAGCTCTGTGCAAAGGGGAGGCTGGCGTGCACAGAGCCTTGCCTTGGAGGAAGCCTCACGGTCACAGGTCCTCGATGACATGGCAAGTTGAAGCACCCCACAGTCCGCTGGGAGGGCAGCAGGGCTGGACACAAGGAACCCAGGGGATTCCTGCAGGGTTGAAAAAGACAGCATTTTGACAGAGACACTGAATGAGATGTCTAGGTCTGGTCTCTTCCTGACAGACAGGGTGGATCTGTCTGGGGATGGGAAGGAGGAGGGCAGCCATGGCTGCTACCACCATGAGATGGTGGAGAAGTAGGATAACTAGCAGAATGGCAGTGTGGGACTGCAGGAGAGCTGATTTCAGTTAGCTGAGGCTCTGCTTGGACTGTTCTGGAGGACAAAGGGGCTGTGAGTCCCTCCTGGATCTTCAGGGACAACGTCCTTCAAAGCCCAGGCAGAAGCCAGCCTCACTGCCTAACGAGCAGGGAGTCAAGCAGGGCCTGGCAAGAGATCAGCATGGACCAACAGGGACCCTCTTGACGTAGGAGGTCCAACACCAGAAGGAAGTGCAGGGAGGCTGGAGGGGGAACAGCCTGCCCAGGAGGCAGACAGACACCTGGTCTGTGTGTGCAGGGATGGAGCCAGCAAAGCCAGAGATTGGTCGTGGCTGGAAAAGGCCATGCATGGGGAGGGCACCCAGAAGGGCTTCTCTAAATGTGTTGTCAGCACAAGGACGGCAACCGAGGGAACCCTGGTCACAGTGGCCAGTGGGGCACGGGGATGGAGTGACAAAGCCAGTGTAAATACAGCAATTCCTCAGAACCAAGATTCTCCCTCGGGAGTCCTGCCACAGAGCAGGACTGGGACCGAGCTACCAGAGCACTCAGGGCTTACACCAAGCCAGGGCTCAGAAGGAGAGTGTGGGAGTGGAAAGAGAGCAGCTCTGGGAAGACGAATTGCTGTTGCTGCCTGGCAGTGCTGCTGTGCTGAGACTCTTTTCCCCTTCCCCTCTGCACACAGGCACTGCCCTGCAGCTTCACCAGGTTCTCAGAGGAACATTCTTGTACAAACAAGTTGCTGGAGGGTCCTTTATTCTGTTGAATAACAGAGCGAGAACTGTGCCTCATTTACACAGCCTCTAGGTCAAATTCTACAGGTAGACAGTGAATTACAAGTGGGATGAATCATAAAATTTCAATGAGCACAACATTATCAAAAGAAAAACAAAGAACCCCCACCCCCACGCCCAAGAACCTGAGAAGGCAGGCTGGGTATTTAATGAGTTACATTATAAATGCTCTGTAGAAAAAAACAGGCAGTTTATTGCTTCTGAAAAGCACCCGCTCATCGTTTTCCGCAGGGCATCCTTGAGCTCCTGGTTCCTCATGCTGTAGAGGAGGGGGTTCACTGCTGGAGGCACCACCGAGTACAGAACTGCCGCCACCAGATCTAGAACTGGGGAGGCGAGGGATGGGGGCTTCAGGTAGGCAAACACTGCAGTGCTGATAAACAGGCAGACCATGGCCAGGTGAGGGAGGCACGTGGAAAAGGCTTTGTGGCGTCCCTGCTCAGAGGGGATCCTCAGCACGGCCCTGAAGATCTGCACATACGAGAAAAGAATGAAAACAAAACAACCAAATGCTAAACAGACACCTAGCCCAAGAAACCCAACTTCCCTGAGGTAGGAGTGTGAGCAGGAGAGCTTGAGGATCTGGGGGATTTCACAGAAGAACTGGCCCACAACATTGCCTTGGCAGAGTGGTAGTGAAAATGTATTGGCCGTGTGCAGCAGAGCATAGAGAAACCCACTGGCCCAGGCAGCTGCTGCCGTGTGGACACAAGCTCTGCTGCCCAGGAGGGTCCCGTAGTGCAGGGGTTGGCAGATGGCAACGTAGCGGTCGTAGGCCATGATGGTGAGGAGAGAATATTCCGCTGTGATCAAGAAGAGAAAGAAAAAGACCTGTGCAGCACATCCCCAGTAGGAGATGGCCCTGCTGTCCCACAGGGAATTGGCCATGGATTTGGGGACAGTGGTGGAGATGGAGCCCAGGTCGAGGAGGGAGAGGTTGAGGAGGAAGCAGTACATGGGGGTGTGGAGGTGGTGGTCGCAGGCTACAGTGGTGATGATGAGGCCATTGGCCAGGAGGGCAGCCAGGTAGATGCCCAGGAAGAGCCAGAAGTGCAAGAGCTGCAGCTGTCGCGTGTCTGCAAATGGCAGGAGGAGGAACTCAGTGATGGAGCTGCTGTTGGACATTAGCTTCTTCTGGGCATGGGGCACTGTTCAAGAGGGTAAAGACAGTGACAAGTTAGAAGAAAATTCTTTGAGCTAAAGCTAATGCATTTCTCATAGAAACCCCACCAAAGCTGCCTCTCGTATTTCAGAAAGACCTTTGTAGGTCCCTTTCTTGAGCTGTGCTTGGTGCTGGCTGAGGGTGCCACTAGGAGCAGCGGGCTCTGCTGTGGGCTACAGGGGAGTCAGTCCTGCCCTACAGCAAGAGGTAAATAGGAACATGGTGTCATCTTAGAGTAAATCCATTTGTCATATCAAAGAGCTTTTCAGCATTGTCACTCCCAATGCAACCAAAACTGGGGATTTTGTTTTGAGTATTTGTTCTGGTTTCCACACGCCAATTAAGGAGTGCTTTTGGCAGGGAAAGAAGTGAAAGTCCTAAAGATGGAGTGTCCTGAAAGGAGAGCTTTGTCATTTGTGTCACTGGGAGCCTGGGGATTAGGAGGGGATTGCGATATTTTACTCACATGGACAAATGTCTGAAATGCACCCAAATTCCTCCTCCCCATTCTTCTCCAGTGACAAGAAAAAAGGGAGCAGGGACAGGAGGACAAAAATGGATAAACACTACAGACCTGCTGCCAATGGAGGCAGGAGAGGGACAGATGGCAGGGTATTTGATAATTTCTTCTCTTCAGGGCTGAGGCCACTGAGAAGGTGACTGAGTCTCCATGGCCGTAAGGGCAGAGGATCTGCTGGGTGGGAGAAAAGACCACAGGTTTCTCTAGTGATGTCAGGGAGCTGCCCGAATTCCCCCTCCCATGGCATTTCTGGGAGCAGCTCCCTCCTCTCACTCCCTGCCCCTGTCTCTGCTGCCTGGAGCTGTCCCTGTCAGCAGCTGCTTCTCCATCCCCTTGTCTCCTCCCTCTCCCTGCTCACAGACCCATTCCCACCCGCTGTGTGCTCAGCTCTGCCCTGCAGACCCCTCCTGGCAGCCAGGCACTGCCCAGGGGCATCTCTGTGTGTGCAGGGTCTAAAGACCACGTCAGACAAGTCCTAAGGACAACTGGGGTATCGGTGCCTTCTCCAGAGGGGACAAATGAATTTTAGTCTCATACTGCCCACCCGCCCACCAGGATGATAAAAGTTCAAAGCAAAGACTCCTTACCTTTCAGGAAAATACTGCCTTGATGTTCTTCTTGAAAGTCTGCTTGGAAATGCCCAGGGCTGAGCTGGAGATGTGAGCAAACCTGACCCATGCAGCACCCTCTCGACAGCAGCAGCACCCTGCTCTGCCCTTCCAGGGGACATTTCTTTCACCCACTCTTTCTCCCCACACTGCCATGGGGAGTTCCCTGCACAGGCTGAGTGCTGACCCTGGCAGGCAGCAAAGTCCCTGCTCCATCACTCAGCCCCTGAAACACCAGGACCCTGCTCTGAAGGACAGCCCTGGGCACCCCTGCATGCACACCCGGCTTCACAGCCCTGCAGCTGGTGCCAGGAGAAGGCAGCCCTCATGCCCTGTCCCTCTGACAGGGCAGCAGGGAAGCCCTGCTCTGCAGCACACCCTTCTCCTCTACACCAGAGAAATGAAGCCAGTCCTCCTGCCAGATCCCATACACTGTCAGATGTGCCAGTGTTCGGAGATCCCTGCAGGAACTGAAGCTCTATTGCCCTGCACCCACAGACTTACCATGCAGAGGGCTGGGAAGATTTCTCCCGCAGTGAGCTCTCAGCATCCTCCCACTCCACACTGCCTTTAAGCTCTCTCTGCCTTGCAGGTCTCCTCTCGATGCCTGCAGGCAGTGCCCCCAGCCCTGCTCCTGGGCAGAGCTGTCTCTCTGCAGCGCTGCCCGCTTGCCATGAGCTCCCTCTGTCCCAGGAGCCCAGCCCAGCTCAGCAGCAGAGGACCAGCCCAAGGCAGCACTTGCTCTGCCCCCTCTGGGCTCCCTCCAGCTGTCCCTGGGCCTCCAGGGGAACCTGCTGGGAAACAGGCTGAAGCAATCACGGATGTTCCCTCCCGCACCTGGGGAGAGACACTGCTTTCCAGCAGGGTCGTTGCTCTGCTGAGAGACAGACTTAGGTCCAAGAATCCACTTGTCTGAGAATCATACAATCACTGAGGTTGGAAAAGAACCTTAAGACCAACAATTCCAACAATGAACCTAACACCAGCTAGTCCACCAGTAAACTGTGTCCTAAACACAGTGTCTTTTAAATACCTCTAAGGAGGGTGACCCAACCACTTCCCTGGGCAGCCTCTTTCTTCCGCCATCATTGGGCAGGACACGCAGACAGTGACAGGCAGGGATCTCCTTTAGCCCTGCTGAGGGAAAGGGAGCCAGCTGAGTCCATGGAGGCACCTCATGCTGGGTCTGTAGTCCTGGGGCTGAAAGGGGACTCAGCTCCCTCCCATGCCCACCACCAACCCACAGGAGGTGGGATTCCTCTTGCCTCAGTGCAGGTCTGCATTAAATAGGCACCTGCATGTCTGCTCCTGGGTACATCTTGCCTTCAAAGACAGCATCCTCCAAGCACAGCCATGGTTCATATCAAAACTCAGCTGAAACTCAAAAGGCAATTCAAGGGCAGCAAGATAAGCTGTTGCTACGTCAGGAACAGTTAAAGAAGAAAGAGAGATACTACGGGACCACTATTAAATTAATTGATAATAGGAGTAGGCAGATCTGAGACTGCCAATGTCGTCTTTGCCTCAGTTACTGCCAGCAAGGTCTCCCAGGCCTTTGTGCTTTGAGGCAGGACACTGGAAGGGAAAGGGGAACAACCAGTGGTGGATGAGGATCACGCCAGGGCTTACCTAGCAAACCACACCCTTACCAGTCCATGGGAGCAGAGGGGCTGCAGTCAAGGGTACTGAGGAGGTGCTGGTCTGTTCTGATCCCAGTAAGGAAGGCACTCAGACTCTGTGAGGCATCATTTAAAATGCTCTTCCTTAGGTCTAGGGCTATAAGGAGAGAATTGTACAGATAATCTTATGTCCCTTTAGATGGCTGGAACCCCAGGTCATGTAGCATGGATGTAGAAGAATGAGGAGGGTGGAAGCCCCCTGTATGAAGGGGAAGCTTGGAGTTATGGAGGTCCTCCATGTGACGGGCAACAGGTTGGGTTAGCTTTTGTCACTGAGGATCAGAGGAGTCAGTAAGAGTGACATTGTGCTGGCAGTTACAAACTACTTGATGCTGGGAGAGGAAACAGAAAAGGTCTTTTGTCAGCAGCCAAGGAAGTCTCCATGTTAATGGTCAGGTGCCTATGGGGGACTGGCAGTGCCCTGGCATTCACCGGCCAGGCAAAGCAACAGGTTGCCAACAGCCTGAAGGATCTTGGGACACCTTCTTCACAGAGCTGCTAGGTGGGCCAACGATGCTGATGCTCACCTGGACCTGACCCTGCCTCTCTTTGGGACAGCTTCCTTAGTAACACCTGCAGCCCGGAGGGTGATTCCCTGGGCCTGCACCAGGCAGCGACCGTGTTTCTCTGCAGCACTTGCCCTTTCCTCCCTGGGTATTGACCATGTCTCTCCATTCCACATTCATGGATCCCAAACTACCAGTTGAGGAAACACATTTTGGTGAGGGGAAGACCTGCCCGAGGCACGCCTGCACTTTGTGAGTCCCAAGAGCTTGTGCAAATCTCGGGGTGGAGCTCATTTGCTACCCACATTTGTATTGCAGATGGTTGGGGAGCAGCATTACCAAGCAGGAAGTGAGAGAGTTGCTCCCAGGACAAGATCTGCCTGATGGGGATGGAGCTTACAGCTGCAGTGTCTCCGAGTCATTGCCCCGCATAAGGTGTGTTTGATATATGGCCGTGTTCCTGGAAATAATGCCATTTGGGTGACTTCTTCTCACCATCAAAACTAGGCAGGATGAATCCCATCCCTGGCAAAGAGCATGCATAAACTGAAGGAACTGCCCCTCACCTGCCCAGCGCTGGCCTTGGCATGGGGAGCACCTTCTGGGCCTGAATGGACAAGCACAGCTGTGCCCTGCCTGCAAAGCTCAGGAACTGTTCTCCACTCTTAAAGAAAAAATGAGCACATTTTTCATCAGCTGAAATGCATCAAACACTGCTCCTTCACAGACGATGTTTTCCCATGATGTCAAGGTGGAAATTTCCAGCCCAGGTACTATGCTCAGGAGAAGATATCCTGATCTTCCCCATTACACCCGTGACACTGCTCTGCCTAGTATCCTGTGTATTGACTCTCACCGCTCTCTCACGGGTTTCCACATGTCCTGCTTGAACTGACCATTTCCAAAGAAATCTTTCCAGCAGCCTGCCTGGATGTCTGCATTTCCCAGTGTCCATCCAGCTTTCCTCCCCTCATTGGTCTCTACCCATTCAAACACCTCTCAGCTACCCAGGTGCTGCTCAGAGCTTCAGGTGCTTTAAAGCTTGCCTTGACTTTCAGTAGTCTGCTTGATGGTCTCTTGAGCCAACTCCTCCATTGTGTTTGTACCTGTTCTCCTGAGTATCTCACTGAAAGTGTTCCACTAAGGTGACACGCAGTGGAAAGTGGACTTCAGTGGAGGAAACGTGGACTTCATACGTTATTTTTTAATGAATTGTTTTTCTTTGCTCCATTTTTTTTGTTTTAATAATGGCAGGTAAGCAACATTCTTCTGTGATTGTGTGCAGCTGGTTCTCCAAATAAAGCCAGTGGGGATCTGTTCAAATGAGCTGAATCACTCAGCTACAGACTTTACTGGGAAAAGCTTGGATTTGACAAATCATGATGCAAGTCCAGGTGACCACAGAGAGAAATGATGGATGGAGGTGGTGGTGAGGGACCGCTGATGACGATGGGGCACAGGACAATGATCTCCCATACATTGTCTGACAGAAACAATCTTACCACTTCCTACGTGTTCAGACATCATCCGCAGATGCTGTGGATCAATATGAATTGGAGAAGGCTGAGATTATGTGTTCTGTAAGCAGCAAGACAAAGAAAACTGGAAACAGAAGAGATGCTGATTTTTTTGTTACTTATCATTTCAATCTTCTCTGCTCGGCTATACTCCTGAAATTTCTCCAATGAGGCCCAAAAGACTTGAAGAGTTAGGGAAAGTGATGCACAGAGACATGGCTTGTTAGGGTGTTTTGCATGTTAAGGAGCCCTCTGGTGCCCAGTTCCTGAACTGCAGATACTGAAAGCAGGAACAAGCCTCTGACAAAGTGGAAGGCAGCAGAAAACCCCAAGTTTCTGAGGGTGTTGGAGGCCTCATTGAGGGCCAACACTGACAAAGCCATGCAGGGAATGACCAGTCAATGTGTCGATCCCTGGGGGCTAAATATGCAAAAACTTAGAGACACTAGTTGCAGGTGGCAAAGGCAATGAGCTGGTGGCTCTGATCACATGTAAGCCCTTGGTGTTTGTTAATCATCAGAGTGGCCAAGCCCTGACCCCCAGGGCCTGGTAGAAGAGGTCCTTTCCCTCATGCGTTGCTCAGGCCTCTACTGAAGGTCAGGGTGAGTGCGGGTGTGTGTACAACTTGGTGGTAGATTTTGTTGCTTTAAACACAAAGCTGTGGTGTTCTGGGGATCTGGCAATGCCTCTAAGTTCCCCACAACTCATCCAGCCTCCTTCATAGTCCTGCTGACAGTCCTCAATCACCTGAGATGTCCCAGTCTCAGACTTGTTTGCATCCCCAGATTGGATCCATATGCCCAGCACTACACTGCCATTACTCCGGCTGCCCTAAAATCCCAACTTGAACTATTCCACAGTAGCATGACTGCCACTTGCTCCTTCGGGTCCTCTTCTGGCCTGTAACACACTCTCTGCTATGCACACCCCGCTCTCTCCCTGCACTCGCACGAGTCTCCCAAAACCTTCTCACTTCCCCTGCAGCAATGAGACCTCACTCCAGGAGGTTCATGGATTCTCAAGGTTGATGTATGTGAGACAAGGGGAGCCAAAGGAATCTCAGTAGACATAATAAAGGGGGATGAAAGATGATGTTTAGTGCTTACATTGTTGAAATTAGCTGAGGCAGACAGTTCCTGATAAGAAACAGGAGCTGGCCTCAAGAGCCAGCCAAGACTGGTCTTGCAGCTTGGGTGAATACCAAGAAAACACTGAGCCTGCACAAGGAAAGAGGTTACTAGCGGTGACGGAGTCATCTATCTTCATCTCTGCGACCACCAGACGACCACCAGAAAGAGGCACTGTGCAAGCGCAGCTGGGAGGAGACTATGGAAATGACCTCTCAGAGCTAATTTTAATATGAAGCGGGGATAGCTCATGCATATGTATAGGCATATTGTGAATATGTAATACCTGACTGTATAAACTTGAGGCGAACTGCCGAGTCGGGTGCTCACGACTTTGGTGGGACTACCCCCTGTGCTGCCAAGCGCTGCATGAACATACCTACTTTACAATCCCACTGACTGTGGAGTCTGTTTTCCGCATGTCAGAAGTTTCCTGAATTCCAGGCAAGTGTGGGTAGTGAAGGAGAGGAAGACAGGAAGGTCGGCTCACGGGCCATGAGGAGCAGTGTTCAGCCACCCCCAGCAATGGGCATTCCCCATCTGCCAGGTTGAGGCATGCTCCCCTGATGGAAAATTCTCATGTAACCCCTGGTTTGTGCAGGGTCCTGCAGCCACACTCCCAGGGCACACCTACTCCTCCTCCACCTACAGACATCAACTGCTTTCCATTGCTGGGCTCAGGTGTGGTTGTAAGGATTTGCTAAAGCCCTGAACCACCTCCTTGATTGTTGATAACTTCACCCTCTCTCACATCACTACACACCTCCAGTCACTGCCTAATCACTAACTGACAAGTTAGGAAGCTCTCAAGGCATTCCTCAGGTAATTACCATGTTTCTCCATTCAAGATTCATGCATTCGAGAAGCACCAGTTGAGGAAACACATCAAGATGTGTGAGGGGAGGATATCCCTGAGTCACCTCTGTACTCTTGGAGGTGTGAGTGCTTTTGCAAGGCTCCAGGAGTTCATCTGGTGCCATGCATTTGGTGTTCCCTTCTTGAAACGCAAAGCCTTGAGCTGATCCAGACTCCTTCAGAGTGTCCTATTGTACCACAGCACTTTTTGATGTTGATACATTTATTCATTTCATTCCTGTCATTCAGTCTTACTTGACAAGGTAGCTCTTAATTAATAGTGTGTAACCTCTGGAATGAAGTTTTTAGAGCATTGTTTTTTTTCTCTCATTCCTGACTGTTACCATTTAATGGCAAGAGCTCTCTCCTGAGGGGAATGTTTCTTTGCATGGGTACTTGGAGAGATCATTCTTGTGCTTGGAGGAGGCTGTCCTGTCAGGCCTGTCAGATTTGCTCATGCTCCTTCACCCTTCAGAGCTGCTTCCCATGGCACCACCTGGATCAGTCTCCCAAGTAAGTCAAAGACTTCTCCTCCTGAGTCCAGAGTCTGTGCTCTGCTGCTGGGCTCCCTCACTGCCCTTTGGTGTCTGAGACCCCACAGTTTCATGGTCATGACGCCAAGGCTGACGCTGGTGATCACATCCTGACCAGCATTTCCTTGTTGGCCAAGGTCCAGGTGAGCATCAGCCTTGTTGGCCCACCTAGCAGCTCTGTGAAGAAGGTGTCCCAAGATCCTTCAGGCTGTTGGCACCCTGTTGCTTTGCCTGGCCAGTGAATGCCAGGGCACTGCCAGTCCCCCATAGGCACCTGATCATTAACCTGGGGAATTCCTCGGGTGACAAAAGACCTTTTCTGTTTCCTCTCCCATCATCAAGTAGTTTGTAACTGCCAGCACAGTGTCACTCTTACTGACTCCTCTGATCCTCAGTGACAAAAGCTAACCTAACCTGATGCCCGTCACATGGAGGACCCCCATAAATCCAAGCTTCCCCTTCATACAGGGGGCATCCACCCTCCTCATTCTTCTACATCCATGCTACACTTCCTGGGGTTCCACCCATCTAAAGGGACATAAAATTATCTGTACAATTCTCTCCTTAGAGTGCTAGACCTAAGGAAGAGCATTGTAAATGATGCCTCACAGATTCTGAGTGCCTTCCTTACTGGGATCACAACAGATCAACACTTCCTGGTGAAAGACAATCTCTCAGTACCCTTTATTGCAGCCCCTCTGGTCCCACGGACTGGTAAGGGTGTGGTTTGCTAGGTAAGCCCTGGCGTGATCCTCATCCACCACTGGTTGTTCCCCTTTCCCTTCCTGAGTCCTGCCTCAAAGCACAAAGGCCTTGGAGACCTTGCTGATGGTAACTGAGGCAAAGACAACATAGGCAATCTCAGATCTCTCTACAGCTATTATCAATTAATTTAATAGTGGTCCTGGAGTACCTCTCTTTTTTCTTTAACTGTTCCTGAAGTAGAAACACCTCATCTTGGTGACCTTGCATTGCCTTTTGAGTTTCAGCTGAGTTTTGGTATGAAGCATAGCTGTGCTTGGAGGATGCTGTCTTTGAAGGCAAGATGTACCCAGGAACACTGTTCAAATGCTTGGGCTGTTCCTTGGCTGGATCGTCAAGGGAGTGAGAAAGGACCCCGGTGTGATGTGCTTTGTGATGACACAATGCCTGCAGCTAATGGGTAGAAGAAGGGACAGAATTTGCCTCTCTGATGGCACCTGATGACTGGTGCCTCTGACTGATGGCAACCGTCAATGGCACAAAGGCACCAAATCATACCGTCTGAGATGCCATCTGGGGTGTCTGTCACACACCCTCCCTGAAGGAGAATTGCTTTTTGTATAGGCCCTGTGATTCCCAGGCCAGCCCTGGCATCTCCTGTAGCTCTGTGGGCCTGGCTGAACCTGGAATTGAGTAGCTGCTCTGAATTCTGTAACCCACTGTGGGGCTGAACATGAGACAACTGCCAATATTGTCAGCCAAGATCTAGTCAATCCAACAGTTGGAGAAGAGGAAGAGAAAGACTGAGCTCTACCTATGGCACATGACTCCATTCCATCGGAGGAATACCTCTGTATAGCTCCATATGCCACGCTAAACATCTTAAGGAGGGGCAGGTTCCATTGCCCTTAGCTTGGGCACCAGCTGACATTTCACTTGGCCAAAGGAAATTCCCAGGAGCTGCTAAGAGGTGCTCAGATGTTGTCGTGTCTCTGTATCTGCCTGCACATATCTTGGATCTGTCTCTATTACATGCACACCTCTCTGACCACCTCTGGCACCTCCAATGTCACCAGACATTTGCATCTGAACACCTCACTCCTGGCCTCGATCACCATTGATTAGCATGGGAGCTGAGACAAGGAGATCACGTGCAGTTGTCTATTTCATGCAGACCTGCACTGAGGCAAGAGGGATCCCACCTCCTGTGGGATTGTGGTGGGCATGGGAGGGAGCTGAGTCCCCTTCCAGCCCCAGGACTACAGACCCAGCATGAGGTGCCTCCATGGACTCAGCTGGCCCCCTTCCCTCAGCAGGGCTAAAGGAGATCCCTGCCTGTCACTGTCTGCGTGTCCTGCCCAATGATGGCAGAAGAAAGAGGCTGCCCAGGGAAGGGGTTGAGTCACCCTCCTTAGGGACACGGTGTAGTGGTGGACTTGCTAGTGTTAGGTTCACAGTTGGACTTGGTGATCTTAAGGGTCTTTTCCAACCTCAATGATTCTCTGATTCTCAGACAAGTGGATTCTTGGACCTAAGTCTGTCTCTCAGCAGAGCAATGACCCTGCTGGAAAGCAGTGTCTCTCCCCAGGTGCGGGACGGAACATCCGTGATTGCTTCAGCCTGTTTCCCAGCAGGTTCCCCTGGAGGCCCAGGGACAGCTGGAGGGAGCCCAGAGGGGGCAGAGCAAGTGCTGCCTTGGGCTGGTCCTCTGCTGCTGAGCTGGGCTGGGCTCCTGGGACAGAGGGAGCTCATGGCAAGCGGGCAGCGCTGCAGAGAGACAGCTCTGCCCAGGAGCAGGGCTGGGGGCACTGCCTGCAGGCATCGAGAGGAGACCTGCAAGGCAGAGAGAGCTTAAAGGCAGTGTGGAGTGGGAGGATGCTGAGAGCTCACTGCGGGAGAAATCTTCCCAGCCCTCTGCATGGTAAGTCTCTGGGTGCAGGGCAATAGAGCTTCAGTTCCTGCAGGGATCTCCGAAAACCGCCACAGCTGACAGTGTATGGGATCTGGCAGGGGGACTGGCTTCATTTCTCTGGTGTAGAGGAGAAGGATGTGCTCCAGAGCAGGGCTTCCCTGCTGCCCTGTCAGAGGGACAGGGCATGAGGGCTGCCTTCTCCTGGCACCAGCTGCAGGGCTGTGAAGCCGGGTGTGCATGCAGGGGTGCCCAGGGCTGTCCTTCAGAGCAGGGTCCTGGTGTTTCAGGGGCTGAGTGATGGAGCAGGGACTTTGCTGCCTGCCAGGGTCAGCACTCAGCCTGCACAGGGAACTCCCCATGACAGTGTGGGCAGAAGGTGTGGGTGAAAGAAATGACCCCTGGAAGGGCAGAGCAGGGTGCTTCTGCTGTCGAGAGGCTGCTGCATGGGTCAGGTTTGCTCAGAGCTCCAGCTTAGCCCTGGGCATTTCCGAGGGGACTTTCAAGAAGAACGTCAAGGCTGCATTCTCCTGAAAAGTAAGGAGTCTTTGCTTTGAATTTTTATCATCTTGGTGGGTGGGTGGGCAGTGTGAGACTAAAATTTATTTCTCCCCTCTGGAGAAGGCACCGAGACCCCAGTTGTCCTTAGCACTTGTCTGAGGTGCTCCTTAGCCCCTGCACACACAGAGATGCCCCTGGGCAGTGCCCGGCTGCCAGGAGGGGTCTGCAGGGCAGAGCTGAGCACACAGCGGGTGGGATGGGGTCTGTGAGCAGGGACAGGGAGGAGACAAGGGGATGGAGAAGCAGCTGCTGACAGGGACAGCTCCAGGCAGCAGAGACAGGGGCAGGGAGTGAGAGGAGGGAGCTGCTTCCAGAAATGCCATGGGAGGGGGGATTCAGGCATCTCCCTGCCATCAGCGGAGAAAACCCTTGGTCTTTTCTCCCACCCAGCAGAGCCTCTGCCTTTACGGCCATGGGACTAAGTCACCTTCTCAGTGGCTTCAGCTCTGAAGAGAAGATATTATCAAACACCCTACCATCTGTCCCTCTCCTGCCTCCATATACAGCAGCTCTGTAACATCTGCCCAAGTTCCTCCTCCTGTCTCTACTCCTCTTTTTTTTATCACTGGTCTGGGATGGGAGGTAGGATTCAGATGCACCTCACAGACCGAGCCTGCGGGTCTTGCCATGTAGAATTCTCCATGGGAGTTAAGTGTCCAAATCCCCGCCTAATCCCCAGGCTCCCAATGATAGAAATGAGAAACCTCTCCCGTTAGGACAACCCAAATTTAGGAGATTCGCTTCTTTCCCTACCAAATGCACTCCTTAAGAGTGGTGGGTAAACTAGAACAAAATACACCAAAAAAAAATCCCTTGGATTTTGTTTGCTTTTCGTTGAATTGGAAGCGACAATGTTGAAAAGCTCTGTGATATAATGAGTGGATTTAATCTGATATCACCCCCTGTCCCTATTTACCTCTTGCTGTAGGGCAGGACTGACTCCCCCAGACCCCACAGCCGAGACAACTGCTCCCAGTGGCACCCTCAGCCAGCACCAAGCATATATCTCATGATACGACCTGCCAAGGGTCTTTCCGAAATAGGAAAGGCAATTTCAGTGGGGTTTCTATGAGAAATGCGTTAGGTTTAGCTCAAAGAATTTTCTTCTAACTTGTCACCGTCTCTCCCACTTGAACAGTGCCCCATGCCCAGAAGAAGCTAATGTCCAACAGCAGCTCCATCACTGAGTTCCTCCTCCTGCCATTTGCAGACACGCGACAGCTGCAGCTCTTGCACTTCTGGCTCTTCCTGGGCATCTCCCTGGCTGCCCTCCTGGGCAACAGCCTCATCATCACCGCCGTAGCCTGCGCCCACCACCTCCACACCCCCATGTACTTCTTCCTCCTCAACCTCTCCCTCCTCGACCTGGGCTCCATCTCCACCACCGTCCCCAAATCCATGGCCAATTCCCTGTGGGACAGCAGGGCCATCTCCTACTGGGGATGTGCTGCACAGGTCTTTTTCTTTCTCTTCTTGATCACAGCGGAATATTCTCTCCTCACCGTCATGGCCTACGACCGCTACGTTGCCATCTGCCAACCCCTGCACTACGGGATCCTCCTGGGCAGCAGAGCTTGTGTCCACACGGCAGCAGCTGCCTGGGCCAGTGGGTTTCTCTATGCTCTGCTGCACACGGCCAATACATTTTCACTACCACTCTGCCAAGGCAATGTTGTGGGCCAGTTCTTCTGTGAAATCCCCCAGATCCTCAAGCTCTCCTGCTCACGCTCCTACCTCAGGGAAGTTGGCCTTCTTGTGCTAGGTGTCTGTTTGGCATTTGGTTGTTTTGTTTTCATTGTTTTCTCCTATGTGCAGATCTTCAGGGCTGTGCTGAGGATCCCCTCTGAGCAGGGACGCCACAAAGCCTTTTCCACGTGCCTCCCTCACCTGGCTGTGGTCTGCCTGTTTATCAGCACTGGCACGTTTGCCTACCTGAAGTCCCCCTCCATCTCCTCCCCATCCCTCAGTCTGGTGGTGGCAGTTCTGTACTCGGTGGTGCCTCCAGCAGTGAACCCCCTCCTCTACAGCATGAGGAACCAGGAGCTCAAGGATGCCCTGAGGAAAATGATGAGCGGGTGCTTTTCAGAAGCAATTAACTGATTATTTTCTTTTGCAGAGCATTCATAATGTATTTCTTTACAGGCCCAGCCTGCCTCTCAGGTTCGTGGTGCTGGTGGGGCAGGGGCTCTTTGTTTTTCTTGTGATAATATTGTGCACAATGAAATTTTATTATTCATCCTACCTCTAATTCACTGTCTACCTGTACAATATGACCCCGAGGCTGTATAAATGAGACACAGTCCTCTCTGTGTATTTCAACAAAATAAAGGACCCTGCAGCGACTTATTTTCCTGAGATTCTTCCTCTGAGAACTTGGTGAAGCTGCAGGGCAGTGCCTGTGTGCAGAGGGGAAGGGGAAAAGAGTCTCAGCACAGCAGCACTGCCAGGGAATACCAGCAACTGATCTTCCCAGAGCTGCTCTCTTTCCACTCCCACACTCTCCTGCTGAGCCCTTCGGTTGGTGTAAGGCCTGAGTGCTCTGGCAGCTCGGTCAGAGTCCTGATGTGTGACAGGACTCTCGAGGGAGAATCTTGATTCTAAGGAATTGCTGTATTTATACTGGCTTTATCACTCTGTCTCCTGCCCCACTGGCACCAGGGTTCCCTCGGCTGCCGTCCTTGTGCTGACAACACATTTAGAGAAGCCCTTCTGGGTGCCCTCCCTATGCATGGCCATTTCCAGCCACCGCTGAACTTTGGCTTTGCTGGCTCCTTCCCTGCACACACAGGCCAGGTGTCTGTCTGCCTCCCGGGCAGGCTGTTCCCCCTCCAGCCTCCCTGCACTTCCTTCTGGTGTTGGACCTCCTAAGTCAGGGGGGTCCCTGTTCATCCATGCTGACCTCTTGCCAGGCCCTGCTTGACTCCCTGTGCATCAGGCAGGCATCTTTGTGGGTTAGAGAACCTTGTCCCTGAAGATCCAGGAGGGACTCACAGCCCCTTTGTCCTCCAGAACAGTCCAAGCAGATCCTCAGCTACCAGAAATCAGCTCTCCTGCAGTCCCGCACTGCCATTCTGCTAGTTGTCCTACTTCTCCACCATCTCATGGTGGTAGCAGCCATGGCTGCCCTCCTCCTTCCCATCCCCAGGCAGACCCACCCTGTCTGTCAGGAAGAGACCAGCCCTAGACATCTCATTGAGTGTCTCTGTCAAAACGCTGTCTTTTTCAACCCTGCAGGAATCCCCTGGGTTCCTTGTGTCCAGCCCTGCTGCCCTCCCAGCAGACTGTGGGGTGCTCAACTTGCCATGTCATCGAGGACCTGTGACCATGAGGCTTCCTCCAAGGCAAGGCCTCCCCTTTGCACAGAGCTCCCCTCCGCCTCCTCACCCTCCACCTGCCTTCCTGAGGAGCCCTTGGCACCCATGGCTGCCCTCCCACCACTCCAGCTGTCCCACCAGGGCTCTGCCATCCCCGTGGGGTGGGGGAGCACGTTTCTGCCTGCCCAGAAGAAAGGACAGTGCTGGGGAGGGGACAGGGGAGGCAGGTAAAGGGGAAGGGTTGTGGGAGGCTGGGTGGGAGGTGACTCCTGTTTCCAGAAGAGGATGATGCAAGGAGAGGCATGGTAGGTGGGAGGTGGATTTTGAGGTCACTTCTTTGGAAAGAACCCAATTGGCCAGGTGCTGAGGCAGGCCCAGTGCTGTCACCTGGAGTGTCAGAAAACCCACCCAGCAGCGCTGAGATCTTGGGAGAGGGGAGATGTAGAGGATGGTGAAGATGGCATGGCTGGGAGGTGGGGTGTGAGCCCATTTCTGTTGCTGCTTGACTTGCAGCATCATAAACGCCAACGTGGCACAGATGGCAGTTCAGCCATTGGAGAAGAGTAGAGTTATGCAAAGCCAACATGGTTGGGAACCTATGGGACATGGCAGGAGAAATTGTGGGACGTGACAGAGAAGAGCGTGAGAAGGGACCAGCAGTATGGGCAGCACCCTGTGTCCCGGCTGGGTCTCACAGGTGGCTGCAGATGTGAGAAGTGGCCAGACGGCACAGAGAGGAGCACCAGGGACCTTCTGGGCAGTCTTGTCTTGCAAGGCCATCAGTGCCTGGGGAAGCCATCAGGGATGCCCTTGAAGTCCCAGAGGACCAAGGCGATGGTGTCCAAACTATCAAATTTGGGTACAAATGGAGAAAACCTGAGACCATTGGGGGGAAAGTAATTGGTGATGGTTATGAATTGTGGAGCAGACTGTGGCAGAGAAAGGCTAGGGTCAAGGCGTATCGTGGAAGAAGCAGCCTGTGGAAGTTTGGGAAGGAGAGGGCTGCAAGGGGCCAGGTGCCTGTGGGGAGGTGGCTGGTCAGTGCTGGTCTGGCCAAAGCCTGTGCCTGATCACCGCGGTCTGTCCTGCTTATTCTAGTGGTTTCAGTTGTGGTAGAGTTAACTAACTTCATAGCAAATTGTATGGGGCTATGTTTTAGATTTGTGATGGAAACAGTGTTGCTAACACACCAATGTTTTAGTCACTGCTGAGCAGTGCTTGCACAGCGCCAAGGCATTTTCTGCTTCTCACGCTGCCCTGCCAGCGAGTAGGCTGGGGGTGCAGAAGATGTTGGGAGGGGACACAGCTGGGACAGCTGACCCCAACCGACCAAAGCGATCTTCTGTACCTTAGAATGTTATGCTCAGCTATAAAAGCTGGGGGAAGAAGGAGGAAAGGGGAAGGGTTCAGAGTGATGGTGTTTGTCTTCCCAGGTAACCATTATGCATGATGGAGCCCTGCTTTCCTGGAGATGACTGAACACCTGCCTGTTGATGGGAAGCAGTGAATGAATTCCTTATTTTGCTTTGCTTGAGTGCACAGCTTTTGCTTTACTTATTAAACTGTTTTGATCTCAGCCAATGAGTTTTCTCACTTTACCTTTCCCGTCATCTCTCCTATCCTGCTGTGGAGGAATGAGCAAGCTGCAGCTGTGTTCTGCTTCACTGACTACTGGGGTTAAACTACAACATTTATTAAATTCTGCTCCTGTCTTTTTTCTGTGTGAGTAGGCTCACTGCTGCGTGTGTGTTTGGGCGTGAATGTGTGTACATGCTTTGCTGGTCAATTGTAATATACAGACCACTTATGGAACCTTCGCACCCGCTCAGCCTGAGAGGGGGAACGGGATGGGGCCCATTGTGTTGCTCATGGTTGTGTAAGTGCTGCTGTCAAGGTGCTGCTGCCCCTTGGTGTTGGTCTGTGTTGGGTTGGCTGTGTCCATCTTTGTTTCCTTGCAGATACCTGGATTTAGTGCTTTCCTTTTGGTTGACTCCGCCTTGGGCCATCTCTCACTTTGTGGGGCTCCAGTCAGTGCCCACCCCAGGCACACACGGTCCACGCATATCTCCCGGGCTCTGCAGGCAACTCCAGATTCCTCTCCCGGAGGATGTACTCTGCCCTGGCACGTGTTGGGACAGCGCAGTATGACAGTCTCTCAGTGAGCATTCACCATCTCCACTGTCAATAGACAACAAGGGACGTGTCCTAAATCCAACCCTTGTTCTCTAACAGCTACCAATGTGAAAATGAGCTTTTTACTCAGGCCCTTTTGGAGTGAAGTTCCTGGGCACGTTGTTGACATCAGCTGTGGAAGAGCATCCAAACCTTGAGGAACCGCATGTGGGAGATGGCATTTTTCTATAGAGATGCTATGATAGAATCAGCTCTGAAACAGTGTTAGGAACACATTTACACAGGTGTGAGGGGAGAGAGAGAGATGGGTTCCTTTCTTAGGAGAGTGAGCTGAATACAAGCAATTATGTAGGAACAATTTAACCATAAGTAAGAATACAGGCAATGCTAACAAAAAAATGCATAATAAAGTACAGGCCTGCATTGCGATACACTAGAGGTCACTTGTGGAGAGTGATGGAAAGTTTATCAAGATTGACCAACATCCATGAAATCCCTTTCCTGAGAGACTCCTTGAGCTCCTGGTTCCTGACTCTGTAGAGGAGGGGGTTCACTGCTGGATGCACCACCAAGTACAGAACTGCCACCACCAGATCGAAGGATGGGGAGGAGATGGAAGGCGGGGCTACAGGCAGGCAGCCGTGCCAGTGCTGATAACCAGGGAGACCTCGGCTAGGTGAGGGAGGCACGTAGAAAAGGTTCTGTTGGCTTCCTATTGCCATCTGCGATCCCCTGCAGCATGTCTCTGCTCTCAAGCACAGCTTTTGCAGACATTGGGTCTTGGGCATTTGGTACTGGGTTTGCCTGTGACAAGTCTGAGCTTTTACTTAGTGAGTGCCACAGTGGAGGTGCTGCAGTCCAAATGTGGTCCCATGCCCTCATTCTGGGGCACAGACAGGAGGAGCTGCAGTCCCATGTGCCACTATAGACTTTTGACATTGATGGAAGAAATGGCGCGGGGTGGTGGGACAGCTCACAGTGGTGCTGCCATGGTGCCTGTGGGCTGTGCAGGAGAGGCAGGCTGGAATGATGAGGAGGGGGATGCCCTCCATCTGAAGGAGCTTGTCATTTGTGTGGAGCTCCTCTATGAGACATGCAACAGGTTGGGTGAGCCCTTGTGGGTGAGGATGAGAGGACAGGCCCCTTGGCGTGGCATCCCGGTGGGTGATGAAGGACCTGCAACCAGGGTAAGGAAGTGGAATAAGCGTTATTTAAGCAACCCAGGGAAGACTCCAGGTACATGACCCCTGGTCTTATTGGGGACTTTAATGACCCTGACACTCACTGGAAGGGGAGCACAGCAGGATGCATGCTGTCCAGCAGATGTCGGGCATCTCTTGGGATAACTTCTTTGCACAGGTGCCAGGCCAACAAAGGTGACGCTTACCTGAATCTGGTCCTTGCAAGGGAGGGAGAGCTGATCATGGATGTGGAAAGTAGCATCAGCCTGGGCTGCAGTAGCCATGAAATAGTGGGAGAAGATTTTAGCCTCTTCAGGGCACTTTTTGTGGTAGTGCCATGGGTAGCAGCACTCCAGGTCAAGCAGCGGTCTTTCAGGAAAGCATCTTCCAAGCACAAGACCTGTGCAGACTGCTGAGCAGGAAAACAACCTGACATTTCAGGAGAGCAGCTTGGCTAAAGAAGGAACACATCGAGAAGCTCCGCAGAAGAAAGGAAGCATTCAGAAGGTGGATGCAGGGACTGATGATGGAGGAAACGGGAAATAGGGATGGCTTTAAGGAAGCCAATGCTTCCCTAGTGTGTATCCTTGAAAGAGGTTCAAGGGCATCAAGAGAAGCTGTTACTCCTTCAAGAAGAGTTTAAGGAAAAAAAGCCAAAGGTAGTATGTGGCCACTGCTGAATGTAGTAAGGGCAGGTATAGATAGAGCTGACATACTCTATATCCTCTTTGCCTTAGTCTTCCCCAGCAAGGTCTCCCAAGCCTTTGTGCCTCGAGGCAGGACTCTGGAGGAAAACAGCCAGAGGTGGATGGGTGTCAAGCCAGGGATTACTTGAGCAAACACAATCATTACCAGTCTATGGGACAGGAGGGGCAGCATCCCCAGGAGCTGAGCGAGCAGGCCAATGTCACTGTGAGGCCACTCGCCGTCATCTTTGAAATGTCGTAGAGACTGGGGCAACTTCCTGATGACTGGAAGCAGGCAAATGTTGTACGCACCTTTCAAAAATGCTCAAAGAATGAGCAGGGGAATGGAAGGCTGTGCTCCTAAGCGTGTCTACTAAAGTCCCCTTTCTGGGTGTCTGAAAGGAAGGTGAATGTATTCACCCAGAGTCGATTGTGTCTGGCCATCCTCTTTGCTTTCTAGGATGAAAGGACAGGATTGCTGGACAGGGGAAGAGCAAAGGGTGTCTTCTACCTGGAGATCAGCAATGCTTTCGGCATCATCCCCCACCATATTCAATGTGAGGATGTTATGGTCTGCATGGATGGATAAATAGAGGGGTATAAAACAGCTGGAGGGGTGGGCTCGTAGGGACGTGGTCAATGCCTGGTACTCTGCCTGGAGGCATCGAGCTAGTAGGGTCTGGCAGGGGTCTATCAGGCAAGCTGCCCTGTTTAATGTCTTTTAAATGGTCTGGAGGAGATGAGAGAGTGATTTTGCATAACATTTGTCAAAGAGATCACATTGAAGAGAGCGCCCAACGTGGGGCACGACAACGGCAGTTTTGCATTAAGCGTTCTATAGCTAGTTATTAAGTGGCAAGCTCCTGTGCAGGTCACGGAGCTTGTTAGCTGCTTGCTTATCTCTAGCTTGCTGAGTTTGGGAACATGTTAATGCAAATAATGGCTGCGTGCTTTGTCCTGGCACTGATAGCTTTGTTGTGCTGTGGGAGCTATCTTGTGGGGAGAAAGAAGGAACGCGGGAACGTGCTAATACAAATAATGTCGATGTGCTTTGTCCTGGCACTGATGGCTTTGCTGTGTTGTGGGAGCTATCTTGTGGAGGAGATGAGGGAACACATCTCCCTCTCTCTACCAGGCATTGATGTGAATGGTTTTATTATGCAGGCTCCCGAGGTCCTTGTTCACCCTTATGTAAGCTGTTTAATACTAATAATTAATACTGGTGGCATATTATGGGTATTGTGGAATCTGGTCTCGTCCTGGTATAAGAGAAGGCAAGTTTTAGGTGAGGCAATACTTAAATGTGCCCTCAAGCGACTGGTGCCTGGGTGGCAGGGTATATGGAAGGATTTGGGCAGATTCCTAGGACGGTTATCACCTCCCATAATCTGGGATTTTACATCTGAACAGGCAAGTAACCCTGGCAAACTGACACGCCACCTGATAGAAGGGTGCCTTGCCTATCCCAATGAAAACCAGCAGCTTCTCGCACTGTACTGGGGCCTGGCCTATGCCTACCGAGCCATAGTTCAACACTGTCAGAGGACCATGGTCGAGGCAGGGACCCAGACTGCATCTGAGGACACCATGCTCGAGATAGGGACCCAAACAACAACAACTACAGTAATTGCCCCAATAGTGAAAAGGAAGCAGTGGACAAGGAGATCAACGGGTCCATACCATCGATTAGTGAGGGAAGAAGAAGAAGAGGAAAAGCTTGATCTAGAAGCTGGTCCTTCAATAAGGAAATTGGAGGAAGGAGTGAGGGAACTTAAACAGGAAGCGGAAACTACCCGGTCCCTGACGTCCTCAGAACTTCGGGACTTGCGGAAAGATTACAGCCGCCAGCCAGGTGAGCGGATTGCTGCCTGGCTGCTCCGATGCTGGGATAACGGGGCTGATAGTCAGCAACTGGAAGGCAAGGAAGCCCAACAGCTGGGATCCCTCGCTAGAAACCGGGGAATTGAAAGAGGAATTGGAAAAGAGGCAGCAGTTTGCAGTCTCTGGAGCCGGCTCCTCTCAAGTGTGAGGGCAAGATATCCATTCAAGGAAGATCTTGTCAGTTCCTCAGAAAAGTGGACTACCGCAGATGAAGGCATCCAGTACCTGAGAGAGTTAGCAGTGGTGCAAGTCATCTACAGTGATCTAGATGATGAGGAAGTTTCCAAAGATCCAGAGGATGTCCTGTGCACACGGGCCATGTGGCGAAAGGTGATTCAAGGTGCCCCAGCATCGTATTCTAACAGCTTGGCAGCAATGTATTGTCCAGATATGGAAACACCAACTGTGGAGAAAGTGTCGTCTTGGCTCCAAAACTTTGAGGAAAATCTCTGTGTCTCCTCATCCCTACAGGACAGTGCTTTGGCTGTTAGGGATGCTCCAAGAAATCAGTCCTCTCGTGCCCCAGTCAGAGGGAAAGGGAGCCCAAGGCGTATGCCACGTGGTACACTCTGGTTCTTCCTGCGTGACCAAGGGGAGGACATGAGGAAGTGGGATGGTGAACCCACCTTTAAGCTGGAAGCCCGTGTGCGTGAACTGAGAGGGAAGACAGCTGTTAAGAAGGGGTCACCCAAGAAGAAGGCTGTCAGCGTAGTTGCTGTAGAGGCCCAAGAAAGCACTCAGCGATCCTCCAGGCACAGAAGAACTGAAACTACCTCCCTTGATTCTGGTGAGGGGACTTCTGGTCTGGTACCGCAAGGATCGGACAGTGAATATTCTGATGAGGAACAGCAATAGAGGGTCCCTGCCTTCAGCCAGGAGGAGGAAAGGGATGACCGGATATACTGGACTGTGTGGATTCGATGGCCTGGCACATCAGACCCACAGAAGTATAAGGCTTTGGTAGACACTGGTGCACAGTGTACACTGATGCCATCAGGATACAGGGGCACGGAACCCATCTGGATCTCTGGAGTGACAGGGGGATGCCAAGAATTGACTATACTGGAGGCTGAAGTGAGCTTGACAGGGGACAAGTGGGAAAAGCACCCCATTGTGACCGGCCCAGAGGCCCCTTGTATCCTTGGCATTGACTACCTCAAGAGAGGGTACTTCAAGGACCCAAAGGGGTACCGATGGGCTTTTGGTGTAGCCACTGTAAATGCAGAGAAGATCAAACAGCTATCTACTCTGCCTGGCCTCTCGGAAGATCCCTTCATTGTGGGATTGTTGCAAGTTGAAGAACAGCAGGTGCCAATCGCTACCAGGACGGCGCACCGTCGGCAATATCGGACAAACCGAGACTCCCTGGCTCCCATCCATGAGCTGATTCATCACCTAGAGAGCCAAGGAGTCATCAGCAAGACTCATTCACCTTTTAATAGTCCTATATGGCCAGTGCAAAAGTCTGATGGAGGGTGGAGGTTAACAGTAGATTATCGCGGCCTGAATGAAGTGACACCGCCACTGAGTGCTGCTGTACCAGACATGTTAGAGCTCCAATATGAACTGGCATCAAAGGCAGCCACGTGGTATGCTACAACTGATATTGCCAATGCATTTTTCTCCATTCCTTTGGCAGCAGAGTGCAGGCCACAGTTTGCTTTCACACGGAGAGGTGTCCAATACACCTGGAATCGACTGCCCCAGGGGTGGAAGCACAGTCCTACCATTTGTCACGGATTAATCCAAACAGCACTGGAACAAGGCGATGCCCCTGAACATTTACAATACATAGATGACATCATTGTGTGGGGCAACGAGGCAGAAGAAGTGTTTGAGAAGGGGAAAAGAATAATTCAGATTCTTCTGAAAGCTGGTTTCGCCATAAAGAAAAGCAAGGTCAAGGGACCTGCACAGGAGATTCAGTTCTTGGGAATAAAATGGCAGGATGGACGCCGTCATGTCCCTATGGATGTGGTTAACAAGATAGCATCTATGTCTCCACCAGCTAACAAGAAAGAAACACAAGCTTTCCTAGGCCTTGTGGGGTTCTGGAGAATGCATATTCCAGGTTATAGTCAGCTTGTGAGCCCTCTCTATCGAGTAACGCGGAAAAAGAACTATTTTGAATGGGGCCCTGAACAACAACAAGCCTTTGAGCATATCAGACAAGAAATAGCTCGTGCAGGAGCTCTTGGGCCTGTCCGGACAGGACCAGATGTGCAAAATATACTCTACACTGCAGCTGGGGATCATGGTCTCACCTGGAGCCTGTGGCAGAAAACACCAGGAGAAACCCGAGGTCGACCATTAGGGTTTTGGAGCCGGGGGTACCGAGGATCAGAAGCCCACTACACCCCGACTGAAAAAGAGATACTAGCAGCATATGAGGGGGTTCGAGCCGCTTCAGAAGTTGTTGGTACAGAAGCATATCTCCTCTTGGCACCACGATTGCCCGTGCTACACTGGATGTTCAAAGGAAACATCCCCTCTACACATCATGCAACCAGCGCTACATGGAGTAAGTGGATAGCATTGATCACGCAACGGGCTCGACTGGGGAAATCTAACCGCCCAGGAATTCTGGAAGAGATCATGGACTGGCCAGAAGGCAGAGATTTTGGAGCATCACCTGAGGAGGTGGCTCGTGCCCAAGAGGCACCACCATATAATGAGTTACCAGAAGACGAAAGGTGTTATGCTTTGTTTACTGATGGATCCTGTCGTGTGGTAGGGAACCATCGGAAGTGGAAAGCTGCTGTGTGGAGTCCCACACGCCAAGTCGTTGAGGCCACTGAAGGAGAAGGCGAGTCAAGTCAGTTTGCAGAAGTGAAAGCCATCCAACTAGCCCTAGACATTGCTGAACGAGAAAAATGGCCGGTACTCTACCTCTATACCGACTCCTGGATGGTGGCTAATGCCCTATGGGGGTGGCTACAGCAGTGGAAGAAGACTAATTGGCAACGCAGGGGTAAACCCATCTGGGCAGCAGCATTGTGGCAGGACATTGCTGCCCGTGTAGAACACATAACTCTAAGGGTACGTCATGTAGATGCTCACGTGCCCAAAAGCCGTGCCACTGAAGAACATCAAAATAATGAACAGGTAGACAAGGCTGCCAAAATAGAAATAGCTCAGGTGGACCTGGACTGGGAGCGTAAAGGTGAGCTATTTGTAGCTCGCTGGGCCCATGAGACATCGGGACATCTAGGGAGAGATGCAACATATAGGTGGGCTCGTGATCGAGGGGTGGACCTGACCATGGAGGCCATTACACAGGTCACTCAGGAATGTGAAACATGTGCTGCAATCAAACGAGCCACCAGAGTAAAGTCTCCCTGGAACAGAGGGCGGTGGCTGGGTTTTCGATATGGCGAGGCCTGGCAAATTGACTACATTGGACCACTGCCGCGAACACGCCAAGGCAAGCGCTACATACTCACCATGGTGGAAGCAACTACTGGTTGGCTAGAAACATATCCTGTAAACCATGCCACTGCCCGAAACACCATCTTAGGCCTCGAAAGGCAAATTTTATGGCGACACGGTACCCCAGAAAGAATTGAATCAGACAATGGGACTCATTTCCGAAATAACCTCATAAGCTCCTGGGCAAAGAAACATGGCATTGAGTGGGTGTACCACATACCCTATCACCCGCAAGCATCTGGGAAAATTGAGAGATATAATGGACTGTTGAAGACTATGCTGAGAGCGCTAGGCAATGGGACATGGAAGCATTGGGATACAAATTTAGCAGAAGCCACTTGGCTAGTTAACACCAGAGGATCTGCTAACCGTCCTGGTCCTGCCCAAACAAAACCCCTACATACTGTGGGAGGGGATAAGGTCCCCGTAGTGCACATGGGGAAGTGGCTGGGGAAGGCAGTGTGGATTGCACCTCCCATGGGAAAAGGCAAACCCATTCGTGGGATTGTCTTTGCTCAGGGACCTGGGTGTACTTGGTGGGTAATGCGGAAGGATGGGGAGACCCAGTGTGTGCCTCAAGGACATTTAACCTTGGGGGGAAAAATAATCTGTGATGTGAGTTGTATGTTGTAGGAAGTAATGTAGCAGGAATGACCTGAACTGCAGAGGAGTGAACTTCGCAAGGAACCAGACAAGTGCATCGGTGACCCAAACCAAGCCAGTGTTGGGGCCCAACGATCGAACATACTGCTTCTCCTGTCCTGACCACTCATCTTGATGGATGGGGCCCAAGTCATAACCTGTGTGTGAACATCAGGAAGAGTGGAAGAAGCCCATGGAATATCTATCTCTTAAAGGACAGGGGATAGTAATTAATAAGAATGTATAAATCCGTACGTTGGGTATAAAAGTGGTTTAAGTATGTAGTTTCAGTTGTAAGTGTTCGTAAGAAAGGATTTCAGTAATGAGAATTCAATACAATAGTATGGTTAGAAGATATCTGTATTAAGTTATGTGGAACCTGAGCAGGACGCAAATGGTATGGAATAAGGGGTGGAGATTGTATTGGGTCTGGCTGAGATGGAGTTAATACTCCCCATAGCAGCCCTCATAGCACTGTGCTCTGCATCAGTAGCTAGAAAGGTGTTGATAGCACACCAGTGTTTTGGCTACTGCTGAGCAGTGCTGGCACAGCATCAAGGCTGTCTCTCCAACATTTCTGCCCCCCCTCAATGGCAGGCTGGGGCAGGGCAAGATCTTGGGAGGGGACATAACCAGGACAGCTGACCTAAACCAACCAACCAGATATTCCATACCATATGACGTCAGCTCAGATAGAAAAGCTAAGTTAAGGGAGACGGAGTGGGGGGCATTTTGTCTTCCGGAGCAACCACTACGCATACTGAAGCCCTGCTTCCCGAGAAGCGGCTAGACATCGCCTGCTGATAGGAAGTAGAGAATAACATCATTTGTTTTTCTTTGCTTTCGCGCGCGCAACCTTTGCTATCACTTTATTAAACTGTCCTTATCTTGACCCACGAGCCTTTTGTTATATTTTCTCCCCCCGTCCAGCTGAGGAGGGGGAGTGATAGAGCGGCTTTGGTGGGCACCTGGCATCCAACCAGGGTCAACCCACCACAATAGTAAAAGCATTGGAATATACAAATGATGCACAGTGCAACTGCTCACCACCCGCCAACTGATGCCCAGTTAGTCCCCGAGTGGTGATCCCCCTGCCCCCACTCCCCCCAGTTCACATACTAGATGTGATGTCACATTGCATTGAATGCCCCTTTGGCCACTTTGGGACAGCTGCCCTGGCTCTGTCCTGTACCAACTTCTTGTGCCCCTCCAGCTTTCTCGCTAACTGGTCATCAGAAGCTGAAAATTCCTTGACTTTAGGCTAAACCCTACTTAGCAACAGCTGAAAACATCAGCGTTACTGACATTCTTCTCATACCTAACTCAAAAACATAGCACTATACCAGCCACTAGGAAGATAATTAACTCTATCCCAGCTGAAACCAGGACACTATCCACCCCTTATTCTATACCATTGACGTCATGCTTACTTCCCATACTTTCAGTTATATCCTGGTCAATAATCATCACCCTTTCTGTCCTTTTGGGATATATAGACAATGATATATGTGTATATATATATGTCTACACACACAGAGATATCATTCCTTTAGTTTATGGGTCATGTTCATAAAAAGTTCATTGAGTTCATTTAGTTCCCGACTCTGGGCTCCATCTGTCATACCAATCTTTCTGGGCAGGAGGGATGGTGCAAAGTCCTCTCAGTCGGCAGAGCAGGATTAGGCTTCAGTGTGGCGTGATGAGCAGGCGACATTGGACGCAGCAGGACAATGGTGTGCACTGTTGGATTGTTGCCTGCTGGAGTCAGTTCTGGTTCCATCACTACTGCACTTCACTCAGTTTTATCACAGTTCATTCTTGCTTGATCTAAGTGATTCTTACTGTAGTACTATGGATATAGCAGATAACAGTTATAGTACTGACAACAGACAGTAGCGGGGTTATATAGCAACTAATGTCATACAGTTTAATTCTGGCTATTCTCACTTAAAATCATATCCCCTTGAGGCACACATCGGACTTCCCCATCTTTTCGCATCACCCACCAAATGCACCCGGGCCCTTGAGCTAAAGCAATCCCACCAACGGGCTTGCCTTTGCCTGAGGCAGGAGTAACCCAGACTGTCCTCCCTAACATATGTCGCCTCCTCAGGTCCCTCACAGTATTTTGAGGTGTTGCACTCCTTTAACTCATAATCTTCATGAGTAAAATTCCCCTGTTCTCCACACATCTCTACAGTACAGCTATTCATGTTTGATGGTGCTTTTCTAGCCCGTCTTTAGTCCTTGAAAAGGGAACCACACTATATCTGAACACTTTCCAAAAATCACGCATGGACGCAAAATTAACCTGAATTAAACCTTATGTATTAGAACAAAATTCAGCTGTGTATGGATCGAGCAAGAAATGATGACCCCCTCTCCTTTCACTTTTTTTTCCCATCATTTTCTCAGGCTTTGGGAAGACAGAAAACTAGTAAATGTGAAATTCATGGGTGCCAATGATTGAATTCTCATCCTCAGCCTCAGCTGAATCCCTTCTCCTTGGGCAACACTGAAAAGCACAGGCTAAGATGTTTTGGTACATGGGCAGATGCCTGATCCCCTATCAAGACAGCAATGGGAGCAATTGCATGATGCTGCAGGTAATGAAAGGGGGCACATACTTCATGGGTTTGCTGCCCGGGGTAGAAAATAGCCCAGAAACCAGCTCAGAAACAACAAAGGAGGGTACAAAATAAGAAAAGCATGGCTAATGGGGGAAGGATTAACAGGTGTGGCAGGTAAACCCCAGCCAGCAACTAAGCCCATACCCAGTCCTCGCTCATTCCCCCCAACAGCAAGATAGGGGAGAGGATCAGAAGGGCAAAAGCAAAAAACTCATTGGTTAAATTAAGTCCAGTTTAATAAGTGTAGTAACGAGGCAAATGCAAGCAAAGCAAATGAGGAATGAATTCAGTACTTCCCATTGGCAGGCAGGTGTTCAGCCATCTCCAGGAAAGCAGGGCTCCATCATGTCCAACAGTTACTTGGGAAGATAACCACCATCACTCTGAACCTTCCCCATTTCCTCCTTCTTCCCCCAGCTTTCTATTGCTGAGCGTAATGTCTTATGGTATACAAGATCCCTTAAGTCAGTTGGAGTCAGCTGTCCCAGCTGTGTCCCCTCCCACACACTTGTGCCCCCAAAGCCTACTCGCTGGAGGGGCAGGGGGAGAAGAAAAGGGCTTGGCGCTGTGCAAGCACTGCTCAGCAGTGACTAGAACATTGGTGTGTTAGCAACACTGTTTCCGTCACAAATCTAAAACATAGCGCCATACAAGATACTATGAAGTTAATTAATTCTGTCATGAGCTCACATACAACAGCCCACCCATGTTGGCTCTGCCTACCTCTACCCCTCTCCACTGAATGAGCTGCCACATGTGCCACATCGGGGTTTGTGATGCAACAAGTCAAGCAGCAAGAGAAATGGCCTCACACTCCACCTCCCAGCCGTTCCATCTTCACCTTCCTCTGCATCTCCCCTCTCCCAAGATCTCAGCGCTGCGGGGTACATTTTCCGACACTCCAGGTGACAGCACTGGGCCTGCCTCAGCACCTGGCCAATTGGGTTCTTTCCAAAGAAGTGACCTCAAAATCCACCTCCCACCTACCATGCCTCTCCTTGCATCATCCTCTTCTGGAAACAGGAGTCACCTCCCACCCAGCCTCCCACAACCCTGCCCCTTTACCTGCCTCTCCTCTCCCCTCCCCAGCACTGTCTTTCTGCTGGGCAGGCAGAAACGTGCTCCCCCACCCCATGGGGACGCCAGAGCCCTGGTGGGACAGCTGGAGTGGTGGGAGGGCAGCCATGGGTGCCAAGGGCTCCTCAGGAAGGCAGGTGGAGGGTGAGGAGGCGGAGGGGAGCTCTGTGCAAAGGGGAGGCTGGTGTGCACAGAGCCTTGCCTTGGAGGAAGCCTCATGGTCACAGGTCCTCGATGACATGGCAAGTTGAAGCACCCCACAGTCTGCTGGGAGGGCAGCAGGGCTGGGCACAAGCAAGCCAAGAGACTCCTGCAGGGTGTGGAAGACAGCTTTTTGACAGAGACACTCAATGAGCTGTCTAGGGCTGGTCTCTTCCTGACAGACAGAGTGGATCTGTCTGGGGATGGGAAGGAGGAGGGCAGCCATGGCTGCTACCACCATGAGATGGTGGAGAAGTGGGACAACTAGCAGAATGGCAGTGCGGGACTGCAGGAGAGCTGCTTTCTGGTAGCTGAGGATCTGCTTGGACTGTGTTGTGGTTTCAGCCCAGCTGGTAACAAAGGACCACACAGCCACTCGCTCACTCCTCCTGCCCCCCTCTGGTGGGATGAGGAGGAGAACCAGAAAGTGGAAAAGAAAAAAAAAAAACCAAACCGCAGAACCTCATGGGTTGCGATAAGGACAATTTACTGGGACAACACAAAAAGAGAAGTTACAACAACAACAACAACGGTACTAATAAAAGAATATACAAAACGAGTGATGCGCAGTGCAACTGCTCACTACCGGGAACCTGACGCTCCACCAGTTCCCCCACTGAAAACAGAGAGACACCTCCCCACCCCGCTCCCCATTTATATGATGAGCATGATGTCACATGGTATGGAATAGCTCTTTGGCGAGTTCAGGTCAGCTGTCCTGGCTGTGCCCCCTCCCAGGTTCCTACGAAAATGAACCCTATCCCAGCTGAACCCAGGACAGACTGTCCTGGAGGACAAAGGGCCTTGAGTCCCTCCTGGATCTTCAGGGACAACGTCCTCAAAGCCCAGGCAGAAGCCAGCCTGATGCACAGGGAGTCGAGCAGGACCTGGCAAGAGGTCAGCGTGGATGAACAGGGACCCCCCTGACTTAGGAGGTCCAACACCAGAAGGAAGTGCAGGGAGGCTGGAGGGGGAACAGCCTGCCCGGGAGGCAGACAGACACCTGGCCTGTGTGTGCAGGGATGGAGCCAGCAAAGCCAGAGCTTGGTCGTGGCTGGAAATGGCCATGCATGGGGAGGGCACCCAGAAGGGCTTCTCTAAATGTGTTGTCAGTACAACGACGGCAACCGAGGGAACCACTGGTCCCAACTGGCAGTGGGGCACGGGGATGGAGTGACAAAGCCAGTGTAAATACAGCAATTCCTCAGAACCAAGATTCTCCCTCGAGAGTCCTGCCACACAGCAGGACTGGGACTGAGCTGCCAGAGCACTCAGGCCTTACACCAAGCCAGGGGCTGAGAAGGAGAGTGTGGGAGTGGAAAGAGAGCAGCTCTGGGAAGACCAAGCACTGGTGCTGCCTGGCAGTGCTGCTGTGCTGAGACTCTTTTCCCCTTCCCTTCCACACACAGACACTGCCCTGCAGCTTCACCAAGATCTCAGAGGAAGGATCTCAGGCAAACAAGTCGCTGCAGGGTCCTTTACTGTGTTGAAATACAGAGAGAGCACTGCGCCTCATTTACACAGCCTCGGGGTCAAATTCTACAGGTAGACAGTGAATTACAAGTGGGATGAATCATAAAATTTCATTGTGAACATTATCACTAGAAAAATAAAGAAAACACCACGGCCACCACAAAGAAGAATCAGAGAAGACAGGCTGAGCCTGTAATGAGTTCCATTATGAATGCTCTGCAGAAGAAAACAGGGCGTTAATTGCTTCTGAAAAGCACCCGCTCATCATTTTCCTCAGGGCATCCTTGAGCTCCTGGTTCCTCATGCTGTAGAGGAGGGGGTTCACTGCTGGAGGCACCACCGAGTACAGAACTGCCACCACCAGGTCTAGAACTGGGGAGAAGATGGAGGGGGACTTCAGGTAGGCAAACGTGCCAGTGCTGATAAACAGGCAGACCACAGCCAGGTGAGGGAGGCACGTGGAAAAGGCTTTGTGGCGTCCCTGCTCAGAGGGGATCCTCAGCACAGCCCTGAAGATCTGCACATAGGAGAAAACAATGAAAACAAAACAACCAAATGCCAAACAGACACCTAGCACAAGAAGGCCAACTTCCCTGAGGTAGGAGCGTGAGCAGGAGAGCTTGAGGATCTGGGGGATTTCACAGAAGAACTGGCCCACAGCATTACCTTGGCAGAGTGGTAGTGAAAATGTATTGGCCGTGTGCAGCACAGCGTGGAGAAACCCACTGGCCCAGGCAGCTGCTGCCATGTGGACACAAGCTCTGCTGCCCAGGAGGGTCCCGTAGTGCAGGGGTTGGCAGATGGCAACGTAGCGGTCGTAGGCCATGATGGTGAGGACACAATACTCTGCTACTGCCAAGAAGGCAAAAAAAAAGACCTGTGTAGCACATCCCCAGTAGGAGATGGCCCTGCTGTCCCACAGGGAATTGGCCATGGATTTGGGGACGGTGGTGGAGATGGAGCCCAGGTCGAGGAGGGAGAGGTTGAGGAGGAAGAAGTACATGGGGGTGTGGAGGTGGTGGGCGCAGGCTACAGTGGTGATGATGAGGCCATTGCCCAGGAGGGCAGCCAGGTAGATGCCCAGGAAGAGCCAGAAGTGCAAGAGCTGCAGCTGTCACGTGTCTGCAAATGCCAGGAGGAGGAACTCAGTGATGGAGCTGCTGTTGGGCATTAGCTTCTTCTGGGCATGGGGCACTGTCCAAGAGGGTAAAGCCAGTGACAAGTTAGAAGAAAATTCTTTGAGCTAAACATAATGCATTTGTCACAGAAACCCCACCAAAGCTGCCTCTCGTATTTCAGAAAGACCTTTGTAGGTCCCTTTCTTGAGCTGTGCTTGGTGCTGGCTGAGGGTGCCACTGGGAGCAGCGGGCTCTGCTTTGGGATCCTGAGGAGTCAGTGCTGCCCTACAGCAAGAGGTAAATGGGAACATGGGGTAATCTTAGTTTACATCCACTTGTCATGTCAAATAGCTTTTCAGCATTGTCACTGCCAATGCAACCAAAACTGGGGATTTTGTTTTGAGTATTTGTTCTGGTTTCCACACACCAATTAAGGAGTGCTTTTGGCAGGGAAAGAAGTGAATGTCCTAAAGATGGGATGTCCTGAAAGGAAAGTTTTGTCATTTGTGTCACTGGGAGCCTGGGGATTAGGAGGGGATTGGGATATTTTACTCACATGGACAAATGTCTGAAATGCACCCAAATCCCCCCTCCCCATTCCTCTCCAGTGACAAGAACAAGAGGAGCAGGGACAGGAGGACAAAAATGGATAAACACTACAGACCTGCTGCCAATGGAGGCAGGACAGGGACAGATGGTAGGGCATTTGATAATTTCTTCTCTTCAGGGCTGAAGCCACTGAGAAGGTGACTGAGTCCCCATGGCCGTAAAGGCAGAGGCTCTGCTGGGTGGGAGAAAAGACCAAGGGTTTTCTCCGCTGATGGCAGGGAGATGCCTGAACCCCCCCTCTCATGGCATTTCTGGAAGCAGCTCCCTCTCTCACTCCCTGCCCCTGTCTCTGCTGCCTGGAGCTGTCCCTGTCAGCAGCTGCTTCTCCATCCCCTTGTCTCCTTCCTCTCCCTGCTCACAGACCCCATCCCACCCGCTGTGTGCTCAGCTCTGCCCTGCAGACCCCTCCTGGCAGCCAGGCACTGCCCAGGGGCATCTCTGTGTGTGCAGGGGCTAAAGAGCACCTCAGACAAGTGCTAAGGACAACTGGGGTCTCGGTGCCTTCTCCAGAGGGGACAAATAAATTTTAATGTCACACTGCCCACCCACCCACCAGGAGGATAAAAGTTCAAAGCAAAGACTCCTTACCTTTCAGGAAAATACTGCCTTGATGTTCTTCTTGAAAGTCCCCTCGGAAATGCCCAGGGCTGAGCTGGAGCTCTGAGCAAACCTGACGCACGCAGCACGCTCTCGACAGCAGCAGCACCCTGCTCTGCCCTTCCAGGGGTCATTTCTTTCACCCACACCTTCTCCCCACACTGTCATGGGGAGTTCCCTGCGCAGGCTGAGTGCTGACCCTGGCAGGCAGCAAAGTCCCTGCTCCATCACTCAGCCCCTGAAACACCAGGACCCTGCTCTGAAGGACAGCCCTGGGCACCCCTGCATGCACACCCGGCTTCACAGCCCTGCAGCTGGTGCCAGGAGAAGGCAGCCCTCATGCCCTGTCCCTCTGACAGGGCAGCAGGGAACCCTGCTCTGCAGCACATCCTTCTCTTCTACACCAGAGATAAAAAGAGTCCTCCTGCCAGATCCCATACACTGTCAGATGTCCCAGATCCCTGCAGGAACTGAAGCTCTATTGCCCTGCACCCACAGACTTACCATGCAGAGGGCTGGGAAGATTTCTCCCGCAGTGAGCTCTCAGCATCCTCCCACTCCACACTGCCTTTAAGCTCTCTCTGCCTTGCAGGTCTCCTCTCGATGCCTGCAGGCAGTGCCCCCAGCCCTGCTCCTGGGCAGAGCTGTCTCTCTGCAGCGCTGCCCGCTTGCCATGAGCTCCCTCTGTCCCAGGAGCCCAGCCCAGCTCAGCAGCAGAGGACCAGCCCAAGGCAGCACTTGCTCTGCCCCCTCTGGGCTCCCTCCAGCTGTCCCTGGGCCTCCAGGGGAACCTGCTGGGAAACAGGCTGAAGCAATCACGGATGTTCCCTCCCGCACCTGCAGAGAGACACTGCTTTCCAGCAGGGTCATTGCTCTGCTGAGAGACAGACTTAGGTCCAAGAATCCACTTGTCTGAGAATCATAGAATCACTGAGGTTGGAAAAGAACCTTACCAACAATTCCAACAATGAACCTAACACCAGCTAGTCCACCAATAAACTGTGTCCTAAACACAGTGTCTTTTAAATACCTCCAAGGAGGGTGACTCAACCCCTTCCCTGGGCAGCCTCTTTCTTGTGCCATCATTGGGCAGGACACACAGACAGTGACAGGCAGGGATCTCCTTTAGCCCTGCTGAGGGAAGGGAGCCAGCGGAGTCCATGGAGGCATCTCATGCTGGGTCTGTAGTCCTGGGGCTGGAAGGGGACTCAGCTCCCTCCCATGCCCATCACAAACCCACAGGAGCTGGGATCCCTCTTGCCTCAGTGTAGGTCTGCATGAAATAGGCACCTGCATGTCTGCTCCTTGCCTCAGCTCCCATGCTAACGAACGTTGATGGAGGCCAGGAGTGAGGTGTTCAGATGCAAATGTCTGGTGACATTGGAGGTGCCAGAGGTGGTCAAAGAGGTGTGCAGGTAATAGATACAGATCCAAGATATGTGCAGGCAGATATAGAGACAGGACAACATCTGAGCACCTCTTTTTAGCAGCTCCTGGGAATTTCCTTTGGCCAAGTGAAATGACAGCTGGTGCCCAAATTAAAGGCAATGGAACCTGTCCCTCCTCATGATGTTCAGGGTGGCCTACAGAGGTATTCATCTGATGGAATGTATTCATGTGCCATAGGGAGAGCTCAGTCTTTCTCTTCCTCTTCTCCATCTGTTGGATTTACTAGGTCTTGGCTGACAATATTGGCAGTTGTCTCATGTTCAGCCCCACCTTGGGTTACAAAATTCAGAGCATCTACTTAATTCGGTGTTCAGATCTAGGCCCACAAAGCTACAGGAGATGCCAGGGCTGGCTTGGGAATCACAGGGCCTATACGAAAAAGCAATTCTCCTTCAGGGAGGGTGTGTGACAGTTCCCCCAGATGGCATCTCGGTAAATATGATTTGGTGCTTTTGTGCCATTGACAGTTGCCATCAGTCAGAGGCACCAGTCATCAGATGCCATCAGAGAGGCAAATTCTGTCCCTTCTTCTACCCATTAGCTGCAGACATTGCATGATCACAAAATACATCACACCTGGGTCCTTTCTCACTTCCTTGAATATCTAACCAAGGAGCAGCCCAAGCCATTTACCAGTGTTCCTGGGTACATCTTGCCTTCAAAGACAGCATCCTCCAAGCACAGCCATGGTTCATATCAAAACTCAGCTGAAACTCAAAAGGCAATTCAAGGGCACCAAAAGGAGATGTTGCTACTTCAGGAACAGTTAAAGAAGAAAGAAAGATACTACGGGACCACTATTAAATTAATTGATAATAGGAGTAGACAGATCTGAGACTGCCAATGTCGTCTTTGCCTCAGTTACCGCCACCAAGGTCTCCCAGGCCTTTGTGCTTTGAGGGAGGACACTGGAAGGGAAAGGGGAACAACCAGTGGTGGATGAGGATCACACCAGGGCTTACCTAGCAAACTACACCCTTACCAGTCCATGGGAGCAGAGGGGCTGCAGTCAAGGGTACTGGGGAGGTGCTGGTCTGTTCTGATCCCAGTAAGGAAGGCACTCAGACTCTGTGAGGCATCATTTAAAATGCTCTTCCTTAGGTCTAGGGCTATAAGGAGAGAAGTGTACAGATAATCTTATGTCCCTTTAGATGGCTGGAACCCCAGGTTGTGTAGCATGGATGTAGAAGAATGAGGAGGGTGGAAGCCCCCTGTATGAAGGGGAAGCTTGGAGTTATGGAGGTCCTCCATGTGACGGGCAACAGGTTGGGTTAGCTTTTGTCACTGAGGATCAGAGGAGTCAGTAAGAGTGACATTGTGCTGGCAGTTACAAACTACTTGATGCTGGGAGAGGAAACAGAAAAGGTCTTTTGTCAGCAGCCAAGGAAGTCTCCATGTTAATGGTCAGGTGCCTATGGGGGACTGGCAGTGCCCTGGCATTCACCGGCCAGGCAAAGCAACAGGTTGCCAACAGCCTGAAGGACCTTGGGACAACTTCTTAACAGAGCTGCTAGGCGGACCAACGATGCTGATGCTCACCTGGACCTGACCCTGCCTCTCTTTGGGACAGCTTCCTTAGTAACACCTGCAGCCCCGGAGGGTGATTCCCTGGGCCTGCACCAGGCAGCGACCGTGTTTCTCTGCAGCACTTGCCCTTTCCTCCCTGGGTATTGACCATGTCTCTCCATTCCACATTCATGGACCCCAAACTACCAGTTGAGGAAACACATTTTGGTGAGGGGAAGACCTCCCCGAGGCACGCCTGCACTTTGTGAGTCCCAAGAGCTTGTGCAAATCTCGGGGTGGAGCTCATTTGCTACCCACATTTGTATTGCAGATGGTTGGGGAGCACCATTACCAAGCAGGAAGTGAGAGAGTTGCTCCCAGGACAAGATCTGCCTGATGGGGATGGAGCTTACAGCTGCAGTGTCTCCGAGTCATTGCCCCACATAAGGTGTGTTTGATATATGGCCGTGTTCCTGGAAATAATGCCATTTGGGTGACTTCTTCTCACCATCAAAACTAGGCAGGATGAATCCCATCCCTGGCAAAGAGCATGCATAAACTGAAGGAACTGCCCCTCACCTGCCCAGCGTTGGCCTTGGCATGGGGAGCACCTTCTGGGCCTGAATGGACAAGCACAGCTGTGCCTGCCTGCAAAGCTCAGGAACTGTTCTCCACTCTTAAAGAGAAAATGAGCACATTTTTCATCAGCTGAAATGCATCAAACACTGCTCCTTCACAGACAATGTTTTCCCATGATGTCAAGGTGGAAATTTCCAGCCCAGGTACTATGCTCAGGAGAAGATATCCTGATCTTCCCCATTACACGCGTGACACTGCTCTGCCTAGTATCCTGTGTATTGACTCTCACCACTCTCTCACGGGTTTCCACATGTCCTGCTTGAACTGACCATTTCCAAAGACATCTTTCCAGCAGCCTGCCTGGATGTCTGCATTTCCCAGTGTCCATCCAGCTTTCCTCCCCTCATTGGTCTCTACCCATTCAAACACCTCTCAGCTACCCAGGTGCTACTCAGAGCTTCAGGTGCTTTAAAGCTTGCCTTGACTTTCAGTAGTCTGCTTGATGGTCTCTTGAGCCAACTCCTCCATTGTGTTTGTACCTTTTCTCCTGAGTATCTCACTGAAAGTGTTCCACTAAGGTGACACGCAGCGGAAAGTGGACTTCAGTGGAGGAAACATGGACTTCATACATTATTTTTTAATGAATTGTTTTTCTTTGCTCCTTTTTTTTTTTTTTAATAATGGCAGGTAAGCAACATTCTTCTGTGATTGTGTGCAGCTGGTTCTCCAAATAAAGCCAGTGGGGATCTGTTCAAATGAGCTGAATCACTCAGCTACAGACTTTACTGGGAAAAGCTTGGATTTGACAAATCATGATGCAAGTCCAGGTGACCACAGAGAGAAATGATGGATGGAGGTGGTGGTGAGGGACCACTGATGACGATGGGGCACAGGACAATGATCTCCCATACATTGTCTGACAGAAACAATCTTACCACTTCCTACATGTTCAGACATCATCCGCAGATGCTGTGGATCAATATGAATTGAAGGCTGAGATTATGTGTTCTGTAAGCGGCAAGACAAAGAAAACGAAGAGATGCTGATTTTTTTGTTACTTATCATTTCAATCTTCTCTGCTCGGCTACACTCCTGAAATTTCTCCAATGAGGCCCAAAAGACTTGAAGAGTTAGGGAAAGTGATGCACAGAGACATGGCTTGTTAGGGTGTTTTGCATGTTAAGGAGCCCTCTGGTGCCCAGTTCCTGAACTGCAGATACTGAAAGCAGGAACAAGCCTCTGACAAAGTGGAAGGCAGCAGAAAACCCCAAGTTTCTGAGGGTGTTGGAGGCCTCACTGAGGGCCAACACTGACAAAGCCATGCAGGGAATGGCCACTCAATGTGTCGGTCCCTGGGGGCTAAATAGGCAAAAACTTGGAGACACTAGTTGCAGGTGGCAAAGGCAATGAGCTGGTGGCTCTGATCACATGTAAGCCCTTGGTGTTTGTTAATCATCAGGGTGGCCAAGCCCTGACCCCCAGGGCCTGGTAGAAGAGGTCCTTTCCCTCATGCATTGCTCAGGGCTCTACTGAGGGTCAGGGTGAGAGCGGGTGTGTGTACAACTTGGTGGTAGATTTTGTTGCTTTAAACACAAAGCTGTGGTGTTCTGGGGATTTGGCAATGTCTGTGATTTCCGCACAACCCGTCCAGCCTCTTTCATTGCCCTGCTGACAGTCCTCAATCACCTGAGATGTCCCAGTCCCAGACTTGTTTGCATCCCCAGATTGGATCCATATGCCCAGCACTACACTGCCATTACTCCGGCTGCCCTAAAATCCCAACTTGAACTATTCCACAGTAGCATGACTGCCACTTGCTCCTTCGGGTCCTCTTCTGGCCTGTAACACACTCTCTGCTATGCACACCCCGCTCTCTCCCTGCACTCGCACAAGTCTCCCAAAACCTTCTCACTTCCCCTGCAGCAATGAGACCTCACTCCAGGAGGTTCATGGATTCTCAAGGCTGATGTATGTGAGACAAGGGGAGCCAAAGGAATCTCAGTAGACATAATAAAGGGGGATGAAAGATGATGTTTAGTGCTTACATTGTTGAAATTAGCTGAGGCAGACAGTTCCTGATAAGAAACAGGAGCTGGCCTCAAGAGCCAGCCAAGACTGGTCTTGCAGCTTGGGTGAATACCAAGAAAACACTGAGCCTGCACAAGGAAAGAGGTTACTAGCGGTGACGAAGAGGAGTCATCTATCTTCATCTCTGCGACCACCAGACGACCACCATAAAGAGGCACTGTGCAAGCGCAGCTGGGAGGAGACTATGGAAATGACCTCTCAGAGCTAATTTTAATATGAAGCGGGGATAGCTCATGCATATGTATAGGCATATTGTGAATATGTAATACCTGACTGTATAAACTTGAGGCGAACTGCCGAGTCGGGTGCTCACAACATTGGTGGGACTACCCCCTGTGCTGCCAAGCGCTGCATGAACATACCTACTTTACAATCTCACTGACTGTGGAGTCTGTTTTCCGCATGTCAGAAGTTTCCTGAATTCCAGGCAAGTGTGGGTAGTGAAGCAGAGGAAGACAGGAAGGTCGGCTCACAGGCCATGAGGAGCAGTGTTCAGCCACCCCTAGCAATGAGCATTCCCCATCTGGCAGGCTGAGACATGATGGAAAATTCTCATGTAACCCCTGGTTTGTGCAGGGTCCTGCAGCCACACTCCCAGGGCACACCTACTCCTCCTCCACCTACACACATCAACTGCTTTCCATTGCTGGGCTCAGGTGTGGTTGTAAGGATTTGCTAAAGCCCTGAACCATCTCCTTGCTTCTCAATGCCTTTCCTCCACCCTCTCTCACATCACTACACACCTCCATTCACTGCCTAATCACTACTGAGAAGTTAAGCAGCTCTCAAGGCTTTCCTCAGGTAATGACCATGTTTCTCCATTTAAGATTCATGCATTTGAGAAACACCAGGTGAGGAAACACCTCAAGATGTGTGAGGGGAAGACCTCCCTGAGTCACCTCTGTGCTCCTGGAGGTGTGAGTGCTTTTGCAAGGCTCCAGGAATTCATTTGGTGCCATGCATTTGGTGTTCCCTTCTTGAAACACAAAGCCTTGAGCTGATCCAGACTCCTTCAGAGTGTCCTATTGTACCACAGCACTTCTTGGTGTTGATAAATTTATTAATTCCATTCCTGTCATTCAGTCGTACTTGACAAGGTAACTATTAATTTCAGAGTATGTAACCTCTGGCATGAAGCTTTTAGACCAATGATTTTTCTCTCATTGCTACCTGTTACCATTTAATGTCAATGGCTCTCTCCTGAGAGGAATGCTTCTTTGCATGGGTACTTGGAGACATCATTCCTGTGCTTGGAGGAGGCTGTCCTGTCAGGCCTGTCAGATGTGCTCATGCTCCTTCACCCTTCAGAGCTGCTTCCCATGGCACCACCTGGATCAGTCTCCCAAGTAAGTCAAAGACTTGTCCTCTGGAGTCCAGAGTCTGTGCTCTGCTGCTGACCTTCCTCACTGCCCTTTGGTGTCTGAGACCCCACTGTTTCATGGTCATGACGCCAAGGCTGACGCTGGTGATCACATCCTGACCAGCATTTCCTTGTTGGCCAAGGTCCAGGTGAGCATCAGCCTTGTTGGCCCACCTAGCAGCTCTGTGAAGAAGGTGTCCCAAGATCCTTCAGGCTGTTGGCACCCTGTTGCTTTGCCTGGCCAGTGAATGCCAGGGCACTTCCAGTCCCCCATAGGCACCTGATCATTAACCTGGGGAATTCCTCGGGTGACAAAAGACCTTTTCTGTTTCCTCTCCCATCATCAGGTAGTTTGTAACTGCCAGCACAATGTCACTCTTACTGACTCCTCTGATCCTCAGTGACAAAAGCTAACCTAACCTGATGCCCGTCACATGGAGGACCCCCATAAATCCAAGCTTCCCCTTCATACAGGGGGCATCCACCCTCCTCATTCTTCTACATCCATGCTACACTTCCTGGGGTTCCACCCATCTAAAGGGACATAAAATTATCTGTACAATTCTCTCCTTAGAGTGCTAGACCTAAGGAAGAGCATTGTAAATGATGCCTCACAGATTCTGAGTGCCTTCCTTACTGGGATCACAACAGATCAACACTTCCTGGTGAAAGACAATCTCTCAGTACCCTTTACTGCAGCCCCTCTGGTCCCACGGACTGGTAAGGGTGTGGTTTGCTAGGTAAGCCCTGGCGTGATCCTCATCCACCACTGGTTGTTCCCCTTTCCCTTCCTGAGTCCTGCCTCAAAGCACAAAGGCCTTGGAGACCTTGCTGGTGGTAACCGAGGCAAAGACAACATAGGCAATCTCAGATCTCTCTACAGCTATTATCAATTAATTTAATAGTGGTCCTGGAGTACCTCTCTTTCTTCTTTAACTGTTCCTGAAGTAGAAACACCTCATCTTGGTGACCTTGCATTGCCTTTTGAGTTTCAGCTGAGTTTTGGTATGAAGCATAGCTGTGCTTGGAGGATGCTGTCTTTGAAGGCAAGATGTACCCAGGAACACTGTTCAAATGCTTGGGCTGTTCCTTGGCTGGATCGTCAAGGAAGTGAGAAAGGACCCCGGTGTGATGTGCTTTGTGATGACACAATGCCTGCAGCTAATGGGTAGAAGAAGGGACAGAATTTGCCTCTCTGATGGCACCTGATGACTGGTGCCTCTGACTGATGGCAACCGTCAATGGCACAAAGGCACCAAATCATACCGTCTGAGATGCCATCTGGGGTGTCTGTCACACACCCTCCCTGAAGGAGAATTGCTTTTTGTATAGGCCCTGTGATTCCCAGGCCAGCCCTGGCATCTCCTGTAGCTCTGTGGGCGTGGATCTGAACCTGGACTTGAGTAGCTGCTCTGAATTCTGTAACCCACTGTGGGGCTGAACATGAGACAACTGCCAATATTGTCAGCCAAGATCTAGTCAATCCAACAGTTGGAGAAGAGGAAGAGAAAGACTGAGCTCTCCCTATGGCACATGACTCCATTCCATCTGAGGAATACCTCTGTATAGCTCCATATGCCACGCTAAACATCTTAAGGAGGGGCAGGTTCCATTGCCCTTAGCTTGGGCACCAGCTGACATTTCACTTGGCCAAAGGAAATTCCCAGGAGCTGCTAAGAGGTGCTCAGATGTTGTCCTGTCTCTGTATCTGCCTGCACATATCTTGGATCTGTCTCTATTACATGCACACCTCTCTGACCACCTCCGGCACCTCCAATGTCACCAGACATTTGCATCTGAACACCTCACTGCTGGCCTCCATCACCATTGATTAGCATGGGAGCTGAGACAAGGAGATCACGTGCAGGTGTCTATTTCATGCAGACCTGCACTGAGGCAAGAGGGATCCCACCTCCTGTGGGATTGTGGTGGGCATGGGAGGGAGCTGAGTCCCCTTCCAGCCCCAGGACTACAGACCCAGCATGAGGTGCCTCCATGGACTCAGCTGGCTCCCTTCCCTCAGCAGGGCTAAAGGAGATCCCTGCCTGTCAGTGTCTGCGTGTCCTGCCCAATGATGGCACAAGAAAGAGGCTGCCCAGGGAAGGGGTTGAGTCACCCTCCTTAGGGACACGGTGTAGTGGTGGACTTGCTAGTGTTAGGTTCACCGTTGGACTTGGTGATCTTAAGGGTCTTTTCCCACCTCAATGATTCTGTGATTCTCAGAAAAGTGGATTCTTGGACCTAAGTCTGTCTCTCAGCAGAGCAATGACCCTGCTGGAAAGCAGTGTCTCTCCCCAGGTGCGGGAGGGAACATCCGTGATTGCTTCAGCCTGTTTCCCAGCAGGTTCCCCTGGAGGCCCAGGGACAGCTGGAGGGAGCCCAGAGGGGGCAGAGCAAGTGCTGCCTTGGGCTGGTCCTCTGCTGCTGAGCTGGGCTGGGCTCCTGGGACAGAGGGAGCTCATGGCAAGCGGGCAGCGCTGCAGAGAGACAGCTCTGCCCAGGAGCAGGGCTGGGGGCACTGCCTGCAGGCATCGAGAGGAGACCTGCAAGGCAGAGAGAGCTTAAAGGCAGTGTGGAGTGGGAGGATGCTGAGAGCTCACTGCGGGAGAAATCTTCCCAGCCCTCTGCATGGTAAGTCTGTGGGTGCAGGGCAATAGAGCTTCAGTTCCTGCAGGGATCTCCGAAAACCGCCACAGCTGACAGTGTATGGGATCTGGCAGGAGGACTGGCTTCATTTCTCTGGTGTAGAGGAGAAGGGTGTGCTCCAGAGCAGGGCTTCCCTGCTGCCCTGTCAGAGGGACAGGGCATGAGGGCTGCCTTCTCCTGGCACCAGCTGCAGGGCTGTGAAGCCGGGTGTGCATGCAGGGGTGCCCAGGGCTGTCCTTCAGAGCAGGGTCCTGGTGTTTCAGGGGCTGAGTGATGGAGCAGGGACTTTGCTGCCTGCCAGGGTCAGCACTCAGCCTGCGCAGGGTACTCCCCATGGCAGTGTGGGCAGAAGGTGTGGGTGAAAGAAATGACCCCTGGAAGGGCAGAGCAGGGTGCTTCTGCTGTCGAGAGGCTGCTGCATGGGTCAGGTTTGCTCAGAGCTCCAGCTTAGCCCTGGGCATTTCCGAGGGGACTTTCAAGAAGAATGTCAAGGCTGCATTCTCCTGAAAAGTAAGGAGTCTTTGCTTTGAATTTTTATCCTCCTGGTGGGTGGGTGGGCAGTGTGAGACTAAAATTTATTTGTCCCCTCTGGAGAAGGCACCGAGACCCCGGTTGTCCTTAGCACTTGTCTGAGGTGCTCCTTAGCCCCTGCACACACAGAGATGCCCCTGGGCAGTGCCTGGCTGCCAGGAGGGGTCTGCAGGGCAGAGCTGAGCACACAGCGGGTGGGAATGGGTCTGTGAGCAGGGACAGGGAGCAGACAAGGGGACAGAGAAGCAGCTGCTGACAGGGACAGCTCCAGGCAGCAGAGACAGGGGCAGGGAGTGAGAGGAGGGAGCTGCTTCCAGAAATGCCATGGGAGGGGGGATTCAGGCACCTCCCTGCCATCAGGGGAGAAAACCCTTGGTCTTTTCTCCCACCCAGCAGAGCCTCTGCCTTTACGGCCATGGGACTAAGCCACCTTCTCAGTGGCTTCAGCTCTGAAGAGAAGATATTATCAAACACCCTACCATCTGTCCCTCTCCTGCCTCCATATACAGCAGCTCTGTAACATCTGCCCAAGTTCCTCCTCCTGTCTCTAGTCCTCTTGTTTTTATCACTGGTCTGGGATGGGAGGTAGGATTCAGATGCACCTCACAGACCGAGCCTGCGGGTCTTGCCATGTAGAATTCTCCATGGGAGTTAAGTGTCCAAATCCCCGCCTAATCCCCAGGCTCCCAATGATAGAAATGAGAAACCTCTCCTGTTAGGACAACCCAAATTTAGGAGATTCGCTTCTTTCCCTACCAAATGCACTCCTTAAGAGTGGTGGGTAAACTAGAACAAAATACACCAAAGAAAAATCCCTTGGATTTTGTTTGCTTTTCGTTGAATTGGAAGCGACAATGTTGAAAAGCTCTGTGATATAATGAGTGGATTTAATCTGATATCACCCCCTGTCCCTATTTACCTCTTGCTGTAGGGCAGGACTGACTCCCCCAGACCCCACAGCAGAGACAACTGCTCCCAGTGGCACCCTCAGCCAGCACCAAGCATATATCTCATGATACGACCTGCCAAGGGTCTTTCCGAAATAGGAAAGGCAATTTCAGTGGGGTTTCTATGAGAAATGCGTTAGGTTTAGCTCAAAGAATTTTCTTCTAACTTGTCACCGTCTCTCCCACTTGAACAGTGCCCCATGCCCAGAAGAAGCTAATGTCCAACAGCAGCTCCATCACTGAGTTCCTCCTCCTGCCATTTGCAGACACGCGACAGCTGCAGCTCTTGCACTTCTGGCTCTTCCTGGGCATCTACCTGGCTGCCTTCCTGGGCAACGGCCTCATCATCACCACTGTAGCCTGCGACCACCACCTCCACACCCCCATGTACTTCTTCCTCCTCAACCTCTCCCTCCTCGACCTGGGCTCCATCTCCACCACCGTCCCCAAATCCATGGCCAATTCCCTGTGGGACAGCAGGGCCATCTCCTACTGGGGATGTGCTACACAGGTCTTTTTTTTTGCCTTCTTGGCAGTAGCAGAGTATTGTGTCCTTACCATCATGGCCTACGACCGCTATGTTGCCATCTGCCAACCCCTGCACTACGGGACCCTCCTGGGCAGCAGAGCTTGTGTCCACATGGCAGCAGCTGCCTGGGCCAGTGGGTTTCTCTATGCTCTGCTGCACACAGCGAATACATTTTCCCTAGCACTCTGCCAAGGCAATGTTGTGGGCCAGTTCTTCTGTGAAATCCCCCAGATCCTCAAGCTCTCCTGCTCACGATCCTACCTCAGGGAATTTAGGCTTCTTGTGCTCAGTGTCTGTTTAGCATTTGGTTGTTTTGTTTTCATTGTTTTCTCCTATGTACAGATCTTCAGGGCCGTGCTGAGGATCCCCTCTAAGCAGGGACGCCACAAAGCCTTTTCCACATGCCTCCCTCACCTGGCTGTGGTCTGCCTGTTTATCAGCACTGGCACGTTTGCCTACCTGAAGTCCCCCTCCATCTCCTCCCCATCCCTCAGTCTGGTGGTGGCAGTTCTGTACTCAGTGGTGCCTCCAGCAGTGAACCCCCTCCTCTACAGTATGAGGAACCAGGAGCTTAAGGATGCCCTGCGGAAAATGATGAGCGGGTGCTTTTCAGAAGCAATTAACTGATTGTTTTCTTTTGCAGAGCATTCATAATGTATTTCTTTACAGGCCCAGCCTGCCTCTCAGGTTCGTGGTGCTGGTGGGGCAGGGGCTCTTTGTTTTTCTTGTGATAATATTGTGCACAATGAAATTTTATTATTCATCCTACTTCTAATTCACTGTCTACCTGTACAATATGACCCCGAGGCTGTATAAATGAGACACAGTCCTCTCTGTGTATTTCAACAAAATAAAGGACCCTGCAGCGACTTATTTTCCTGAGATTCTTCCTCTGAGAACTTGGTGAAGCTGCAGGGCAGTGCCTGTGTGCAGAGGGGAAGGGGAAAAGAGTCTCAGCACAGCAGCACTGCCAGGGAATACCAGCAACTGATCTTCCCAGAGCTGCTCTCTTTCCACTCCCACACTCTCCTGCTGAGCCCTTCGGTTGGTGTAAGGCCTGAGTGCTCTGGCAGCTCGGTCAGAGTCCTGATGTGTGACAGGACTCTCGAGGGAGAATCTTGATTCTAAGGAATTGCTGTATTTATACTGGCTTTATCACTCTGTCTCCTGCCCCACTGGCACCAGGGTTCCCTCGGCTGCCGTCCTTGTGCTGACAACACATTTAGAGAAGCCCTTCTGGGTGCCCTCCCTATGCATGGCCATTTCCAGCCACCGCTGAACTTTGGCTTTGCTGGCTCCTTCCCTGCACACACAGGCCAGGTGTCTGTCTGCCTCCCGGGCAGGCTGTTCCCCCTCCAGCCTCCCTGCACTTCCTTCTGGTGTTGGACCTCCTAAGTCAGGGGGGTCCCTGTTCATCCATGCTGACCTCTTGCCAGGCCCTGCTCGACTCCCTGTGCATCAGGCAGGCATCTTTGTGGGTTAGAGAACCTTGTCCCTGAAGATCCAGGAGGGACTCACAGCCCCTTTGTCCTCCAGAACAGTCCAAGCAGAGCCTCAGCTACCAGAAAGCAGCTCTCCTGCAGTCCCGCACTGCCATTCTGCTAGTTGTCCTACTTCTCCACCATCTCATGGTGGTAGCAGCCATGGCTGCCCTCCTTCTTCCCATCCCCAGGCAGACCCACCCTGTCTGTCAGGAAGAGACCAGCCCTAGACATCTCATTGAGTGTCTCTGTCAAAACGCTGTCTTTTTCAACCCTGCAGGAATCCCCTGGGTTCCTTGTGTCCAGCCCTGCTGCCCTCCCAGCAGACTGTGGGGTGCTCAACTTGCCATGTCATTGAGGACCTGTGACCATGAGGCTTCCTCCAAGGCAGGGCTCTGTGCACACCAGCCTCCCCTTTGCACAGAGCTCCCCTCCACCTCCTCACCCTCCACCTGCCTTCCTGAGGAGCCCATGGCACCCATGGCTGCCCTCCCACCACTCCAGCTGTCCCACCAGGGCTCTGCCATCCCCGTGGGGTGGGGGAGCACGTTTCTGCCTGCCCAGAAGAAAGGACAGTGCTGGGGAGGGGAGAGGGGAGGCAGGTAAAGGGGAAGGGTTGTGGGAGGCTGGGTGGGAGGTGACTCCTGTTTCCAGAAGAGGATGATGCAAGGAGAGGCATGGTAGGTGGGAGGTGGATTTTGAGGTCACTTCTTTGGAAAGAACCCAATTGGCCAGGTGCTGAGGCAGGCCCAGTGCTGTCACCTGGAGTGTCAGAAAACCCACCCAGCAGCGCTGAGATCTTGGGAGAGGGGAGATGTAGAGGATGGTGAAGATGGCATGGCTGGGAGGTGGGGTGTGAGCCCATTTCTGTTGCTGCTTGACTTGCAGCATCATAAACGCCAACGTGGCACAGATGGCAGTTCAGCCATTGGAGAAGAGTAGAGTTATGCAAAGCCAACATGGTTGGGAACCTATGGGACATGGCAGGAGAAATTGTGGGACGTAACAGAGAAGAGCATGAGAAGGGACCAGCAGTATGGGCAGCACCCTGTGTCCCGGCTGGGTCTCACAGGTGGCTGCAGATGTGAGAAGTGGCCAGACGGCACAGAGAGGAGCACCAGGGACCTTCTGGGCAGTCTTGTCTTGCAAGGCCATCAGTGCCTGGGGAAGCCATCAGGGATGCCCTTGAAGTCCCAGAGGACCAAGGCAATGGTGTCCAAACTATCAAATTTGGGTACAAATGGAGAAAACCTGAGACCATTGGGGGAAAAGTAATTGGTGATGGTTATGAATTGTGGAGCAGACTGTGGCAGAGAAAGGCTAGGGTCAAGGCGTATCATGGAAGAAGCAGCCCGTGGAAGTTTGGGAAGGAGAGGGCTGCAAGGGCCCAGGTGCCTGTGGGGAGGTGGCTGGTCAGTGCTGGTCTGGCCAAAGCCTGTGCCTGATCACCATGGTCTGTCCTGCTTATTCTAGTGGTTTCAGTTCTGGTAGAGTTAACTAACTTCATAGCAAATTGTATGGGGCTATGTTTTAGATTTGTGATGGAAACAGTGTTGCTAACACACCAATGTTTTAGTCACTGCTGAGCAGTGCTTGCACAGCGCCAAGGCATTTTCTGCTTCTCACGCTGCCCTGCCAGCGAGTAGGCTGGGGGTGCAGAAGATGTGGGGAGGGGACACAGCTGGGACAGCTGACCCCAACTGACCAAAGGGATCTTCTGTACCATAGGATGTTATGCTCAGCTATAAAAGCTGGGGGAAGAAGGAGGAAAGGGGAAGGGTTCAGAGTGATGGTGTTTGTCTTCCCAGGTAACCATTATGCATGATGGAGCCCTGCTTTCCTGGAGATGACTGAACACCTGCCTGTCGATGGGAAGCAGTGAATGAATTCCTTATTTTGCTTTGCTTGAGTGCACAGCTTTTGCTTTACTTATTAAACTGTTTTGATCTCAGCCAATGAGTTTTCTCACTTTACCTTTCCCGTCATCTCTCCTATCCTGCTGTGGAGGAATGAGCAAGCTGCAGCTGTGTTCTGCTTCACTGACTACTGGGGTTAAACTACAACATTTATTAAATTCTGCTCCTGTCTTTTTTCTGTGTGAGTAGGCTTAGTTCTGCATGTGTGTTTGGGCATGAATGTGTGTACATGCTTTGCTGGTCAATTGTAATATACGGACCACTTATGGAACCTTCGCACCCGCTCAGCCTGAGAGGGGGAACGGGATGGGGCCCATTGTGTTGCTCATGGTTGTGTAAGTGCTGCTGTCAAGGTGCTGCTGCCCCTTGGTGTTGGTCTGTGTTGGGTTGGCTGTGTCCATCTTTGTTTCCTTGCAGATACCTGGATTTAGTGCTTTCCTTTTGGTTGACTCCGCCTTGGGCCATCTCTCACTTTGTGGGGCTCCAGTCAGTGCCCACCCCAGGCACACACGGTCCACGCATATCTCCCGGGCTCTGCAGGCAACTCCAGATTCCTCTCCCGGAGGATGTACTCTGCCCTGGCACGTGTTGGGACAGCGCAGTATGACAGTCTCTCAGTGAGCATTCACCATCTCCACTGTCAATAGACAACAAGGGACGTGTCCTAAATCCAACCCTTGTTCTCTAACAGCTACCAATGTGAAAATGAGCTTTTTACTCAGGCCCTTTTGGAGTGAAGTTCCTGGGCACGTTGTTGACATCAGCTGTGGAAGAGCATCCAAACCTTGAGGAACCGCATGTGGGAGATGGCATTTTTCTATAGAGATGCTATGATAGAATCAGCTCTGAAACAGTGTTAGGAACACATTTACACAGGTGTGAGGGGAGAGAGAGAGATGGGTTCCTTTCTTAGGAGAGTGAGCTGAATACAAGCAATTATGTAGGAACAATTTAACCATAAGTAAGAATACAGGCAATGCTAACAAAAAAATGCATAATAAAGTACAGGCCTGCATTGCGATACACTAGAGGTCACTTGTGGAGAGTGATGGAAAGTTTATCAAGATTGACCAACATCCATGAAATCCCTTTCCTGAGAGACTCCTTGAGCTCCTGGTTCCTGACTCTGTAGAGGAGGGGGTTCACTGCTGGATGCACCACCAAGTACAGAACTGCCACCACCAGATCGAAGGATGGGGAGGAGATGGAAGGCGGGGCTACAGGCAGGCAGCCGTGCCAGTGCTGATAACCAGGGAGACCTCGGCTAGGTGAGGGAGGCACGTAGAAAAGGTTCTGTTGGCTTCCTATTGCCATCTGCGATCCCCTGCAGCATGTCTCTGCTCTCAAGCACAGCTTTTGCAGACATTGGGTCTTGGGCATTTGGTACTGGGTTTGCCTGTGACAAGTCTGAGCTTTTACTTAGTGAGTGCCACAGTGGAGGTGCTGCAGTCCAAATGTGGTCCCATGCCCTCATTCTGGGGCACAGACAGGAGGAGCTGCAGTCCCATGTGCCACTATAGACTTTTGACATTGATGGAAGAAATGGCGCGGGGTGGTGGGACAGCTCACAGTGGTGCTGCCATGGTGCCTGTGGGCTGTGCAGGAGAGGCAGGCTGGAATGATGAGGAGGGGGATGCCCTCCATCTGAAGGAGCTTGTCATTTGTGTGGAGCTCCTCTATGAGACATGCAACAGGTTGGGTGAGCCCTTGTGGGTGAGGATGAGAGGACAGGCCCCTTGGCGTGGCATCCCGGTGGGTGATGAAGGACCTGCAACCAGGGTAAGGAAGTGGAATAAGCGTTATTTAAGCAACCCAGGGAAGACTCCAGGTACATGACCCCTGGTCTTATTGGGGACTTTAATGACCCTGACACTCACTGGAAGGGGAGCACAGCAGGATGCATGCTGTCCAGCAGATGTCGGGCATCTCTTGGGATAACTTCTTTGCACAGGTGCCAGGCCAACAAAGGTGACGCTTACCTGAATCTGGTCCTTGCAAGGGAGGGAGAGCTGATCATGGATGTGGAAAGTAGCATCAGCCTGGGCTGCAGTAGCCATGAAATAGTGGGAGAAGATTTTAGCCTCTTCAGGGCACTTTTTGTGGTAGTGCCATGGGTAGCAGCACTCCAGGTCAAGCAGCGGTCTTTCAGGAAAGCATCTTCCAAGCACAAGACCTGTCCAGACTGCTGAGCAGGAAAACAACCTGACATTTCAGGAGAGCAGCTTGGCTAAAGAAGGAACACATCGAGAAGCTCCGCAGAAGAAAGGAAGCATTCAGAAGGTGGATGCAGGGACTGATGATGGAGGAAACGGGAAATAGGGATGGCTTTAAGGAAGCCAATGCTTCCCTAGTGTGTATCCTTGAAAGAGGTTCAAGGGCATCAAGAGAAGCTGTTACTCCTTCAAGAAGAGTTTAAGGAAAAAAAGCCAAAGGTAGTATGTGGCCACTGCTGAATGTAGTAAGGGCAGGTATAGATAGAGCTGACATACTCTATATCCTCTTTGCCTTAGTCTTCCCCAGCAAGGTCTCCCAAGCCTTTGTGCCTCGAGGCAGGACTCTGGAGGAAAACAGCCAGAGGTGGATGGGTGTCAAGCCAGGGATTACTTGAGCAAACACAATCATTACCAGTCTATGGGACAGGAGGGGCAGCATCCCCAGGAGCTGAGCGAGCAGGCCAATGTCACTGTGAGGCCACTCGCCGTCATCTTTGAAATGTCGTAGAGACTGGGGCAACTTCCTGATGACTGGAAGCAGGCAAATGTTGTACGCACCTTTCAAAAATGCTCAAAGAATGAGCAGGGGAATGGAAGGCTGTGCTCCTAAGCGTGTCTACTAAAGTCCCCTTTCTGGGTGTCTGAAAGGAAGGTGAATGTATTCACCCAGAGTCGATTGTGTCTGGCCATCCTCTTTGCTTTCTAGGATGAAAGGACAGGATTGCTGGACAGGGGAAGAGCAAAGGGTGTCTTCTACCTGGAGATCAGCAATGCTTTCGGCATCATCCCCCACCATATTCAATGTGAGGATGTTATGGTCTGCATGGATGGATAAATAGAGGGGTATAAAACAGCTGGAGGGGTGGGCTCGTAGGGACGTGGTCAATGCCTGGTACTCTGCCTGGAGGCATCGAGCTAGTAGGGTCTGGCAGGGGTCTATCAGGCAAGCTGCCCTGTTTAATGTCTTTTAAATGGTCTGGAGGAGATGAGAGAGTGATTTTGCATAACATTTGTCAAAGAGATCACATTGAAGAGAGCGCCCAACGTGGGGCACGACAACGGCAGTTTTGCATTAAGCGTTCTATAGCTAGTTATTAAGTGGCAAGCTCCTGTGCAGGTCACGGAGCTTGTTAGCTGCTTGCTTATCTCTAGCTTGCTGAGTTTGGGAACATGTTAATGCAAATAATGGCTGCGTGCTTTGTCCTGGCACTGATAGCTTTGTTGTGCTGTGGGAGCTATCTTGTGGGGAGAATGAAGGAACGCGGGAACGTGCTAATACAAATAATGTCGATGTGCTTTGTCCTGGCACTGATGGCTTTGCTGTGTTGTGGGAGCTATCTTGTGGAGGAGATGAGGGAACACATCTCCCTCTCTCTACCAGGCATTGATGTGAATGGTTTTATTATGCAGGCTCCCGAGGTCCTTGTTCACCCTTATGTAAGCTGTTTAATACTAATAATTAATACTGGTGGCATATTATGGGTATTGTGGAATCTGGTCTCGTCCTGGTATAAGAGAAGGCAAGTTTTAGGTGAGGCAATACTTAAATGTGCCCTCAAGCGACTGGTGCCTGGGTGGCAGGGTATATGGAAGGATTTGGGCAGATTCCTAGGACGGTTATCACCTCCCATAATCTGGGATTTTACATCTGAACAGGCAAGTAACCCTGGCAAACTGACACGCCACCTGATAGAAGGGTGCCTTGCCTATCCCAATGAAAACCAGCAGCTTCTCGCACTGTACTGGGGCCTGGCCTATGCCTACCGAGCCATAGTTCAACACTGTCAGAGGACCATGGTCGAGGCAGGGACCCAGACTGCATCTGAGGACACCATGCTCGAGATAGGGACCCAAACAACAACAACTACAGTAATTGCCCCAATAGTGAAAAGGAAGCAGTGGACAAGGAGATCAACGGGTCCATACCATCGATTAGTGAGGGAAGAAGAAGAAGAGGAAAAGCTTGATCTAGAAGCTGGTCCTTCAATAAGGAAATTGGAGGAAGGAGTGAGGGAACTTAAACAGGAAGCGGAAACTACCCGGTCCCTGACGTCCTCAGAACTTCGGGACTTGCGGAAAGATTACAGCCGCCAGCCAGGTGAGCGGATTGCTGCCTGGCTGCTCCGATGCTGGGATAACGGGGCTGATAGTCAGCAACTGGAAGGCAAGGAAGCCCAACAGCTGGGATCCCTCGCTAGAAACCGGGGAATTGAAAGAGGAATTGGAAAAGAGGCAGCAGTTTGCAGTCTCTGGAGCCGGCTCCTCTCAAGTGTGAGGGCAAGATATCCATTCAAGGAAGATCTTGTCAGTTCCTCAGAAAAGTGGACTACCGCAGATGAAGGCATCCAGTACCTGAGAGAGTTAGCAGTGGTGCAAGTCATCTACAGTGATCTAGATGATGAGGAAGTTTCCAAAGATCCAGAGGATGTCCTGTGCACACGGGCCATGTGGCGAAAGGTGATTCAAGGTGCCCCAGCATCGTATTCTAACAGCTTGGCAGCAATGTATTGTCCAGATATGGAAACACCAACTGTGGAGAAAGTGTCGTCTTGGCTCCAAAACTTTGAGGAAAATCTCTGTGTCTCCTCATCCCTACAGGACAGTGCTTTGGCTGTTAGGGATGCTCCAAGAAATCAGTCCTCTCGTGCCCCAGTCAGAGGGAAAGGGAGCCCAAGGCGTATGCCACGTGGTACACTCTGGTTCTTCCTGCGTGACCAAGGGGAGGACATGAGGAAGTGGGATGGTGAACCCACCTTTAAGCTGGAAGCCCGTGTGCGTGAACTGAGAGGGAAGACAGCTGTTAAGAAGGGGTCACCCAAGAAGAAGGCTGTCAGCGTAGTTGCTGTAGAGGCCCAAGAAAGCACTCAGCGATCCTCCAGGCACAGAAGAACTGAAACTACCTCCCTTGATTCTGGTGAGGGGACTTCTGGTCTGGTACCGCAAGGATCGGACAGTGAATATTCTGATGAGGAACAGCAATAGAGGGTCCCTGCCTTCAGCCAGGAGGAGGAAAGGGATGACCGGATATACTGGACTGTGTGGATTCGATGGCCTGGCACATCAGACCCACAGAAGTATAAGGCTTTGGTAGACACTGGTGCACAGTGTACACTGATGCCATCAGGATACAGGGGCACGGAACCCATCTGGATCTCTGGAGTGACAGGGGGATGCCAAGAATTGACTATACTGGAGGCTGAAGTGAGCTTGACAGGGGACAAGTGGGAAAAGCACCCCATTGTGACCGGCCCAGAGGCCCCTTGTATCCTTGGCATTGACTACCTCAAGAGAGGGTACTTCAAGGACCCAAAGGGGTACCGATGGGCTTTTGGTGTAGCCACTGTAAATGCAGAGAAGATCAAACAGCTATCTACTCTGCCTGGCCTCTCGGAAGATCCCTTCATTGTGGGATTGTTGCAAGTTGAAGAACAGCAGGTGCCAATCGCTACCAGGACGGCGCACCGTCGGCAATATCGGACAAACCGAGACTCCCTGGCTCCCATCCATGAGCTGATTCATCACCTAGAGAGCCAAGGAGTCATCAGCAAGACTCATTCACCTTTTAATAGTCCTATATGGCCAGTGCAAAAGTCTGATGGAGGGTGGAGGTTAACAGTAGATTATCGCGGCCTGAATGAAGTGACACCGCCACTGAGTGCTGCTGTACCAGACATGTTAGAGCTCCAATATGAACTGGCATCAAAGGCAGCCACGTGGTATGCTACAACTGATATTGCCAATGCATTTTTCTCCATTCCTTTGGCAGCAGAGTGCAGGCCACAGTTTGCTTTCACACGGAGAGGTGTCCAATACACCTGGAATCGACTGCCCCAGGGGTGGAAGCACAGTCCTACCATTTGTCACGGATTAATCCAAACAGCACTGGAACAAGGCGATGCCCCTGAACATTTACAATACATAGATGACATCATTGTGTGGGGCAACGAGGCAGAAGAAGTGTTTGAGAAGGGGAAAAGAATAATTCAGATTCTTCTGAAAGCTGGTTTCGCCATAAAGAAAAGCAAGGTCAAGGGACCTGCACAGGAGATTCAGTTCTTGGGAATAAAATGGCAGGATGGACGCCGTCATGTCCCTATGGATGTGGTTAACAAGATAGCATCTATGTCTCCACCAGCTAACAAGAAAGAAACACAAGCTTTCCTAGGCCTTGTGGGGTTCTGGAGAATGCATATTCCAGGTTATAGTCAGCTTGTGAGCCCTCTCTATCGAGTAACGCGGAAAAAGAACTATTTTGAATGGGGCCCTGAACAACAACAAGCCTTTGAGCATATCAGACAAGAAATAGCTCGTGCAGGAGCTCTTGGGCCTGTCCGGACAGGACCAGATGTGCAAAATATACTCTACACTGCAGCTGGGGATCATGGTCTCACCTGGAGCCTGTGGCAGAAAACACCAGGAGAAACCCGAGGTCGACCATTAGGGTTTTGGAGCCGGGGGTACCGAGGATCAGAAGCCCACTACACCCCGACTGAAAAAGAGATACTAGCAGCATATGAGGGGGTTCGAGCCGCTTCAGAAGTTGTTGGTACAGAAGCATATCTCCTCTTGGCACCACGATTGCCCGTGCTACACTGGATGTTCAAAGGAAACATCCCCTCTACACATCATGCAACCAGCGCTACATGGAGTAAGTGGATAGCATTGATCACGCAACGGGCTCGACTGGGGAAATCTAACCGCCCAGGAATTCTGGAAGAGATCATGGACTGGCCAGAAGGCAGAGATTTTGGAGCATCACCTGAGGAGGTGGCTCGTGCCCAAGAGGCACCACCATATAATGAGTTACCAGAAGACGAAAGGTGTTATGCTTTGTTTACTGATGGATCCTGTCGTGTGGTAGGGAACCATCGGAAGTGGAAAGCTGCTGTGTGGAGTCCCACACGCCAAGTCGTTGAGGCCACTGAAGGAGAAGGCGAGTCAAGTCAGTTTGCAGAAGTGAAAGCCATCCAACTAGCCCTAGACATTGCTGAACGAGAAAAATGGCCGGTACTCTACCTCTATACCGACTCCTGGATGGTGGCTAATGCCCTATGGGGGTGGCTACAGCAGTGGAAGAAGACTAATTGGCAACGCAGGGGTAAACCCATCTGGGCAGCAGCATTGTGGCAGGACATTGCTGCCCGTGTAGAACACATAACTCTAAGGGTACGTCACGTAGATGCTCACGTGCCCAAAAGCCGTGCCACTGAAGAACATCAAAATAATGAACAGGTAGACAAGGCTGCCAAAATAGAAATAGCTCAGGTGGACCTGGACTGGGAGCGTAAAGGTGAGCTATTTGTAGCTCGCTGGGCCCATGAGACATCGGGACATCTAGGGAGAGATGCAACATATAGGTGGGCTCGTGATCGAGGGGTGGACCTGACCATGGAGGCCATTACACAGGTCACTCAGGAATGTGAAACATGTGCTGCAATCAAACGAGCCACCAGAGTAAAGTCTCCCTGGAACAGAGGGCGGTGGCTGGGTTTTCGATATGGCGAGGCCTGGCAAATTGACTACATTGGACCACTGCCGCGAACACGCCAAGGCAAGCGCTACATACTCACCATGGTGGAAGCAACTACTGGTTGGCTAGAAACATATCCTGTAAACCATGCCACTGCCCGAAACACCATCTTAGGCCTCGAAAGGCAAATTTTATGGCGACACGGTACCCCAGAAAGAATTGAATCAGACAATGGGACTCATTTCCGAAATAACCTCATAAGCTCCTGGGCAAAGAAACATGGCATTGAGTGGGTGTACCACATACCCTATCACCCGCAAGCATCTGGGAAAATTGAGAGATATAATGGACTGTTGAAGACTATGCTGAGAGCGCTAGGCAATGGGACATGGAAGCATTGGGATACAAATTTAGCAGAAGCCACTTGGCTAGTTAACACCAGAGGATCTGCTAACCGTCCTGGTCCTGCCCAAACAAAACCCCTACATACTGTGGGAGGGGATAAGGTCCCCGTAGTGCACATGGGGAAGTGGCTGGGGAAGGCAGTGTGGATTGCACCTCCCATGGGAAAAGGCAAACCCATTCGTGGGATTGTCTTTGCTCAGGGACCTGGGTGTACTTGGTGGGTAATGCGGAAGGATGGGGAGACCCAGTGTGTGCCTCAAGGACATTTAACCTTGGGGGGAAAAATAATCTGTGATGTGAGTTGTATGTTGTAGGAAGTAATGTAGCAGGAATGACCTGAACTGCAGAGGAGTGAACTTCGCAAGGAACCAGACAAGTGCATCGGTGACCCAAACCAAGCCAGTGTTGGGGCCCAACGATCGAACATACTGCTTCTCCTGTCCTGACCACTCATCTTGATGGATGGGGCCCAAGTCATAACCTGTGTGTGAACATCAGGAAGAGTGGAAGAAGCCCATGGAATATCTATCTCTTAAAGGACAGGGGATAGTAATTAATAAGAATGTATAAATCCGTACGTTGGGTATAAAAGTGGTTTAAGTATGTAGTTTCAGTTGTAAGTGTTCGTAAGAAAGGATTTCAGTAATGAGAATTCAATACAATAGTATGGTTAGAAGATATCTGTATTAAGTTATGTGGAACCTGAGCAGGACGCAAATGGTATGGAATAAGGGGTGGAGATTGTATTGGGTCTGGCTGAGATGGAGTTAATACTCCCCATAGCAGCCCTCATAGCACTGTGCTCTGCATCAGTAGCTAGAAAGGTGTTGATAGCACACCAGTGTTTTGGCTACTGCTGAGCAGTGCTGGCACAGCATCAAGGCTGTCTCTCCAACATTTCTGCCCCCCCTCAATGGCAGGCTGGGGCAGGGCAAGATCTTGGGAGGGGACATAACCAGGACAGCTGACCTAAACCAACCAACCAGATATTCCATACCATATGACGTCAGCTCAGATAGAAAAGCTAAGTTAAGGGAGACGGAGTGGGGGGCATTTTGTCTTCCGGAGCAACCACTACGCATACTGAAGCCCTGCTTCCCGAGAAGCGGCTAGACATCGCCTGCTGATAGGAAGTAGAGAATAACATCATTTGTTTTTCTTTGCTTTCGCGCGCGCAACCTTTGCTATCACTTTATTAAACTGTCCTTATCTTGACCCACGAGCCTTTTGTTATATTTTCTCCCCCCGTCCAGCTGAGGAGGGGGAGTGATAGAGCGGCTTTGGTGGGCACCTGGCATCCAACCAGGGTCAACCCACCACAATAGTAAAAGCATTGGAATATACAAATGATGCACAGTGCAACTGCTCACCACCCGCCAACTGATGCCCAGTTAGTCCCCGAGTGGTGATCCCCCTGCCCCCACTCCCCCCAGTTCACATACTAGATGTGATGTCACATTGCATTGAATGCCCCTTTGGCCACTTTGGGACAGCTGCCCTGGCTCTGTCCTGTACCAACTTCTTGTGCCCCTCCAGCTTTCTCGCTAACTGGTCATCAGAAGCTGAAAATTCCTTGACTTTAGGCTAAACCCTACTTAGCAACAGCTGAAAACATCAGCGTTACTGACATTCTTCTCATACCTAACTCAAAAACATAGCACTATACCAGCCACTAGGAAGATAATTAACTCTATCCCAGCTGAAACCAGGACACTATCCACCCCTTATTCTATACCATTGACGTCATGCTTACTTCCCATACTTTCAGTTATATCCTGGTCAATAATCATCACCCTTTCTGTCCTTTTGGGATATATAGACAATGATATATGTGTATATATATATGTCTACACACACAGAGATATCATTCCTTTAGTTTATGGGTCATGTTCATAAAAAGTTCATTGAGTTCATTTAGTTCCCGACTCTGGGCTCCATCTGTCATACCAATCTTTCTGGGCAGGAGGGATGGTGCAAAGTCCTCTCAGTCGGCAGAGCAGGATTAGGCTTCAGTGTGGCGTGATGAGCAGGCGACATTGGACGCAGCAGGACAATGGTGTGCACTGTTGGATTGTTGCCTGCTGGAGTCAGTTCTGGTTCCATCACTACTGCACTTCACTCAGTTTTATCACAGTTCATTCTTGCTTGATCTAAGTGATTCTTACTGTAGTACTATGGATATAGCAGATAACAGTTATAGTACTGACAACAGACAGTAGCGGGGTTATATAGCAACTAATGTCATACAGTTTAATTCTGGCTATTCTCACTTAAAATCATATCCCCTTGAGGCACACATCGGACTTCCCCATCTTTTCGCATCACCCACCAAATGCACCCGGGCCCTTGAGCTAAAGCAATCCCACCAACGGGCTTGCCTTTGCCTGAGGCAGGAGTAACCCAGACTGTCCTCCCTAACATATGTCGCCTCCTCAGGTCCCTCACAGTATTTTGAGGTGTTGCACTCCTTTAACTCATAATCTTCATGAGTAAAATTCCCCTGTTCTCCACACATCTCTACAGTACAGCTATTCATGTTTGATGGTGCTTTTCTAGCCCGTCTTTAGTCCTTGAAAAGGGAACCACACTATATCTGAACACTTGCCAAAAATCACGCATGGACGCAAAATTAACCTGAATTAAACCTTATGTATTAGAACAAAATTCAGCTGTGTATGGATCGAGCAAGAAATGATGACCCCCTCTCCTTTCACTTTTTTTTCCCATCATTTTCTCAGGCTTTGGGAAGACAGAAAACTAGTAAATGTGAAATTCATGGGTGCCAATGATTGAATTCTCATCCTCAGCCTCAGCTGAATCCCTTCTCCTTGGGCAACACTGAAAAGCACAGGCTAAGATGTTTTGGTACATGGGCAGATGCCTGATCCCCTATCAAGACAGCAATGGGAGCAATTGCATGATGCTGCAGGTAATGAAAGGGGGCACATACTTCATGGGTTTGCTGCCCGGGGTAGAAAATAGCCCAGAAACCAGCTCAGAAACAACAAAGGAGGGTACAAAATAAGAAAAGCATGGCTAATGGGGGAAGGATTAACAGGTGTGGCAGGTAAACCCCAGCCAGCAACTAAGCCCATACCCAGTCCTCGCTCATTCCCCCCAACAGCAAGATAGGGGAGAGGATCAGAAGGGCAAAAGCAAAAAACTCATTGGTTAAATTAAGTCCAGTTTAATAAGTGTAGTAACGAGGCAAATGCAAGCAAAGCAAATGAGGAATGAATTCAGTACTTCCCATTGGCAGGCAGGTGTTCAGCCATCTCCAGGAAAGCAGGGCTCCATCATGTCCAACAGTTACTTGGGAAGATAACCACCATCACTCTGAACCTTCCCCATTTCCTCCTTCTTCCCCCAGCTTTCTATTGCTGAGCGTAATGTCTTATGGTATACAAGATCCCTTAAGTCAGTTGGAGTCAGCTGTCCCAGCTGTGTCCCCTCCCACACACTTGTGCCCCCAAAGCCTACTCGCTGGAGAGGCAGGGGGAGAAGAAAAGGGCTTGGCGCTGTGCAAGCACTGCTCAGCAGTGACTAAAACATTGGTGTGTTAGCAACACTGTTTCCGTCACAAATCTAAAACATAGCGCCATACAAGATACTATGAAATTAATTAATTCTGTCATGAGCTCACATACAACAGCCCACCCATGTTGGCTCTGCCTACCTCTACCCCTCTCCACTGAATGAGCTGCCACATGTGCCACATCGGGGTTTGTGATGCAACAAGTCAAGCAGCAAGAGAAATGGCCTCACACTCCACCTCCCAGCCGTTCCATCTTCACCTTCCTCTGCATCTCCCCTCTCCCAAGATCTCAGCGCTGCGGGGTACATTTTCCGACACTCCAGGTGACAGCACTGGGCCTGCCTCAGCACCTGGCCAATTGGGTTCTTTCCAAAGAAGTGACCTCAAAATCCACCTCCCACCTACCATGCCTCTCCTTGCATCATCCTCTTCTGGAAACAGGAGTCACCTCCCACCCAGCCTCCCACAACCCTGCCCCTTTACCTGCCTCTCCTCTCCCCTCCCCAGCACTGTCTTTCTGCTGGGCAGGCAGAAACGTGCTCCCCCACCCCATGGGGACGCCAGAGCCCTGGTGGGACAGCTGGAGTGGTGGGAGGGCAGCCATGGGTGCCAAGGGCTCCTCAGGAAGGCAGGTGGAGGGTGAGGAGGCGGAGGGGAGCTCTGTGCAAAGGGGAGGCTGGTGTGCACAGAGCCTTGCCTTGGAGGAAGCCTCATGGTCACAGGTCCTCGATGACATGGCAAGTTGAAGCACCCCACAGTCTGCTGGGAGGGCAGCAGGGCTGGGCACAAGCAAGCCAAGAGACTCCTGCAGGGTGTGGAAGACAGCTTTTTGACAGAGACACTCAATGAGCTGTCTAGGGCTGGTCTCTTCCTGACAGACAGAGTGGATCTGTCTGGGGATGGGAAGGAGGAGGGCAGCCATGGCTGCTACCACCATGAGATGGTGGAGAAGTGGGACAACTAGCAGAATGGCAGTGCGGGACTGCAGGAGAGCTGCTTTCTGGTAGCTGAGGATCTGCTTGGACTGTGTTGTGGTTTCAGCCCAGCTGGTAACAAAGGACCACACAGCCACTCGCTCACTCCTCCTGCCCCCCTCTGGTGGGATGAGGAGGAGAACCAGAAAGTGGAAAAGAAAAAAAAAAAACCAAACCGCAGAACCTCATGGGTTGCGATAAGGACAATTTACTGGGACAACACAAAAAGAGAAGTTACAACAACAACAACAACGGTACTAATAAAAGAATATACAAAACGAGTGATGCGCAGTGCAACTGCTCACTACCGGGAACCTGACGCTCCACCAGTTCCCCCACTGAAAACAGAGAGACACCTCCCCACCCCGCTCCCCATTTATATGATGAGCATGATGTCACATGGTATGGAATAGCTCTTTGGCGAGTTCAGGTCAGCTGTCCTGGCTGTGCCCCCTCCCAGGTTCCTACGAAAATGAACCCTATCCCAGCTGAACCCAGGACAGACTGTCCTGGAGGACAAAGGGCCTTGAGTCCCTCCTGGATCTTCAGGGACAACGTCCTCAAAGCCCAGGCAGAAGCCAGCCTGATGCACAGGGAGTCGAGCAGGACCTGGCAAGAGGTCAGCGTGGATGAACAGGGACCCCCCTGACTTAGGAGGTCCAACACCAGAAGGAAGTGCAGGGAGGCTGGAGGGGGAACAGCCTGCCCGGGAGGCAGACAGACACCTGGCCTGTGTGTGCAGGGATGGAGCCAGCAAAGCCAGAGCTTGGTCGTGGCTGGAAATGGCCATGCATGGGGAGGGCACCCAGAAGGGCTTCTCTAAATGTGTTGTCAGCACAACGACGGCAACCGAGGGAACCACTGGTCCCAACTGGCAGTGGGGCACGGGGATGGAGTGACAAAGCCAGTGTAAATACAGCAATTCCTCAGAACCAAGATTCTCCCTCGAGAGTCCTGCCACACAGCAGGACTGGGACTGAGCTGCCAGAGCACTCAGGCCTTACACCAAGCCAGGGGCTGAGAAGGAGAGTGTGGGAGTGGAAAGAGAGCAGCTCTGGGAAGACCAAGCACTGGTGCTGCCTGGCAGTGCTGCTGTGCTGAGACTCTTTTCCCCTTCCCTTCCACACACAGACACTGCCCTGCAGCTTCACCAAGATCTCAGAGGAAGGATCTCAGGCAAACAAGTCGCTGCAGGGTCCTTTACTGTGTTGAAATACAGAGAGAGCACTGCGCCTCATTTACACAGCCTCGGGGTCAAATTCTACAGGTAGACAGTGAATTACAAGTGGGATGAATCATAAAATTTCATTGTGAACATTATCACTAGAAAAATAAAGAAAACACCACGGCCACCACAAAGAAGAATCAGAGAAGACAGGCTGAGCCTGTAATGAGTTCCATTATGAATGCTCTGCAGAAGAAAACAGGGCGTTAATTGCTTCTGAAAAGCACCCGCTCATCATTTTCCTCAGGGCATCCTTGAGCTCCTGGTTCCTCATGCTGTAGAGGAGGGGGTTCACTGCTGGAGGCACCACCGAGTACAGAACTGCCACCACCAGGTCTAGAACTGGGGAGAAGATGGAGGGGGACTTCAGGTAGGCAAACGTGCCAGTGCTGATAAACAGGCAGACCACAGCCAGGTGAGGGAGGCACGTGGAAAAGGCTTTGTGGCATCCCTGCTCAGAGGGGATCCTCAGCACAGCCCTGAAGATCTGCACATAGGAGAAAACAATGAAAACAAAACAACCAAATGCCAAACAGACACCTAGCACAAGAAGGCCAACTTCCCTGAGGTAGGAGCGTGAGCAGGAGAGCTTGAGGATCTGGGGGATTTCACAGAAGAACTGGCCCACAGCATTACCTTGGCAGAGTGGTAGTGAAAATGTATTGGCCGTGTGCAGCACAGCGTGGAGAAACCCACTGGCCCAGGCAGCTGCTGCCATGTGGACACAAGCTCTGCTGCCCAGGAGGGTCCCGTAGTGCAGGGGTTGGCAGATGGCAACGTAGCGGTCGTAGGCCATGATGGTGAGGACACAATACTCCGCTGTGATGAAGACGGCAAAGAAAAAGACCTGTGCAGCACATCCCCAGTAGGAGATGGCCCTGCTGTCCCACAGGGAATTGGCCATGGATTTGGGGACGGTGGTGGAGATGGAGCCCAGGTCGAGGAGGGAGAGGTTGAGGAGGAAGAAGTACATGGGGGTGTGGAGGTGGTGGGCGCAGGCTACAGTGGTGATGATGAGGCCATTGCCCAGGAGGGCAGCCAGGTAGATGCCCAGGAAGAGCCAGAAGTGCAAGAGCTGCAGCTGTCACGTGTCTGCAAATGCCAGGAGGAGGAACTCAGTGATGGAGCTGCTGTTGGGCATTAGCTTCTTCTGGGCATGGGGCACTGTCCAAGAGGGTAAAGCCAGTGACAAGTTAGAAGAAAATTCTTTGACCTAAACATAATGCATTTGTCACAGAAACCCCACCAAAGCTGCCTCTCGTATTTCAGAAAGACCTTTGTAGGTCCCTTTCTTGAGCTGTGCTTGGTGCTGGCTGAGGGTGCCACTGGGAGCAGCGGGCTCTGCTTTGGGATCCTGAGGAGTCAGTGCTGCCCTACAGCAAGAGGTAAATGGGAACATGGGGTAATCTTAGTTTACATCCACTTGTCATGTCAAATAGCTTTTCAGCATTGTCACTGCCAATGCAACCAAAACTGGGGATTTTGTTTTGAGTATTTGTTCTGGTTTCCACACACCAATTAAGGAGTGCTTTTGGCAGGGCAAGAAGTGAATGTCCTAAAGATGGGATGTCCTGAAAGGAAAGTTTTGTCATTTGTGTCACTGGGAGCCTGGGGTTTAGGAGGGGATTGGGATATTTTACTCACATGGACAAATGTCTGAAATGCACCCAAATCCCCCCTCCCCATTCCTCTCCAGTGACAAGAACAAGAGGAGCAGGGACAGGAGGACAAAAATGGATAAACACTACAGACCTGCTGCCAATGGAGGCAGGACAGGGACAGATGGTAGGGCATTTGATAATTTCTTCTCTTCAGGGCTGAAGCCACTGAGAAGGTGACTGAGTCCCCATGGCCGTAAAGGCAGAGGCTCTGCTGGGTGGGAGAAAAGACCAAGGGTTTTCTCCGCTGATGGCAGGGAGATGCCTGAACCCCCCCTCTCATGGCATTTCTGGAAGCAGCTCCCTCTCTCACTCCCTGCCCCTGTCTCTGCTGCCTGGAGCTGTCCCTGTCAGCAGCTGCTTCTCCATCCCCTTGTCTCCTTCCTCTCCCTGCTCACAGACCCCATCCCACCCGCTGTGTGCTCAGCTCTGCCCTGCAGACCCCTCCTGGCAGCCAGGCACTGCCCAGGGGCATCTCTGTGTGTGCAGGGGCTAAAGAGCACCTCAGACAAGTGCTAAGGACAACTGGGGTCTCGGTGCCTTCTCCAGAGGGGACAAATAAATTTTAATGTCACACTGCCCACCCACCCACCAGGAGGATAAAAGTTCAAAGCAAAGACTCCTTACCTTTCAGGAAAATACTGCCTTGATGTTCTTCTTGAAAGTCCCCTCGGAAATGCCCAGGGCTGAGCTGGAGCTCTGAGCAAACCTGACGCACGCAGCACGCTCTCGACAGCAGCAGCACCCTGCTCTGCCCTTCCAGGGGTCATTTCTTTCACCCACACCTTCTCCCCACACTGTCATGGGGAGTTCCCTGCGCAGGCTGAGTGCTGACCCTGGCAGGCAGCAAAGTCCCTGCTCCATCACTCAGCCCCTGAAACACCAGGACCCTGCTCTGAAGGACAGCCCTGGGCACCCCTGCATGCACACCCGGCTTCACAGCCCTGCAGCTGGTGCCAGGAGAAGGCAGCCCTCATGCCCTGTCCCTCTGACAGGGCAGCAGGGAACCCTGCTCTGCAGCACATCCTTCTCTTCTACACCAGAGATAAAAAGAGTCCTCCTGCCAGATCCCATACACTGTCAGATGTCCCAGATCCCTGCAGGAACTGAAGCTCTATTGCCCTGCACCCACAGACTTACCATGCAGAGGGCTGGGAAGATTTCTCCCGCAGTGAGCTCTCAGCATCCTCCCACTCCACACTGCCTTTAAGCTCTCTCTGCCTTGCAGGTCTCCTCTCGATGCCTGCAGGCAGTGCCCCCAGCCCTGCTCCTGGGCAGAGCTGTCTCTCTGCAGCGCTGCCCGCTTGCCATGAGCTCCCTCTGTCCCAGGAGCCCAGCCCAGCTCAGCAGCAGAGGACCAGCCCAAGGCAGCACTTGCTCTGCCCCCTCTGGGCTCCCTCCAGCTGTCCCTGGGCCTCCAGGGGAACCTGCTGGGAAACAGGCTGAAGCAATCACGGATGTTCCCTCCCGCACCTGGGGAGAGACACTGCTTTCCAGCAGGGTCATTGCTCTGCTGAGAGACAGACTTAGGTCCAAGAATCCACTTGTCTGAGAATCATAGAATCACTGAGGTTGGAAAAGAACCTTACCAACAATTCCAACAATGAACCTAACACCAGCTAGTCCACCAATAAACTGTGTCCTAAACACAGTGTCTTTTAAATACCTCCAAGGAGGGTGACTCAACCCCTTCCCTGGGCAGCCTCTTTCTTGTGCCATCATTGGGCAGGACACACAGACAGTGACAGGCAGGGATCTCCTTTAGCCCTGCTGAGGGAAGGGAGCCAGCGGAGTCCATGGAGGCATCTCATGCTGGGTCTGTAGTCCTGGGGCTGGAAGGGGACTCAGCTCCCTCCCATGCCCATCACAAACCCACAGGAGCTGGGATCCCTCTTGCCTCAGTGTAGGTCTGCATGAAATAGGCACCTGCATGTCTGCTCCTTGCCTCAGCTCCCATGCTAACGAACGTTGATGGAGGCCAGGAGTGAGGTGTTCAGATGCAAATGTCTGGTGACATTGGAGGTGCCAGAGGTGGTCAAAGAGGTGTGCAGGTAATAGATACAGATCCAAGATATGTGCAGGCAGATATAGAGACAGGACAACATCTGAGCACCTCTTTTTAGCAGCTCCTGGGAATTTCCTTTGGCCAAGTGAAATGACAGCTGGTGCCCAAATTAAAGGCAATGGAACCTGTCCCTCCTCATGATGTTCAGGGTGGCCTACAGAGGTATTCATCTGATGGAATGTATTCATGTGCCATAGGGAGAGCTCAGTCTTTCTCTTCCTCTTCTCCATCTGTTGGATTTACTAGGTCTTGGCTGACAATATTGGCAGTTGTCTCATGTTCAGCCCCACCTTGGGTTACAAAATTCAGAGCATCTACTTAATTCGGTGTTCAGATCTAGGCCCACAAAGCTACAGGAGATGCCAGGGCTGGCTTGGGAATCACAGGGCCTATACGAAAAAGCAATTCTCCTTCAGGGAGGGTGTGTGACAGTTCCCCCAGATGGCATCTCGGTAAATATGATTTGGTGCTTTTGTGCCATTGACAGTTGCCATCAGTCAGAGGCACCAGTCATCAGATGCCATCAGAGAGGCAAATTCTGTCCCTTCTTCTACCCATTAGCTGCAGACATTGCATGATCACAAAATACATCACACCTGGGTCCTTTCTCACTTCCTTGAATATCTAACCAAGGAGCAGCCCAAGCCATTTACCAGTGTTCCTGGGTACATCTTGCCTTCAAAGACAGCATCCTCCAAGCACAGCCATGGTTCATATCAAAACTCAGCTGAAACTCAAAAGGCAATTCAAGGGCACCAAGATGAGCTGTTGCTACTTCAGGAACAGTTAAAGAAGAAAGAAAGATACTACGGGACCACTATTAAATTAATTGATAATAGGAGTAGACAGATCTGAGACTGCCAATGTCGTCTTTGCCTCAGTTACCGCCACCAAGGTCTCCCAGGCCTTTGTGCTTTGAGGGAGGACACTGGAAGGGAAAGGGGAACAACCAGTGGTGGATGAGGATCACACCAGGGCTTACCTAGCAAACTACACCCTTACCAGTCCATGGGAGCAGAGGGGCTGCAGTCAAGGGTACTGGGGAGGTGCTGGTCTGTTCTGATCCCAGTAAGGAAGGCACTCAGACTCTGTGAGGCATCATTTAAAATGCTCTTCCTTAGGTCTAGGGCTATAAGGAGAGAAGTGTACAGATAATCTTATGTCCCTTTAGATGGCTGGAACCCCAGGTTGTGTAGCATGGATGTAGAAGAATGAGGAGGGTGGAAGCCCCCTGTATGAAGGGGAAGCTTGGAGTTATGGAGGTCCTCCATGTGACGGGCAACAGGTTGGGTTAGCTTTTGTCACTGAGGATCAGAGGAGTCAGTAAGAGTGACATTGTGCTGGCAGTTACAAACTACTTGATGCTGGGAGAGGAAACAGAAAAGGTCTTTTGTCAGCAGCCAAGGAAGTCTCCATGTTAATGGTCAGGTGCCTATGGGGGACTGGCAGTGCCCTGGCATTCACCGGCCAGGCAAAGCAACAGGTTGCCAACAGCCTGAAGGACCTTGGGACAACTTCTTAACAGAGCTGCTAGGCGGACCAACGATGCTGATGCTCACCTGGACCTGACCCTGCCTCTCTTTGGGACAGCTTCCTTAGTAACACCTGCAGCCCCGGAGGGTGATTCCCTGGGCCTGCACCAGGCAGCAACCGTGTTTCTCTGCAGCACTTGCCCTTTCCTCCCTGGGTATTGACCATGTCTCTCCATTCCACATTCATGGACCCCAAACTACCAGTTGAGGAAACACATTTTGGTGAGGGGAAGACCTCCCCGAGGCACGCCTGCACTTTGTGAGTCCCAAGAGCTTGTGCAAATCTCGGGGTGGAGCTCATTTGCTACCCACATTTGTATTGCAGATGGTTGGGGAGCACCATTACCAAGCAGGAAGTGAGAGAGTTGCTCCCAGGACAAGATCTGCCTGATGGGGATGGAGCTTACAGCTGCAGTGTCTCCGAGTCATTGCCCCACATAAGGTGTGTTTGATATATGGCCGTGTTCCTGGAAATAATGCCATTTGGGTGACTTCTTCTCACCATCAAAACTAGGCAGGATGAATCCCATCCCTGGCAAAGAGCATGCATAAACTGAAGGAACTGCCCCTCACCTGCCCAGCGTTGGCCTTGGCATGGGGAGCACCTTCTGGGCCTGAATGGACAAGCACAGCTGTGCCTGCCTGCAAAGCTCAGGAACTGTTCTCCACTCTTAAAGAGAAAATGAGCACATTTTTCATCAGCTGAAATGCATCAAACACTGCTCCTTCACAGACAATGTTTTCCCATGATGTCAAGGTGGAAATTTCCAGCCCAGGTACTATGCTCAGGAGAAGATATCCTGATCTTCCCCATTACACGCGTGACACTGCTCTGCCTAGTATCCTGTGTATTGACTCTCACCACTCTCTCACGGGTTTCCACATGTCCTGCTTGAACTGACCATTTCCAAAGACATCTTTCCAGCAGCCTGCCTGGATGTCTGCATTTCCCAGTGTCCATCCAGCTTTCCTCCCCTCATTGGTCTCTACCCATTCAAACACCTCTCAGCTACCCAGGTGCTACTCAGAGCTTCAGGTGCTTTAAAGCTTGCCTTGACTTTCAGTAGTCTGCTTGATGGTCTCTTGAGCCAACTCCTCCATTGTGTTTGTACCTTTTCTCCTGAGTATCTCACTGAAAGTGTTCCACTAAGGTGACACGCAGTGGAAAGTGGACTTCAGTGGAGGAAACATGGACTTCATACATTATTTTTTAATGAATTGTTTTTCTTTGCTCCTTTTTTTTTTTTTTAATAATGGCAGGTAAGCAACATTCTTCTGTGATTGTGTGCAGCTGGTTCTCCAAATAAAGCCAGTGGGGATCTGTTCAAATGAGCTGAATCACTCAGCTACAGACTTTACTGGGAAAAGCTTGGATTTGAAAAATCATGATGCAAGTCCAGGTGACCACAGAGAGAAATGATGGATGGAGGTGGTGGTGAGGGACCACTGATGACGATGGGGCACAGGACAATGATCTCCCATACATTGTCTGACAGAAACAATCTTACCACTTCCTACATGTTCAGACATCATCCGCAGATGCTGTGGATCAATATGAATTGAAGGCTGAGATTATGTGTTCTGTAAGCGGCAAGACAAAGAAAACGAAGAGATGCTGATTTTTTTGTTACTTATCATTTCAATCTTCTCTGCTCGGCTACACTCCTGAAATTTCTCCAATGAGGCCCAAAAGACTTGAAGAGTTAGGGAAAGTGATGCACAGAGACATGGCTTGTTAGGGTGTTTTGCATGTTAAGGAGCCCTCTGGTGCCCAGTTCCTGAACTGCAGATACTGAAAGCAGGAACAAGCCTCTGACAAAGTGGAAGGCAGCAGAAAACCCCAAGTTTCTGAGGGTGTTGGAGGCCTCACTGAGGGCCAACACTGACAAAGCCATGCAGGGAATGCCCAGTCAATGTGTCGGTCCCTGGGGGCTAAATAGGCAAAAAACCGCGGAGACACTAGTTGCAGGTGGCAAAGGCAATGAGCTGGTGGCTCTGATCACATGTAAGCCCTTGGTGTTTGTTAATCATCAGAGTGGCCAAGCCCTGACCCCCAGGGCCTGGTAGAAGAGGTCCTTTCCCTCATGAATTGCTCAGGCCTCTACTGAGGGTCAGTGTGAGTGCGGGTGTGTGTACAACTTGGTGGTAGATTTTGTTGCTTTAAACACAAAGCTGTGGTGTTCTGGGGATCTGGCAATGCCTCTAAGTTCCCCACAACTCATCCAGCCTCCTTCATAGTCCTGCTGACAGTCCTCAATCACCTGAGATGTCCCAGTCCCAGACTTGTTTGCATCCCCAGATTGGATCCATATGCCCAGCACTACACTGCCATTACTCCGGCTGCCCTAAAATCCCAACTTGAACTATTCCACAGTAGCATGACTGCCACTTGCTCCTTCGGGTCCTCTTCTGGCCTGTAACACACTCTCTGCTATGCACACCCCGCTCTCTCCCTGCACTCGCACGAGTCTCCCAAAACCTTCTCACTTCCCCTGCAGCAATGAGACCTCACTCCAGGAGGTTCATGGATTCTCAAGGCTGATGTATGTGAGACAAGGGGAGCCAAAGGAATCTCAGTAGACATAATAAAGGGGGATGAAAGATGATGTTTAGTGCTTACATTGTTGAAATTAGCTGAGGCAGACAGTTCCTGATAAGAAACAGGAGCTGGCCTCAAGAGCCAGCCAAGACTGGTCTTGCAGCTTGGGTGAATACCAAGAAAACACTGAGCCTGCACAAGGAAAGAGGTTACTAGCGGTGACGGAGTCATCTATCTTCATCTCTGCGACCACCAGACGACCACCATAAAGAGGCACTGTGCAAGCGCAGCTGGGAGGAGACTATGGAAATGACCTCTCAGAGCTAATTTTAATATGAAGCGGGGATAGCTCATGCATATGTATAGGCATATTGTGAATATGTAATACCTGACTGTATAAACTTGAGGCGAACTGCCGAGTCGGGTGCTCACGACTTTGGTGGGACTACCCCCTATGCTGCCAAGCGCTGCATGAACATACCTACTTTACAATCCCACTGACTGTGGAGTCTGCTTTCCACATGTCAGAAGTTTCCTGAATTCCAGGCAAGTGTGGGTAGTGAAGGAGAGGAAGACAGGAAGGTCGGCTCACGGGCCATGAGGAGCAGTGTTCAGCCACCCCCAGCAATGGGCATTCCCCATCTGCCAGGTTAAGGCATGCTCCCCTGATGGAACATTCTCATGTAACCCCTGGTTTGTGCAGGGTCCTGCAGCCACACTCCCAGGGCACACCTACTCCTCCTCCCCCTACAGACATCAACTGCTTTCCATTGCTGGGCTCAGGTGTGGTTGTAAGGATTTGCTAAAGCCCTGAACCACCTCCTTGATTGTTGATAACTTCACCCTCTCTCACATCACTACACACCTCCAATCACTGCCTAATCACTAACTGACAAGTTAGGAAGCTCTCAAGGCATTCCTCAGGTAATTACCATGTTTCTCCATTCAAGATTCATGCATTCGAGAAGCACCAGTTGAGGAAACACATCAAGATGTGTGAGGGGAGGATATCCCTGAGTCACCTCTGTACTCTTGGAGGTGTGAGTGCTTTTGCAAGGCTCCAGGAGTTCATCTGGTGCCATGCATTTGGTGTTCCCTTCTTGAAACACAAAGCCTTGAGCTGATCCAGACTCCTTCAGAGTGTCCTATTGTACCACAGCACTTTTTGATGTTGATACATTTATTCATTTCATTCCTGTCATTCAGTCTTACTTGACAAGGTAGCTCTTAATTAATAGTGTGTAACCTCTGGAATGAAGTTTTTAGAGCATTGTTTTTTTCTCTCATTCCTGACTGTTACCATTTAATGGCAAGAGCTCTCTCCTGAGGGGAATGTTTCTTTGCATGGGTACTTGGAGAGATCATTCTTGTGCTTGGAGGAGGCTGTCCTGTCAGGCCTGTCAGATTTGCTCATGCTCCTTCACCCTTCAGAGCTGCTTCCCATGGCACCACCTGGATCAGTCTCCCAAGTAAGTCAAAGACTTCTCCTCTGGAGTCCAGAGTCTGTGCTCTGCTGCTGGGCTCCCTCACTGCCCTTTGGTGTCTGAGACCCCACAGTTTCATGGTCATGACGCCAAGGCTGACGCTGGTGATCACATCCTGACCAGCATTTCCTTGTTGGCCAAGGTCCAGGTGAGCATCAGCCTTGTTGGCCCACCTAGCAGCTCTGTGAAGAAGGTGTCCCAAGATCCTTCAGGCTGTTGGCACCCTGTTGCTTTGCCTGGCCAGTGAATGCCAGGGCACTGCCAGTCCCCCATAGGCACCTGATCATTAACCTGGGGAATTCCTCGGGTGACAAAAGACCTTTTCTGTTTCCTCTCCCATCATCAGGTAGTTTGTAACTGCCAGCACAATGTCACTCTTACTGACTCCTCTGATCCTCAGTGACAAAAGCTAACCCAACCTGTTGCTTGTTACATAGAGGACCTCTATAACTCCAAGCTTCCCCTTCATACAGGGGGCATCCACCCTCCTCATTCTTCTACATCCATGCTACACTTCCTGGGGTTCCACCCATCTAAAGGGACATAAAATTATCTGTACAATTCTCTCCTTAGAGTGCTAGACCTAAGGAAGAGCATTGTAAATGATGCCTCACAGATTCTGAGTGCCTTCCTTACTGGGATGTATTGGGTCTGGCTGAGATGGAGTTAATACTCCCCATGGCAGCCCTCATAGCACTGTGCTCTGCATCAGTAGCTAGAAAGGTGTTGATAGCACACCAGTGTTTTGGCTACAGCTGAGCAATGCTGGCACAGCATCAAGGCTGTCTCTCCAACATTTTTGTCCCCCCCTCAATGGCAGGCTGGGGCAGGGCAAGATCTTGGGAGGGGACATAACCAGGACAGCTGACCTAAACTAACCAACCAGATATTCCATACCATATGACGTCAGCTCAGATATAAAAGCTAAGTAAAGGGAGACGGAAGGGGGGGGCATTTTGTCTTCCGGAGCAACCACTACGCATACTGAAGCCCTGCTTCCCGAGAAGTGGCTAGACATCGCCTGCTGATGGGAAGTAGAGAATAACATCATTTGTTTTTTTTTCTTTGCTTTCGCGCGCAACCTTTGCTATCACTTTATTAAACTGTCCTTATCTTGACCCACGAGCCTTTTGTTATATTTTCTCCCCCCCATCCAGCTGAGGAGGGGGAGTGATAGAGCGGCTTTGGTGGGCACCTGGCATCCAACCAGGGTCAACCCACCACAGTCCTTTTTGGCGCCCAACGTGGGGCAAGACAACGGCAGTTTTGCATTAAGTGTTCTATAGCTAGCTATTAAGTGGCAAGCTCCTGTGCAGGTCACGGAGCTTGTTAGCTGCTTGCTTATCTCTAGCTTGCTGAGTTTGGGAACATGTTAATGCAAATAATGGCTGCGTGCTTTGTCCTGGCACTGATGGCTTTGTTTTGCTGTGGGAGCTATCTTGTGGGGAGAATGAAGGAACGCGGGAACGTGCTAATACAAATAATGTCGATGTGCTTTGTCCTGGCACTGATGGCTTTCCTGTGTTGTGGGAGCTATCTTGTGGAGGAGATGAGGGAACACATCTCCCTCTCCCTACCAGGCATTGATGTGAATGGTTTTATTATGCAGGCTCCCGAGGTCCTTGTTCACCCTTATGTAAGCTGTTTAATACTAATAATTAATACTGGTGGCATATTATGGGTATTGTGGAATCTGGTCTCGTCCTGGTATAAGAGAAGGCAAGTTTTAGGTGAGGCAATACTTAAATGTGCCCTCAAGCGACTGGTGCCTGGGTGGCAGGGTATATGGAAGGATTTGGGCAGATTCCTAGGACGGTTATCACCTCCCATAATCTGGGATTTTACATCTGAACAGGCAAGTAACCCTGGCAAACTGACACGCCACCTGATAGAAGGGTGCCTTGCCTATCCCAATGAAAACCAGCAGCTTCTCGCACTGTACTGGGGCCTGGCCTATGCCTACCGAGCCATAGTTCAACACTGTCAGAGGACCATGGTCGAGGCAGGGACCCAGACTGCATCTGAGGACACCATGCTCGAGATAGGGACCCAAACAACAACAACTACAGTAATTGCCCCAATAGTGAAAAGGAAGCAGTGGACAAGGAGATCAACGGGTCCATACCATCGATTAGTGAGGGAAGAAGAAGAAGAGGAAAAGCTTGATCTAGAAGCTGGTCCTTCAATAAGGAAATTGGAGGAAGGAGTGAGGGAACTTAAACAGGAAGCGGAAACTACCCGGTCCCTGACGTCCTCAGAACTTCGGGACTTGCGGAAAGATTACAGCCGCCAGCCAGGTGAGCGGATTGCTGCCTGGCTGCTCCGATGCTGGGATAACGGGGCTGATAGTCAGCAACTGGAAGGCAAGGAAGCCCAACAGCTGGGATCCCTCGCTAGAAACCGGGGAATTGAAAGAGGAATTGGAAAAGAGGCAGCAGTTTGCAGTCTCTGGAGCCGGCTCCTCTCAAGTGTGAGGGCAAGATATCCATTCAAGGAAGATCTTGTCAATTCCTCAGAAAAGTGGACTACCGCAGATGAAGGCATCCAGTACCTGAGAGAGTTAGCAGTGGTGCAAGTCATCTACAGTGATCTAGATGATGAGGAAGTTTCCAAAGATCCAGAGGATGTCCTGTGCACACGGGCCATGTGGCGAAAGGTGATTCAAGGTGCCCCAGCATCGTATTCTAACAGCTTGGCAGCAATGTATTGTCCAGATATGGAAACACCAACTGTGGAGAAAGTGTCGTCTTGGCTCCAAAACTTTGAGGAAAATCTCTGTGTCTCCTCATCCCTACAGGACAGTGCTTTGGCTGTTAGGGATGCTCCAAGAAATCAGTCCTCTCGTGCCCCAGTCAGAGGGAAAGGGAGCCCAAGGCGTATGCCACGTGGTACACTCTGGTTCTTCCTGCGTGACCAAGGGGAGGACATGAGGAAGTGGGATGGTGAACCCACCTTTAAGCTGGAAGCCCGTGTGCGTGAACTGAGAGGGAAGACAGCTGTTAAGAAGGGGTCACCCAAGAAGAAGGCTGTCAGCGTAGTTGCTGTAGAGGCCCAAGAAAGCACTCAGCGATCCTCCAGGCACAGAAGAACTGAAACTACCTCCCTTGATTCTGGTGAGGGGACTTCTGGTCTGGTACCGCAAGGATCGGACAGTGAATATTCTGATGAGGAACAGCAATAGAGGGTCCCTGCCTTCAGCCAGGAGGAGGAAAGGGATGACCGGATATACTGGACTGTGTGGATTCGATGGCCTGGCACATCAGACCCACAGAAGTATAAGGCTTTGGTAGACACTGGTGCACAGTGTACACTGATGCCATCAGGATACAGGGGCACGGAACCCATCTGGATCTCTGGAGTGACAGGGGGATGCCAAGAATTGACTATACTGGAGGCTGAAGTGAGCTTGACAGGGGACAAGTGGGAAAAGCACCCCATTGTGACCGGCCCAGAGGCCCCTTGTATCCTTGGCATTGACTACCTCAAGAGAGGGTACTTCAAGGACCCAAAGGGGTACCGATGGGCTTTTGGTGTCGCCACTGTAAATGCAGAGAAGATCAAACAGCTATCTACTCTGCCTGGCCTCTCGGAAGATCCCTTCATTGTGGGATTGTTGCAAGTTGAAGAACAGCAGGTGCCAATCGCTACCAGGACGGCGCACCGTCGGCAATATCGGACAAACCGAGACTCCCTGGCTCCCATCCATGAGCTGATTCATCACCTAGAGAGCCAAGGAGTCATCAGCAAGACTCATTCACCTTTTAATAGTCCTATATGGCCAGTGCAAAAGTCTGATGGAGGGTGGAGGTTAACAGTAGATTATCGCGGCCTGAATGAAGTGACACCGCCACTGAGTGCTGCTGTACCAGACATGTTAGAGCTCCAATATGAACTGGCATCAAAGGCAGCCACGTGGTATGCTACAACTGATATTGCCAATGCATTTTTCTCCATTCCTTTGGCAGCAGAGTGCAGGCCACAGTTTGCTTTCACATGGAGAGGTGTTCAATACACCTGGAATCGACTGCCCCAGGGGTGGAAGCACAGTCCTACCATTTGTCACGGATTAATCCAAACAGCACTGGAACAAGGCGATGCCCCTGAACATTTACAATACATAGATGACATCATTGTGTGGGGCAACGAGGCAGAAGAAGTGTTTGAGAAGGGGAAAAGAATAATTCAGATTCTTCTGAAAGCTGGTTTCGCCATAAAGAAAAGCAAGGTCAAGGGACCTGCACAGGAGATTCAGTTCTTGGGAATAAAATGGCAGGATGGACGCCGTCATGTCCCTATGGATGTGGTTAACAAGATAGCATCTATGTCTCCACCAGCTAACAAGAAAGAAACACAAGCTTTCCTAGGCCTTGTGGGGTTCTGGAGAATGCATATTCCAGGTTATAGTCAGCTTGTGAGCCCTCTCTATCGAGTAACGCGGAAAAAGAACTATTTTGAATGGGGCCCTGAACAACAACAAGCCTTTGAGCATATCAGACAAGAAATAGCTCGTGCAGTAGCTCTTGGGCCTGTCCGGACAGGACCAGATGTGCAAAATATACTCTACACTGCAGCTGGGGATCATGGTCTCACCTGGAGCCTGTGGCAGAAAACACCAGGAGAAACCCGAGGTCGACCATTAGGGTTTTGGAGCCGGGGGTACCGAGGATCAGAAGCCCACTACACCCCGACTGAAAAAGAGATACTAGCAGCATATGAGGGGGTTCGAGCCGCTTCAGAAGTTGTTGGTACAGAAGCATATCTCCTCTTGGCACCACGATTGCCCGTGCTACACTGGATGTTCAAAGGAAACATCCCCTCTACACATCATGCAACCAGCGCTACATGGAGTAAGTGGATAGCATTGATCACGCAACGGGCTCGACTGGGGAAATCTAACCGCCCAGGAATTCTGGAAGAGATCATGGACTGGCCAGAAGGCAGAGATTTTGGAGCATCACCTGAGGAGGTGGCTCGTGCCCAAGAGGCACCACCATATAATGAGTTACCAGAAGACGAAAGGTGTTATGCTTTGTTTACTGATGGATCCTGTCGTGTGGTAGGGAACCATCGGAAGTGGAAAGCTGCTGTGTGGAGTCCCACACGCCAAGTCGTTGAGGCCACTGAAGGAGAAGGCGAGTCAAGTCAGTTTGCAGAAGTGAAAGCCATCCAACTAGCCCTAGACATTGCTGAACGAGAAAAATGGCCGGTACTCTACCTCTATACCGACTCCTGGATGGTGGCTAATGCCCTATGGGGGTGGCTACAGCAGTGGAAGAAGACTAATTGGCAACGCAGGGGTAAACCCATCTGGGCAGCAGCATTGTGGCAGGACATTGCTGCCCGTGTAGAACACATAACTCTAAGGGTACGTCATGTAGATGCTCACGTGCCCAAAAGCCGTGCCACTGAAGAACATCAAAATAATGAACAGGTAGACAAGGCTGCCAAAATAGAAATAGCTCAGGTGGACCTGGACTGGGAGCGTAAAGGTGAGCTATTTGTAGCTCGCTGGGCCCATGAGACATCGGGACATCTAGGGAGAGATGCAACATATAGGTGGGCTCGTGATCGAGGGGTGGACCTGACCATGGAGGCCATTACACAGGTGTGATGGGTTGACCCTGGCTGGATGCCAGGTGCCCACCAAAGCCGTTCTATCACTCCCGCATCCTCAGCTGGACAGGGGAGAGAAAAATATAACAAAAAACTTGCGGGTCGAGATAAGGACAGGAGAGATCATTCACTAATTACCATCACGGGCAAAACAGACTCAGCTTAGGGAAAATTAGCTCACTTTTTATTACAAATCAGCCAGAGTAAGGTAAATGAGAAATAAAACGAAATCTCAGAACACCTTCCCTCCACCCCTCCCTTCTTCCCGGGCACAACTTCACTCCCGGATTTCTCCACCAAGCCCCCCCCAGCGGCACAAGGGGGACAGGGATGGGGTTTACGGTCATCACATGTTATTTTCTGCCGCTTCACCTCCTCAGGGCGAGGGCTCATCACACTCTTCCCCTGCTCCAACGTGGGGTCCCACCCACGGGAGACAGTCCTCCACGAACTTTCTCCAACGTGGGCCATTCCCACGGGCTGCAGTTCTTCACGAACTGCTCCAGCATGGGTCCTTTCCACGGTGTGCAGTCCTTCAGGCACAGACTGCTCCAGTGTGGGTCCCCCACGGGGTCACAAGTCCTGCCAGAAAACCTGCTCCGTGGGCTCCTCTCTCCACATATCCGCAGGTCCTGCCAGGAACCTGCTCCAGCGCAGGGTTCCCACGGGGTCACAGCCTCCTTCAGGAACCCACCTGCTCCGGCGTGGGGTCCTCCACGGGCTGCAGGTGGATATCTGCCCCACCATGGACCTCCCTGGACTGCAGGGGGACAGCCTGCCTCACCAGGGTCTTCACCACGGGCTGCAGGGGAATCTTCGCTCCGGCGCCTGGAGCATCTCCTCCCCCTCCTTCTGCACTGACCTTGGTGTCCGCAGGCTTGTTTCTCTTACATATTCTCACTCCTCTCTCCGGTGGCTGTTTTCCGCGTCCCAACTTTTTTTTCCTTCTTAAAAATGTTATCACAGAGGCGTTACCACTATCACTGATTGGCTCGGCCTTGGCCGGCGGCGGGTCCATCTTAGAGCCGGCTGGTATAGGCTCGCTCTCTCTCGAACACAGGGGAAGCTTCCAGCAGCTTCTTACAGGAGCCACCCCTGTAACCCCCCCCGCTACCAAAACCTTGCCACATAAAACCAATACAACAGGTCACTCAGGAATGTGAAACATGTGCTGCAATCAAACGAGCCACCAGAGTAAAGTCTCCCTGGAACAGAGGGCGGTGGCTGGGTTTTCGATATGGCGAGGCCTGGCAAATTGACTACATTGGACCACTGCCGCGAACACGCCAAGGCAAGCGTTACATACTCACCATGGTGGAAGCAACTACTGGTTGGCTAGAAACATATCCTGTAAACCATGCCACTGCCCGAAACACCATCTTAGGCCTCGAAAGGCAAATTTTATGGCGACACGGTACCCCAGAAAGAATTGAATCAGACAATGGGACTCATTTCCGAAATAACCTCATAAGCTCCTGGGCAAAGAAACATGGCATTGAGTGGGTGTACCACATACCCTATCACCCGCAAGCATCTGGGAAAATTGAGAGATATAATGGACTGTTGAAGACTATGTTGAGAGCGCTAGGCAATGGGACATGGAAGCATTGGGATACAAATTTAGCAGAAGCCACTTGGCTAGTTAACACCAGAGGATCTGCTAACCGTCCTGGTCCTGCCCAAACAAAACCCCTACATACTGTGGGAGGGGATAAGGTCCCCGTAGTGCACATGGGGAAGTGGCTGGGGAAGGCAGTGTGGATTGCACCTCCCATGGGAAAAGGCAAACCCATTCGTGGGATTGTCTTTGCTCAGGGACCTGGGTGTACTTGGTGGGTAATGCGGAAGGATGGGGAGACCCAGTGTGTGCCTCAAGGACATTTAACCTTGGGGGGAAAAATAATCTGTGATGTGAGTTGTATGTTGTAGGAAGTAATGTAGCAGGAATGACCTGAACTGCAGAGGAGTGAACTTCGCAAGGAACCAGACAAGTGCATCGGTGACCCAAACCAAGCCAGTGTTGGGGCCCAACGATCGAACATACTGCTTCTCCTGTCCTGACCACTCATCTTGATGGATGGGGCCCAAGTCATAACCTGTGTGTGAACATCAGGAAGAGTGGAAGAAGCCCATGGAATATCTATCTCTTAAAGGACAGGGGATAGTAATTAATAAGAATGTATAAATCCGTACGTTGGGTATAAAAGTGGTTTAAGTATGTAGTTTCAGTTGTAAGTGTTCGTAAGAAAGGATTTCAGTAATGAGAATTCAATACAATAGTATGGTTAGAAGATATCTGTATTAAGTTATGTGGAACCTGAGCAGGACGCAAATGGTATGGAATAAGGGGTGGAGATTGTATTGGGTCTGGCTGAGATGGAGTTAATACTCCCCATAGCAGCCCTCATAGCACTGTGCTCTGCATCAGTAGCTAGAAAGGTGTTGATAGCACACCAGTGTTTTGGCTACTGCTGAGCAGTGCTGGCACAGCATCAAGGCTGTCTCTCCAACATTTCTGCCCCCCCTCAATGGCAGGCTGGGGCAGGGCAAGATCTTGGGAGGGGACATAACCAGGACAGCTGACCTAAACCAACCAACCAGATATTCCATACCATATGACGTCAGCTCAGATATAAAAGCTAAGTTAAGGGAGACGGAGTGGGGGGCATTTTGTCTTCCGGAGCAACCACTACGCATACTGAAGCCCTGCTTCCCGAGAAGCGGCTAGACATCGCCTGCTGATAGGAAGTAGAGAATAACATCATTTGTTTTTTTTTCTTTGCTTTCGCGCGCACAACCTTTGCTATCACTTTATTAAACTGTCCTTATCTTGACCCACGAGCCTTTTGTTATATTTTCTCCCCCCGTCCAGCTGAGGAGGGGGAGTGATAGAGCGGCTTTGGTGGGCACCTGGCATCCAACCAGGGTCAACCCACCACAATAGTAAAAGCATTGGAATATACAAATGATGCACAGTGCAACTGCTCACCACCCGCCAACTGATGCCCAGTTAGTCCCCGAGTGGTGATCCCCCTGCCCCCACTCCCCCCAGTTCACATACTAGATGTGATGTCACATTGCATTGAATGCCCCTTTGGCCACTGTGGGACAGCTGCCCTGGCTCTGTCCTGTACCAACTTCTTGTGCCCCTCCAGCTTTCTCGCTAACTGGTCATCAGAAGCTGAAAATTCCTTGACTTTAGGCTAAACCCTACTTAGCAACAACTGAAAACATCAGCGTTACTGACATTCTTCTCATACCTAACTCAAAAACATAGCACTATACCAGCCACTAGGAAGATAATTAACTCTATCCCAGCTGAAACCAGGACACTATCCACCCCTTATTCTATACCATTGACGTCATGCTTACTTCCCATACTTTCAGTTATATCCTGGTCAATAATCATCACCCTTTCTGTCCTTTTGGGATATATAGACAATGATATATGTGTATATATATATGTCTACACACACAGAGATATCATTCCTTTAGTTTATGGGTCATGTTCATAAAAAGTTCATTGAGTTCATTTAGTTCCCGACTCTGGGCTCCATCTGTCATACCAATCTTTCTGGGCAGGAGGGATGGTGCAAAGTCCTCTCAGTCGGCAGAGCAGGATTAGGCTTCAGTGTGGTGTGATGAGCAGGCGACATTGGACGCAGCAGGACAATGGTGTGCACTGTTGGATTGTTGCCTGCTGGAGTCAGTTCTGGTTCCATCACTACTGCACTTCACTCAGTTTTATCACAGTTCATTCTTGCTTGATCTAAGTGATTCTTACTGTAGTACTATGGATATAGCAGATAACAGTTATAGTACTGACAACAGACAGTAGCGGGGTTATATAGCAACTAATGTCATACAGTTTAATTCTGGCTATTCTCACTTAAAATCATATCCCCTTGAGGCACACATCGGACTTCCCCATCTTTTCGCATCACCCACCAAATGCACCCGGGCCCTTGAGCTAAAGCAATCCCACCAACGGGCTTGCCTTTGCCTGAGGCAGGAGTAACCCAGACTGTCCTCCCTAACATATGTCGCCTCCTCAGGTCCCTCACAGTATTTTGAGGTGTTGCACTCCTTTAACTCATAATCTTCATGAGTAAAATTCCCCTGTTCTCCACACATCTCTACAGTACAGCTATTCATGTTTGATGGTGCTTTTCTAGCCCGTCTTTAGTCCTTGAAAAGGGAACCACACTATATCTGAACACTTGCCAAAAATCACGCATGGACGCAAAATTAACCTGAATTAAACCTTATGTATTAGAACAAAATTCAGCTGTGTATGGATCGAGCAAGAAATGATGACCCCCTCTCCTTTCACTTTTTTTTCCCATCATTTTCTCAGGCTTTGGGAAGACAGAAAACTAGTAAATGTGAAATTCATGGGTGCCAATGATTGAATTCTCATCCTCAGCCTCAGCTGAATCCCTTCTCCTTGGGCAACACTGAAAGGCACAGGCTAAGATGTTTTGGTACATGGGCAGATGCCTGATCCGCTATCAAGACAGCAATGGGAGCAATTGCATGATGCTGCAGGTAATGAAAGGGGGCACATACTTCATGGGTTTGCTGCCCGGGGTAGAAAATAGCCCAGAAACCAGCTCAGAAACAACAAAGGAGGGTACAAAATAAGAAAAGCATGGCTAATGGGGGAAGGATTAACAGGTGTGGCAGGTAAACCCCAGCCAGCAACTAAGCCCATACCCAGTCCTCGCTCATTCCCCCCAACAGCAAGATAGGGGAGAGGATCAGAAGGGCAAAAGCAAAAAACTCATTGGTTAAATTAAGTCCAGTTTAATAAGTGTAGTAACGAGGCAAATGCAAGCAAAGCAAATGAGGAATGAATTCAGTACTTCCCATTGGCAGGCAGGTGTTCAGCCATCTCCAGGAAAGCAGGGCTCCATCATGTCCAACAGTTACTTGGGAAGATAACCACCATCACTCTGAACCTTCCCCATTTCCTCCTTCTTCCCCCAGCTTTCTATTGCTGAGCGTAATGTCTTATGGTATACAAGATCCCTTAAGTCAGTTGGAGTCAGCTGTCCCAGCTGTGTCCCCTCCCACACACTTGTGCCCCCAAAGCCTACTCGCTGGAGAGGCAGGGGGAGAAGAAAAGGGCTTGGCGCTGTGCAAGCACTGCTCAGCAGTGACTAAAACATTGGTGTGTTAGCAACACTGTTTCCGTCACAAATCTAAAACATAGCGCCATACAAGATACTATGAAATTAATTAATTCTGTCATGAGCTCACATACAACAGCCCACCCATGTTGGCTCTGCCTACCTCTACCCCTCTCCACTGAATGAGCTGCCACATGTGCCACATCAGGGTTTGTGATGCAACAAGTCAAGCAGCAAGAGAAATGGCTTCACACTCCACCTCCCAGCCGTTCCATCTTCACCTTCCTCTGCATCTCCCCTCTCCCAAGATCTCAGCGCTGCGGGGTACATTTTCCGACACTCCAGGTGACAGCACTGGGCCTGCCTCAGCACCTGGCCAATTGGGTTCTTTCCAAAGAAGTGACCTCAAAATCCACCTCCCACCTACCATGCCTCTCCTTGCATCATCCTCTTCTGGAAACAGGAGTCACCTCCCACCCAGCCTCCCACAACCCTGCCCCTTTACCTGCCTCTCCTCTCCCCTCCCCAGCACTGTCCTTTCTGCTGGGCAGGCAGAAACGTGCTCCCCCACCCCATGGGGATGCCAGAGCCCTGGTGGGACAGCTGGAGTGGTGGGAGGGCAGCCATGGGTGCCAAGGGCTCCTCAGGAAGGCAGGTGGAGGGTGAGGAGGTGGAGGGGAGCTCTGTGCAAAGGGGAGGCTGGCGTGCACAGAGCCCTGCCTTGGAGGAAGCCTCATGGTCACAGGTCCTCGATGACATGGCAAGTTGAGCACCCCACAGTCTGCTGGGAGGGCAGCAGGGCTGGACACAAGGAACCCAGGGGATTCCTGCAGGGTTGAAAAAGACAGCATTTTGACAGAGACACTCAATGAGCTGTCTAGGGCTGGTCTCTTCCTGACAGACAGGGTGGATCTGTCTGGGGATGGGAAGGAGGAGGGCAGCCATGGCTGCTACCACCATGAGATGGTGGAGAAGTAGGACAACTAGCAGAATGGCAGTGCGGGACTGCAGGAGAGCTGCTTTCTGGTAGCTGAGGATCTGCTTGGACTGTGTTGTGGTTTCAGCCCAGCTGGTAACAAAGGACCACACAGCCACTCGCTCACTCCTCCTGCCCCCCTCTGGTGGGATGAGGAGGAGAACCAGAAAGTGGAAAAGAAAAAAAAAAAACAAACCGCAGAACCTCATGGGTTGCGATAAGGACAATTTACTGGGACAACACAAAAAGAGAAGTTACAACAACAACAACAACAACGGTACTAATAAAAGAATATACAAAACGAGTGATGCGCAGTGCAACTGCTCACTACGCGGAACCTGACGCTCCACCAGTTCCCCCACTGAAAACAGAGAGACACCTCCCCACCCCGCTCCCCATTTATATGATGAGCATGATGTCACATGGTATGGAATAGCTCTTTGGCGAGTTCAGGTCAGCTGTCCTGGCTGTGCCCCCTCCCAGGTTCCTACGAAAATGAACCCTATCCCAGCTGAACCCAGGACAGACTGTCCTGGAGGAGAAAGGGCCTTGAGTCCCTCCTGGATCTTCAGGGACAACGTCCTCAAAGCCCAGGCAGAAGCCAGCCTGATGCACAGGGAGTCGAGCAGGACCTGGCAAGAGGTCAGCGTGGATGAACAGGGACCCCCCTGACTTAGGAGGTCCAACACCAGAAGGAAGTGCAGGGAGGCTGGAGGGGGAACAGCCTGCCCGGGAGGCAGACCGACACCTGGCCTGTGTGTGCAGGGATGGAGCCAGCAAAGCCAGAGCTTGGTCGTGGCTGGAAATGGCCGTGCATGGGGAGGGCACCCAGAAGGGCTTCTCTAAATGTGTTGTCAGCACAACGACGGCAGCTGAGGGAAACACTGGTCCCAACTGGCAGTGGGGCAGGGGATGGAGTGACAAAGCCAGTGTAAATACAGCAATTCCTCAGAACCAAGATTCTCCCTCGAGAGTCCTGCCACACAGCAGGACTGGGACTGAGCTGCCAGAGCACTCAGGCCTTACACCAAGCCAGGGGCTCAGAAGGAGAGTGTGGGAGTGGAAAGAGAGCAGCTCTGGGAAGACCAAGCACTGGTGCTGCCTGGCAGTGCTGCTGTGCTGAGACTCTTTTCCCCTTCCCTTCCACACACAGACACTGCCCTGCAGCTTCACCAAGATCTCAGAGGAAGGATCTCAGGCAAACAAGTCCCTGCAGGGTCCTTTACTGTGTTGAAATACAGAGAGAGCACTGCGCCTCATTTACACAGCCTCGGGGTCAAATTCTACAGGTAGACAGTGAATTACAAGTGGGATGAATCATAAAATTTCATTGTGAACATTATCACTAGAAAAATAAAGAAAACACCACGGCCACCACAAAGAAGAATCAGAGAAGACAGGCTGAGCCTGTAATGAGTTCCATTATGAATGCTCTGCAGAAGAAAACAGGGCGTTAATTGCTTCTGAAAAGCACCCGCTCATCATTTTCCGCAGGGCATCCTTGAGCTCCTGGTTCCTCATGCTGTAGAGGAGGGGGTTCACTGCTGGAGGCACCACCGAGTACAGAACTGCCACCACCAGGTCTAGAACTGGGGAGAAGATGGAGGGGGACTTCAGGTAGGCAAACGTGCCAGTGCTGATAACCAGGGAGACCACGGCCAGGTGAGGGAGGCACGTGGAAAAGGCTTTGTGGCGTCCCTGCTCAGAGGGGATCCTCAGCACGGCCCTGAAGATCTGCACATAGGAGAAAACAATGAAAACAAAACAACCAAATGCCAAACAGACACCTAGCACAAGAAGGCCAACTTCCCTGAGGTAGGAGCGTGAGCAGGAGAGCTTGAGGATCTGGGGGATTTCACAGAAGAACTGGCCCACAGCATTACCTTGGCAGAGTGGTAGTGAAAATGTATTGGCCGTGTGCAGCACAGCGTTGAGAAACCCACTGGCCCAGGCAGCTGCTGCCATGTGGACACAAGCTCTGCTGCCCAGGAGGGTCCCGTAGTGCAGGGGTTGGCAGATGGCAACGTAGCGGTCGTAGGCCATGATGGTGAGGACACAATACTCCGCTGTGATGAAGACGGCAAAGAAAAAGACCTGTGCAGCACATCCCCAGTAGGAGATGGCCCTGCTGTCCCACAGGGAATTGGCCATGGATTTGGGGACGGTGGTGGAGATGGAGCCCAGGTCGAGGAGGGAGAGGTTGAGGAGGAAGAAGTACATGGGGGTGTGGAGGTGGTGGGCGCAGGCTACGGCGGTGATGATGAGGCTGTTGCCCAGGAGGGCAGCCAGGTAGATGCCCAGGAAGAGCCAGAAGTGCAAGAGCTGCAGCTGTCGCGTGTCTGCAAATGCCAGGAGGAGGAACTCAGTGATGGAGCTGCTGTTGGACATTAGCTTCTTCTGGGCATGGGGCACTGTTCAAGAGGGAAAGAGATTGACAAGTTAGAATAGACTTCTCTGAGCTAAACCTAATGCATTTCTCACAGAAACACCACCGAAGCTGCCTCTCCTATTTCAGAAAGATCTTTGGCAGGTCCCTTTCATGAGCTGTGCTTGGTGCTGGCTGAGGGTGCCACTGGGAGCAGCGGGCTCTGCTGTGGGCTACGGGGGAGTCAGTCCTGCCCTACAGCAAGAGGCAAATAGGAACATGGTGTCATCTTAGAGTAAATCAATTTGTCACATCAAAGAGCTTTTCAGCATTGTCACTCCCAATGCAACCAAAACTGGGGATTTTGTTTTGAGTATTTGTTCTGGTTTCCACACGCCAATTAAGGAGTTCTTTTGGCAGGGAAAGAAGCGAATGTCCTAAAGATGGGATGTCCTGAAAGGAGAGTTTTGTCATTTGTGTCACTGGGAGCCTGGGGATTAGGAGGGGATTGGGATATTTTACTCACATGGACAAATGTCTGAAATGCACCCAAATCCCCCCTCCCCATCCCTCTCCAGTGACAAGAACAAGAGGAGCAGGGACAGGAGGACAAAAATGGATAAACACTACAGACCTGCTGCCAATGGAGGCAGGAGAGGGACAGATGGCAGGGCATTTGATAATTTCTTCTCTTCAGGGCTGACCCAACTGAGGTGACTGAGTCCCCATGGCCGTAAGGGCAGATGATCTGCTGGGTGGAAGAAAAGACTACAGGTTTTCTCTAGTGATGACAGGGAGGTGCCCGAATTCCCCCTCCCATGGCATTTCTGGGAGCAGCTCCCTCCTCTCACTCCCTGCCCCTGTCTCTGCTGCCTGGAGCTGTCCCTGTCAGCAGCTGCTTCTCCATCCCCTTGTCTCCTCCCTCTCCCTGCTCACAGACCCCATCCCACCCGCTGTGTGCTCAGCTCTGCCCTGCAGACCCCTCCTGGCAGCCGGGCACTGCCCAGGGACATCTCTGTGTGTGCAGGGGTTAAGGAGCACCTCAGACAAGTGCTAAGGACAACTGGGGTCTCGGTGCCTTCTCCAGAGGGGACAAATAAATTTTAGTCTCACACTGCCCACCCACCCACCAGGAGGATAAAAATTCAAAGCAAAGACTCCTTACTTTTCAGGAGAATGCAGCCTTGACATTCTTCTTGAAAGTCCCCTCGGAAATGCCCAGGGCTGAGCTGGAGCTCTGAGCAAACCTGACCCATGCAGCAGCCTCTCGACAGCAGAAGCACCCTGCTCTGCCCTTCCAGGGGTCATTTCTTTCATGCACTCCTTCTCCCCACACTGTCATGGGGAGTTCCCTGCACAGGCTGAGTGCTGACCCTGGCAGGCAGCAAAGTCCCTGCTGCACCACTCAGCCCCTGAAACACCAGGACCCTGCTCTGAAGGACAGCCCTGGGCACCCCTGCATGCACACCCGGCTTCACAGCCCTGCAGCTGGTGCCAGGAGAAGGCAGCCCTCATGCCCTGTCCCTCTGACAGGGCAGCAGGGAAGCCCTGCTCTGGAGCACACCCTTCTCCTCTACACCAGAGAAATGAAGCCAGTCCCCCTGCCAGATCCCATACACTGTCAGCTGTGGCGGTTTTCGGAGATCCCTGCAGGAACTGAAGCTCTATTGCCCTGCACCCACAGACTTACCATGCAGAGGGCTGGGAAGATTTCTCCCGCAGTGAGCTCTCAGCATCCTCCCACTCCACACTGCCTTTAAGCTCTCTCTGCCTTGCAGGTCTCCTCTCGATGCCTGCAGGCAGTGCCCCCAGCCCTGCTCCTGGGCAGAGCTGTCTCTCTGCAGCGCTGCCCGCTTGCCATGAGCTCCCTCTGTCCCAGGAGCCCAGCCCAGCTCAGCAGCAGAGGACCAGCCCAAGGCAGCACTTGCTCTGCCCCCTCTGGGCTCCCTCCAGCTGTCCCTGGGCCTCCAGGGGAACCTGCTGGGAAACAGGCTGAAGCAATCACGGATGTTCCCTCCCGCACCTGGGGAGAGACACTGCTTTCCAGCAGGGTCATTGCTCTGCTGAGAGACAGACTTAGGTCCAAGAATCCACTTGTCTGAGAATCATAGAATCACTGAGGTTGGAAAAGAACCTTACCAACAATTCCAACAATGAACCTAACACCAGCTAGTCCACCAATAAACTGTGTCCTAAACACAGTGTGTTTTAAATACCTCCAAGGAGGGTGACTCAACCCCATCCCTGGGCAGCCTCTTTCTTGTGCCATCATTGGGCAGGACACACAGACAGTGACAGGCAGGGATCTCCTTTAGCCCTGCTGAGGGAAGGGAGCCAGCTGAGTCCATGGAGGCATCTCATCCTGGGTCTGTAGTCCTGGGGCTGGAAGGGGACTCAGCTCCCTCCCATGCCCATCACAAACCCACAGGAGCTGGGATCCCTCTTGCCTCAGTGTAGGTCTGCATGAAATAGGCACCTGCATGTCAGCTCGTTGCCTCAGCTGCCATGCTAAGTAATGTTCATGGAGGCCAGGAGTGAGGTGTTCAGACGCAAAAGTCTGGTGATATTGGAGGTGCCAGAGGTGGTCAAAGAGGTGTGCAGCTAATAGAGACAGATCAAAGATATGTGCAGGCAGATATAGAGACAGGACAAAATATGAGCACCTCTTTCTGGTGGCTCCTGGGAATTTCCTCTGGCCAATGAAATGACAGCTGATGCCCAAATTAAGGGCAATGGAACCTGTCCCTCCTCATGATGTTCAGGGTGGCCTATAGAGGCATTCATCTGATGGTATGTATTCATGTGCCATAGGGAGAGCTCAGTCTTTCTTTTCCTCTTCTCCATCTGTTGGATTTACTAGGTCTTGGCTGACAATATTGGCAGTTGTCTCATGTTCAGCCCCACAGTGGGTTACAAAATTCAGAGCATCTACTCAGTTCGGTGTTCAGATCTAGGCCCACAAAGCTACAGGAGATGCCAGGGCTGGCTTGGGAATCACAGGGCCTATACGAAAAAGCAATTCTCCTTCAGGGAGGGTGTGTGACAGTTCCCCCAGGTGGCATCTCGGTAAATATGATTTGGTGCTTTTGTGCCATTGACAGTTGCCATCAGTCAGAGGCACCAGTCATCAGATGCCATCAGAGAGGCAAATTCTGTCCCTTCTTCTACCCATTAGCTGCAGACATTGCATGATCACAAAATACATCACACCTGGGTCCTTTCTCACTTCCTTGAATATCTAACCAAGGAACAGCCCAAGCCATTTACCAGTGTTCCTGGGTACATCTTGCCTTCAAAGACAGCATCCTCCAAGCACAGCCATGGTTCATATCAAAACTCAGCTGAAACTCAAAAGGCAATTCAAGGGCACCAAGATGAGCTGTTGCTACTTCAGGAACAGTTAAAGAAGAAAGAAAGATACTACGGGACCACTATTAAATTAATTGATAATAGGAGTAGACAGATCTGAGATTGCCTATGTTGTCTTTGCCTCGGTTACCACCAGCAAGGTCTCCCAGGCCTTTGTGCTTTGAGGCAGGACTCTGGAAGGGAAAGGGGAACAACCAGTGGTGGATGAGGATCACGCCAGGGCTTACCTAGCAAACTACACCCTTACCAGTCCATGGGAGCAGAGGGGCTGCAATCAAGGGTACTGAGGAGGTGCTGGTCTGTTCCGATCCCAGTAAGGAAGGCACTCAGACTCTGTGAGGCATCATGAATTCTCCATGTTAATGGTCAGGTGCCTATGGGGGACTGGCAGTGCCCTGGCATTCACTGGCCAGGCAAAGCAACAGGGTGCCAACAGCCTGAAGGATCTTGGGACAACTTCTTAACAGAGCTGCTAGGCGGACCAACGATGCTGATGCTCACCTGGACCTGACCCTGCCTCTCTTTGGGACAGCTTCCTTAGCAACACCTGCAGCCCGGAGGGTGATTCCCTGGGCCTGCACCAGGCAGCGACCGTGTTTCTCTGCAGCACTTGCCCTTTCCTCCCTGGGTATTGACCATGTCTCTCCATTCCACATTCATGGACCCCAAACTACCAGTTGAGGAAACACATTTTGGTGAGGGGAAGACCTGCCCGAGGCACGCCTGCACTTTGTGAGTCCCAAGAGCTTGTGCAAATCTCGGGGTGGAGCTCATTTGCTACCCACATTTGTATTGCAGATGGTTGGGGAGCACCATTACCAAGCTGGAAGTGAGAGAGTTGCTCCCAGGACAAGATCTGCCTGATGGGGATGGAGCTTACAGCTGCAGTGTCTCCGAGTCATTGCCCCGCATAAGGTGTGTTTGATATATGGCCGTGTTCCTGGAAATAATGCCATTTGGGTGACTTCTTCTCACCATCAAAACTAGGCAGGATGAATCCCATCCCTGGCAAAGAGCATGCATAAACTGAAGGAACTGCCCCTCACCTGCCCAGCGCTGGCCTTGGCATGGGGAGCACCTTCTGGGCCTGAATGGACAAGCACAGCTGTGCCCTGCCTGCAAAGCTCAGGAACTGTTCTCCACTCTTAAAGAAAAAATGAGCACATTTTTCATCAGCTGAAATGCATCAAACACTGCTCCTTCACAGACGATGTTTTCCCATGATGTCAAGGTGGAAATTTCCAGCCCAGGTACTATGCTCAGGAGAAGATATCCTGATCTTCCCCATTACACCCGTGACACTGCTCTGCCTACTATCCTGTGTATTGACTCTCACCACTCTCTCATGGGTTTCCACATGTCCTGCTTGAACTGACCATTTCCAAAGAAATCTTTCCAGCAGCCTGCCTGGATGTCTGCATTTCCCAGTGTCCATCCAGCTTTCCTCCCCTCATTGGTCTCTACCCATTCAAACACCTCTCAGCTACCCAGGTGCTACTCAGAGCTTCAGGTGCTTTAAAGCTTGCCTTGTCTTTCAGTAGTCTGCTTGATGGTCTCTTGAGCCAACTCCTCCATTGTGTTTGTACCTGTTCTCCTGAGTATCTCACTGAAAGTGTTCCACTAAGGTGACACGCAGCGGAAAGTGGACTTCAGTGGAGGAAACGTGGACTTCATACGTTATTTTTTAATGAATTGTTTTTCTTTGCTCCATTTTTTTTTTTTTAATACTGGCAGGTAAGCAACATTCTTCTGTGATTGTGTGCAGCTGGTTCTCCAAATAAAGCCAGTGGGGATCTGTTCAAATGAGCTGAATCACTCAGCTACAGACTTTACTGGGAAAAGCTTGGATTTGACAAATCATGATGCAAGTCCAGGTGACCACAGAGAGAAATGATGGATGGAGGTGGTGGTGAGGGACCGCTGATGACGAATGGGGCACAGGACAATGATCTCCCATACATTGTCTGACAGAAACAATCTTACCACTTCCTACGTGTTCAGACATCATCCGCAGATGCTGTGGATCAATATGAATTGAAGGCTGAGATTATGTGTTCTGTAAGCGGCAAGACAAAGAAAACGAAGAGATGCTGATTTTTTTGTTACTTATCATTTCAATCTTCTCTGCTCGGCTACACTCCTGAAATTTCTCCAATGAGGCCCAAAAGACTTGAAGAGTTAGGGAAAGTGATGCACAGAGACATGGCTTGTTAGGGTGTTTTGCATGTTAAGGAGCCCTCTGGTGCCCAGTTCCTGAACTGCAGATACTGAAAGCAGGAACAAGCCTCTGACAAAGTGGAAGGCAGCAGAAAACCCCAAGTTTCTGAGGGTGTTGGAGGCCTCACTGAGGGCCAACACTGACAAAGCCATGCAGGGAATGACCAGTCAATGTGTCAGTCCCTGGGGGCTAAATAGGCAAAAAACCGTGGAGACACTAGTTGCAGGTGGCAAAGGCAATGAGCTGGTGGCTCTGATCACATGTAAGCCCTTGGTGTTTGTTAATCATCAGGGTGGCCAAGCCCTGACCCCCAGGGCCTGGTAGAAGAGGTCCTTTCCCTCATGCATTGCTCAGGCCTCTACTGAGGGTCAGGGTGAGTGCGGGTGTGTGTACAACTTGGTGGTAGATTTTGTTGCTTTAAACACAAAGCTGTGGTGTTCTGGGGATTTGGCAATGCCTCTGAGTTCCACACAACTCATCCAGCCTCTTTCATTGCCCTGCTGACAGTCCTCAATCACCTGAGATGTCCCAGTCCCAGACTTGTTTGCATCCCCAGATTGGATCCATATCCCACCACTGCACTGCTATTGCTCCGGCTGCTGCTGCCGCCCTAAAATCCCAACTTGAACTATTCCACAGTAGCATGACTGCCACTTGCTCCTTCAGGTCCTCTTCTGGCCTGTAACACACTCTCTGCTACGCACACTCCACTCTCTCGCTGCACTCGCCCGTGTCTCCCAAAAGGTTCTCACTTCCCCTGCAGTAAGGAGACCTCACTCCAGGAGGTTCATGCATGCTCCAGGCTCATGGATGTTGCCTGAATTCCAGGCAAGTGTGGGTAGTGAAGCAGAGGAAGACAGGAAGGTCGGCTCACGGGCCATGAGGAGCAGTGTTCAGCCACCCCCAGCAATGGGCATTCCCCATCTGCCAGGTTGAGGCATGCTCCCCTGATGGAAAATTCTCATGTAACCCCTGGTTTGTGCAGGGTCCTGCAGCCACACTCCCAGGGCACACCTACTCCTCCTCCACCTACAGACATCAACTGCTTTCCATTGCTGGGCTCAGGCATGGTTGTAAGGATTTGCTAAAGCCCTGAACCACCTCCTTGATTGTTGATAACTTCACCCTCTCTCACATCACTACACACCTCCAGTCACTGCCTAATCACTAACTGACAAGTTAGGAAGCTCTCAAGGCATTCCTCAGGTAATTACCATGTTTCTCCATTCAAGATTCATGCATTCGAGAAGCACCAGTTGAGGAAACACATCAAGATGTGTGAGGGGAGGATATCCCTGAGTCACCTCTGTACTCTTGGAGGTGTGAGTGCTTTTGCAAGGCTCCAGGAGTTCATCTGGTGCCATGCATTTGGTGTTCCCTTCTTGAAACACAAAGCCTTGAGCTGATCCAGACTCCTTCAGAGTGTCCTATTGTACCACAGCACTTTTTGATGTTGATACATTTATTCATTTCATTCCTGTCATTCAGTCTTACTTGACAAGGTAGCTCTTAATTAATAGTGTGTAACCTCTGGAATGAAGTTTTTAGAGCATTGTTTTTTTCTCTCATTCCTGACTGTTACCATTTAATGGCAAGAGCTCTCTCCTGAGGGGAATGTTTCTTTGCATGGGTACTTGGAGAGATCATTCTTGTGCTTGGAGGAGGCTGTCCTGTCAGGCCTGTCAGATTTGCTCATGCTCCTTCACCCTTCAGAGCTGCTTCCCATGGCACCACCTGGATCAGTCTCCCAAGTAAGTCAAAGACTTCTCCTCTGGAGTCCAGAGTCTGTGCTCTGCTGCTGGGCTCCCTCACTGCCCTTTGGTGTCTGAGACCCCACAGTTTCATGGTCATGACGCCAAGGCTGACGCTGGTGATCACATCCTGACCAGCATTTCCTTGTTGGCCAAGGTCCAGGTGAGCATCAGCCTTGTTGGCCCACCTAGCAGCTCTGTGAAGAAGGTGTCCCAAGATCCTTCAGGCTGTTGGCACCCTGTTGCTTTGCCTGGCCAGTGAATGCCAGGGCACTGCCAGTCCCCCATAGGCACCTGATCATTAACCTGGGGAATTCCTCGGGTGACAAAAGACCTTTTCTGTTTCCTCTCCCATCATCAGGTAGTTTGTAACTGCCAGCACAATGTCACTCTTACTGACTCCTCTGATCCTCAGTGACAAAAGCTAACCTAACCTGATGCCCGTCACATGGAGGACCCCCATAAATCCAAGCTTCCCCTTCATACAGGGGGCATCCACCCTCCTCATTCTTCTACATCCATGCTACACTTCCTGGGGTTCCACCCATCTAAAGGGACATAAAATTATCTGTACAATTCTCTCCTTAGAGTGCTAGACCTAAGGAAGAGCATTTTAAATGATGCCTCACAGAGTCTGAGTGCCTTCCTTACTGGGATCACAACAGATCAACACTTCCTGGTGAAAGACAATCTCTCAGTACCCTTTATTGCAGCCCCTCTGGTCCCACGGACTGGTAAGGGTGTGGTTTGCTAGGTAAGCCCTGGCGTGATCCTCATCCACCACTGGTTGTTCCCCTTTCCCTTCCAGTGTCCTGCCTCAAAGCACAAAGGCCTTGGAGACCTTGCTGGTGGTAACCGAGGCAAAGACAACATAGGCAATCTCAGATCTCTCTACAGCTATTATCAATTAATTTAATAGTGGTCCTGGAGTACCTCTCTTTTTTCTTTAACTGTTCCTGAAGTAGAAACACCTCATCTTGGTGACCTTGCATTGCCTTTTGAGTTTCAGCTGAGTTTTGGTATGAAGCATAGCTGTGCTTGGAGGATGCTGTCTTTGAAGGCAAGATGTACCCAGGAACACTGTTCAAATGCTTGGGCTGTTCCTTGGCTGGATCGTCAAGGGAGTGAGAAAGGACCCCGGTGTGATGTGCTTTGTGATGACACAATGCCTGCAGCTAATGGGTAGAAGAAGGGACAGAATTTGCCTCTCTGATGGCACCTGATGACTGGTGCCTCTGACTGATGGCAACCGTCAATGGCACAAAGGCACCAAATCATACCGTCTGAGATGCCATCTGGGGTGTCTGTCACACACCCTCCCTGAAGGAGAATTGCTTTTTCGTATAGGCCCTGTGATTCCCAGGCCAGCCCTGGCATCTCCTGTAGCTCTGTGGGCCTGGCTGAACCTGGAATTGAGTAGCTGCTCTGAATTCTGTAACCCACTGTGGGGCTGAACATGAGACAACTGCCAATATTGTCAGCCATGATCTAGTCAATCCAACAGTTGGAGAAGAGGAAGAGAAAGACTGAGCTCTCCCTATGGCACGTGACTCCATTCCATCTGAGGAATACCTCTGTATAGCTCCATATGCCACGCTAAACATCTTAAGGAGGGGCAGGTTCCATTGCCCTTAGCTTGGGCACCAGCTGACATTTCACTTGGCCAAAGGAAATTCCCAGGAGCTGCTAAGAGGTGCTCAGATGTTGTCCTGTCTCTATATCTGCCTGCACATATCTTGGATCTGTCTCTATTACATGCACACCTCTTTGACCACCTCTGGCACCTCCAATGTCACCAGACATTTGCATCTGAACACCTCACTCATGGCCTCCATCACCATTGATTAGCATGGGAGCTGAGACAAGGAGATCACATGCAGGTGTCTATTTCATGCAGACCTGCACTGAGGCAAGAGGGATCCCACCTCCTGTGGGATTGTGGTGGGCATGGGAGGGAGCTGAGTCCCCTTCCAGCCCCAGGACTACAGACCCAGCATGAGGTGCCTCCATGGACTCAGCTGGCTCCCTTTCCCTCAGCAGGGCTAAAGGAGATCCCTGCCTGTCAGTGTCTGTGTGTCCTGCCCAATGATGGCACAAGAAAGAGGCTGCCCAGGGAAGGGGTTGAGTCACCCTCCTTGGAGGTATTTCAAAGACACAGTGTTTAGGGACATGGTATACTGGTGGACTTGCTAGTGTTAGGTTCATTGTTGGATTTGGTGATCTTAAGGGTCTTTTCCAACCTCAATGATTCTCTGATTCTCAGACAAGTGGATTCTTGGACCTAAGTCTGTCTCTCAGCAGAGCAATGACCCTGCTGGAAAGCAGTGTCTCTCTGCAGGTGCGGGAGGGAACATCCGTGATTGCTTCAGCCTGTTTCCCAGCAGGTTCCCCTGGAGGCCCAGGGACAGCTGGAGGGAGCCCAGAGGGGGCAGAGCAAGTGCTGCCTTGGGCTGGTCCTCTGCTGCTGAGCTGGGCTGGGCTCCTGGGACAGAGGGAGCTCATGGCAAGCGGGCAGCGCTGCAGAGAGACAGCTCTGCCCAGGAGCAGGGCTGGGGGCACTGCCTGCAGGCATCGAGAGGAGACCTGCAAGGCAGAGAGAGCTTAAAGGCAGTGTGGAGTGGGAGGATGCTGAGAGCTCACTGCGGGAGAAATCTTCCCAGCCCTCTGCATGGTAAGTCTGTGGGTGCAGGGCAATAGAGCTTCAGTTCCTGCAGGGATCTCCGAACACTGGCACATCTGACAGTGTATGGGATCTGGCAGGGGGACTGGCTTCATTTCTCTGGTGTAGAGGAGAAGGGTGTGCTGCAGAGCAGGGCTTCCCTGCTGCCCTGTCAGAGGGACAGGGCATGAGGGCTGCCTTCTCCTGGCACCAGCTGCAGGGCTGTGAAGCCGGGTGTGCATGCAGGGGTGCCCAGGGCTGTCCTTCAGAGCAGGGTCCTGGTGTTTCAGGGGCTGAGTGATGGAGCAGGGACTTTGCTGCCTGCCAGGGTCAGCACTCAGCCTGTGCAGGGAACTCCCCATGACAGTGTGGGGAGAAGGAGTGCATGAAAGAAATGACCCTTGGAAGGGCAGAGCAGGGTGCTTCTGCTGTCGAGAGGCTGCTGCATGGGTCAGGTTTGCTCAGAGCTCCAGCTTAGCCCTGGGCATTTCCGAGGGGACTTTCAAGAAGAATGTCAAGGCTGCATTCTCCTGAAAAGTAAGGAGTCTTTGCTTTGAATTTTTATCCTCCTGGTGGGTGGGTGGGCAGTGTGAGACTAAAATTTATTTGTCCCCTCTGGAGAAGGCACCGAGACCCCAGTTGTCCTTAGCACTTGTCTGAGGTGCTCCTTAGCCCCTGCACACACAGAGATGTCCCTGGGCAGTGCCCGGCTGCCAGGAGGGGTCTGCAGGGCAGAGCTGAGCACACAGCGGGTGGGAATGGGTCTGTGAGCAGGGAGAGGGAGGAGACAAGGGGATGGAGAAGCATCTGCTGACAGGGACAGCTCCAGGCAGCAGAGACAGGGGCAGGGAGTGAGAGGAGGGAGCTGCTTCCAGAAATGCCATGGGAGGGGGGATTCAGGCACCTCCCTGTCATCACTAGAGAAAACCTGTAGTCTTTTCTCCCACCCAGCAGAGCCTCTGCCTTTACGGCCATGGGACTAAGTCACCTTCTCAGTGGCTTCAGCTCTGAAGAGAAGATATTATCAAACACCCTACCATCTGTCCCTCTCCTGCCTCCATATACAGCAGCTCTGTAACATCTGCCCAAGTTCCTCCTCCTGTCTCTACTCCTCTTGTTTTTATCACTGGTCTGGGATGGGAGGTAGGATTCAGATGCACCTCACAGACCGAGCCTGCGGGTCTTGCCATGTAGAATTCTCCATGGGAGTTAAGTGTCCAAATCCCCGCCTAATCCCCAGGCTCCCAATGATAGAAATGAGAAACCTCTCCCGTTAGGACAACCCAAATTTAGGAGATTCGCTTCTTTCCCTACCAAATGCACTCCTTAAGAGTGGTGGGTAAACTAGAACAAAATACACCAAAAAAAAATCCCTTGGATTTTGTTTGCTTTTCGTTGAATTGGAAGCGACAATGTTGAAAAGCTCTGTGATATAATGAGTGGATTTAATCTGATATCACCCCGTGTCCCTATTTACCTCTTGCTGTAGGGCAGGACTGACTCCCCCAGAGCCCACAGCACAGCCTGCTGCTCCCAGTGGCACCCTCAGCCAGCACCAAGCATATATCTCATGATACAACCTGCCAAGGGTCTTTCCGAAATAGGAAAGGCAATTTCAGTGGGGTTTCTATGAGAAATGCGTTAGGTTTAGCTCAAAGAATTTTCTTCTAACTTGTCACCGTCTCTCCCACTTGGACAGTGCCCCATGCCCAGAAGAAGCTAATGTCCAACAGCAGCTCCATCACTGAGTTCCTCCTCCTGCCATTTGCAGACACGCGACAGCTGCAGCTCTTGCACTTCTGGCTCTTCCTGGGCATCTACCTGGCTGCCCTCCTGGGCAACAGCCTCATCATCACCGCCGTAGCCTGCGCCCACCACCTCCACACCCCCATGTACTTCTTCCTCCTCAACCTCTCCCTCCTTGACCTGGGCTCCATCTCCACCACTGTCCCCAAATCCATGGCCAATTCCCTGTGGGACAGCAGGGCCATCTCCTACTGGGGATGTGCTTCACGGGTCTTTTTTTTTGCCTTCTTGGCAGTAGCAGAGTATTGTGTCCTCACCATCATGGCCTACGACCGCTACATTGCCATCTGCCAACCCCTGCACTACGGGACCCTCCTGGGCAGCAGAGCTTGTGTCCACATGGCAGCAGCTGCCTGGGCCAGTGGATTTCTCTATGCTCTGCTGCACACGGCCAATACATTTTCCCTACCACTCTGCCAAGGCAATGTTGTGGGCCAGTTCTTCTGTGAAATCCCCCAGATCCTCAAGCTCTCCTGCTCACGCTCCTACCTCAGGGAAGTTGGCCTTCTTGGGCTTAGTGCCTGTTTAGCATTTGGTTGTTTTGTTTTCATTGTTTTCTCCTATGTGCAGATCTTCAGGGCCGTGCTGAGGATCCCCTCTGAGCAGGGACGCCACAAAGCCTTTTCCACGTGCCTCCCTCACCTGGCTGTGGTCTGCCTGTTTATCAGCACTGGCACGTTTGCCTACCTGAAGTCCCCCTCCATCTCCTCCCCATCCCTCAGTCTGGTGGTGGCAGTTCTGTACTCGGTGGTGCCTCCAGCAGTGAACCCCCTCCTCTACAGCATGAGGAACCAGGAGCTCAAGGATGCCCTGAGGAAAATGATGAGCGGGTGCTTTTCAGAAGCAATTAACTGATTATTTTCTTTTGCAGAGCATTCATAATGTATTTCTTTACAGGCCCAGCCTGCCTCTCAGGTTCGTGGTGCTGGTGGGGCAGGGGCTCTTTGTTTTTCTTGTGATAATATTGTGCACAATGAAATTTTATTATTCATCCTACCTCTAATTCACTGTCTACCTGTACAATATGACCCCGAGGCTGTATAAATGAGACACAGTCCTCTCTGTGTATTTCAACAAAATAAAGGACCCTGCAGCGACTTATTTTCCTGAGATTCTTCCTCTGAGAACTTGGTGAAGCTGCAGGGCAGTGCCTGTGTGCAGAGGGGAAGGGGAAAAGAGTCTCAGCACAGCAGCACTGCCAGGGAATACCAGCAACTGATCTTCCCAGAGCTGCTCTCTTTCCACTCCCACACTCTCCTGCTGAGCCCTTCGGTTGGTGTAAGGCCTGAGTGCTCTGGCAGCTCGGTCAGAGTCCTGATGTGTGACAGGACTCTCGAGGGAGAATCTTGATTCTAAGGAATTGCTGTATTTATACTGGCTTTATCACTCTGTCTCCTGCCCCACTGGCACCAGGGTTCCCTCGGCTGCCGTCCTTGTGCTGACAACACATTTAGAGAAGCCCTTCTGGGTGCCCTCCCTATGCATGGCCATTTCCAGCCACCGCTGAACTTTGGCTTTGCTGGCTCCTTCCCTGCACACACAGGCCAGGTGTCTGTCTGCCTCCCGGGCAGGCTGTTCCCCCTCCAGCCTCCCTGCACTTCCTTCTGGTGTTGGACCTCCTAAGTCAGGGGGGTCCCTGTTCATCCATGCTGACCTCTTGCCAGGCCCTGCTTGACTCCCTGTGCATCAGGCAGGCATCTTTGTGGGTTAGAGAACCTTGTCCCTGAAGATCCAGGAGGGACTCACAGCCCCTTTGTCCTCCAGAACAGTCCAAGCAGATCCTCAGCTACCAGAAAGCAGCTCTCCTGCAGTCCCGCACTGCCATTCTGCTAGTTGTCCTACTTCTCCACCATCTCATGGTGGTAGCAGCCATGGCTGCCCTCCTCCTTCCCATCCCCAGACAGATCCACCCTGTCTGTCAGGAAGAGACCAGCCCTAGACATCTCATTGAGTGTCTCTGTCAAAACGCTGTCTTTTTCAACCCTGCAGGAATCCCCTGGGTTCCTTGTGTCCAGCCCTGCTGCCCTCCCAGCAGACTGTGGGGTGCTCAACTTGCCATGTCATCGAGGACCTGTGACCATGAGGCTTCCTCCAAGGCAAGGCCTCCCCTTTGCACAGAGCTCCCCTCCGCCTCCTCACCCTCCACCTGCCTTCCTGAGGAGCCCTTGGCACCCATGGCTGCCCTCCCACCACTCCAGCTGTCCCACCAGGGCTCTGCCATCCCCGTGGGGTGGGGGAGCACGTTTCTGCCTGCCCAGAAGAAAGGACAGTGCTGGGGAGGGGAGAGGGGAGGCAGGTAAAGGGGCAGGGTTGTGGGAGGCTGGGTGGGAGGTGACTCCTGTTTCCAGAAGAGGATGATGCAAGGAGAGGCATGGTAGGTGGGAGGTGGATTTTGAGGTCACTTCTTTGGAAAGAACCCAATTGGCCAGGTGCTGAGGCAGGCCCAGTGCTGTCACCTGGAGTGTCAGAAAACCCACCCAGCAGCGCTGAGATCTTGGGAGAGGGGAGATGTAGAGGATGGTGAAGATGGCATGGCTGGGAGGTGGGGTGTGAGCCCATTTCTGTTGCTGCTTGACTTGCAGCATCATAAACGCCAACGTGGCACAGATGGCAGTTCAGCCATTGGAGAAGAGTAGAGTTATGCAAAGCCAACATGGTTGGGAACCTATGGGACATGGCAGGAGAAATTGTGGGACGTGACAGAGAAGAGCGTGAGAAGGGACCAGCAGTATGGGCAGCACCCTGTGTCCCGGCTGGGTCTCACAGGTGGCTGCAGATGTGAGAAGTGGCCAGACGGCACAGAGAGGAGCACCAGGGACCTTCTGGGCAGTCTTGTCTTGCAAGGCCATCAGTGCCTGGGGAAGCCATCAGGGATGCCCTTGAAGTCCCAGAGGACCAAGGCGATGGTGTCCAAACTATCAAATTTGGGTACAAATGGAGAAAACCTGAGACCATTGGGGGGAAAGTAATTGGTGATGGTTATGAATTGTGGAGCAGACTGTGGCAGAGAAAGGCTAGGGTCACGGCGTATCGTGGAAGAAGCAGCCTGTGGAAGTTTGGGAAGGAGAGGGCTGCAAGGGGCCAGGTGCCTGTGGGGAGGTGGCTGGTCAGTGCTGGTCTGGCCAAAGCCTGTGCCTGATCACCGCGGTCTGTCCTGCTTATTCTAGTGGTTTCAGTTGTGGTAGAGTTAACTAACTTCATAGCAAATTGTATGGGGCTATGTTTTAGATTTGTGATGGAAACAGTGTTGCTAACACACCAATGTTTTAGCCACTGCTGAGCAGTGCTTGCACAGCGCCAAGGCATTTTCTGCTTCTCACGCTGCCCTGCCAGCGAGTAGGCTGGGGGTGCAGAAGATGTGGGGAGGGGACACAGCTGGGACAGCTGACCCCAACCGACCAAAGGGATCTTCTGTACCATAGGATGTTATGCTCAGCTATAAAAGCTGGGGGAAGAAGGAGGAAAGGGGAAGGGTTCAGAGTGATGGTGTTTGTCTTCCCAGGTAACCATTATGCATGATGGAGCCCTGCTTTCCTGGAGATGACTGAACACCTGCCTGTTGATGGGAAGCAGTGAATGAATTCCTTATTTTGCTTTGCTTGAGTGCACAGCTTTTGCTTTACTTATTAAACTGTTTTGATCTCAGCCAATGAGTTTTCTCACTTTACCTTTCCCGTCATCTCTCCTATCCTGCTGTGGAGGAATGAGCAAGCTGCAGCTGTGTTCTGCTTCACTGACTACTGGGGTTAAACTACAACATTTATTAAATTCTGCTCCTGTCTTTTTTCTGTGTGAGTAGGCTCACTGCTGCGTGTGTGTTTGGGCGTGAATGTGTGTACATGCTTTGCTGGTCAATTGTAATATACAGACCACTTATGGAACCTTCGCACCCGCTCAGCCTGAGAGGGGGAACGGGATGGGGCCCATTGTGTTGCTCATGGTTGTGTAAGTGCTGCTGTCAAGGTGCTGCTGCCCCTTGGTGTTGGTCTGTGTTGGGTTGGCTGTGTCCATCTTTGTTTCCTTGCAGATACCTGGATTTAGTGCTTTCCTTTTGGTTGACTCCGCCTTGGGCCATCTCTCACTTTGTGGGGCTCCAGTCAGTGCCCACCCCAGGCACACACGGTCCACGCATATCTCCCGGGCTCTGCAGGCAACTCCAGATTCCTCTCCCGGAGGATGTACTCTGCCCTGGCACGTGTTGGGACAGCGCAGTATGACAGTCTCTCAGTGAGCATTCACCATCTCCACTGTCAATAGACAACAAGGGACGTGTCCTAAATCCAACCCTTGTTCTCTAACAGCTACCAATGTGAAAATGAGCTTTTTACTCAGGCCCTTTTGGAGTGAAGTTCCTGGGCATGTTGTTGACATCAGCTGTGGAAGAGCATCCAAACCTTGAGGAACCGCATGTGGGAGATGGCATTTTTCTATAGAGATGCTATGATAGAATCAGCTCTGAAACAGTGTTAGGAACACATTTACACAGGTGTGAGGGGAGAGAGAGAGATGGGTTCCTTTCTTAGGAGAGTGAGCTGAATACAAGCAATTATGTAGGAACAATTTAACCATAAGTAAGAATACAGGCAATGCTAACAAAAAAATGCATAATAAAGTACAGGCCTGCATTGCGATACACTAGAGGTCACTTGTGGAGAGTGATGGAAAGTTTATCAAGATTGACCAACATGCATGAAATCCCTTTCCTGAGAGACTCCTTGAGCTCCTGGTTCCTGACTCTACAGAGGAGGGGGTTCACTGCTGGATGCACCACCAAGTACAGAACTGCCACCACCAGATCGAAGGATGGGGAGGAGATGGAAGGCAGGGCTACAGGCAGGCAGCCGTGCCAGTGCTGATAACCAGGGAGACCTCGGCTAGGTGAGGGAGGCACGTAGAAAAGGTTCTGTTGGCTTCCTATTGCCATCTGCGATCCCCTGCAGCATGTCTCTGGTCTCAAGCACAGCTTTTGCAGACATTGGGTCTTGGGCATTTGGTACTGGGTTTGCCTGTGACAAGTCTGAGCTTTTACTTAGTGAGTGCCACAGTGGAGGTGCTGCAGTCCAAATGTGGTCCCATGCCCTCATTCTGGGGCACAGACAGGAGGAGCTGCAGTCCCATGTGCCACTATAGACTTTTGACACTGATGGAAGAAATGGCGCGGGGTGGTGGGACAGCTCACAGTGGTGCTGCCATGGTGCCTGTGGGCTGTGCAGGAGAGGCAGGCTGGAATGATGAGGAGGGGGATGCCCTCCATCTGAAGGAGCTTGTCATTTGTGTGGAGCTCCTCTATGAGACATGCAACAGGTTGGGTGAGCCCTTGTGGGTGAGGATGAGAGGACAGGCCCCTTGGCGTGGCATCCCGGTGGGTGATGAAGGACCTGCAACCAGGGTAAGGAAGTGGAATAAGCGTTATTTAAGCAACCCAGGGAAGACTCCAGGTACATGACCCCTGGTCTTATTGGGGACTTTAATGACCCTGACACTCACTGGAAGGGGAGCACAGCAGGATGCATGCTGTCCAGCAGATGTCGGGCATCTCTTGGGATAACTTCTTTGCACAGGTGCCAGGCCAACAAAGGTGACGCTTACCTGAATCTGGTCCTTGCAAGGGAGGGAGAGCTGATCATGGATGTGGAAAGTAGCATCAGCCTGGGCTGCAGTAGCCATGAAATAGTGGGAGAAGATTTTAGCCTCTTCAGGGCACTTTTTGTGGTAGTGCCATGGGTAGCAGCACTCCAGGTCAAGCAGCGGTCTTTCAGGAAAGCATCTTCCAAGCACAAGACCTGTCCAGACTGCTGAGCAGGAAAACAACCTGACATTTCAGGAGAGCAGCTTGGCTAAAGAAGGAACACATCGAGAAGCTCCGCAGAAGAAAGGAAGCATTCAGAAGGTGGATGCAGGGACTGATGATGGAGGAAACGGGAAATAGGGATGGCTTTAAGGAAGCCAATGCTTCCCTAGTGTGTATCCTTGAAAGAGGTTCAAGGGCATCAAGAGAAGCTGTTACTCCTTCAAGAAGAGTTTAAGGAAAAAAAGCCAAAGGTAGTATGTGGCCACTGCTGAATGTAGTAAGGGCAGGTATAGATAGAGCTGACATACTCTATATCCTCTTTGCCTTAGTCTTCCCCAGCAAGGTCTCCCAAGCCTTTGTGCCTCGAGGCAGGACTCTGGAGGAAAACAGCCAGAGGTGGATGGGTGTCAAGCCAGGGATCACTTGAGCAAACACAATCATTACCAGTCTATGGGACAGGAGGGGCAGCATCCCCAGGAGCTGAGCGAGCAGGCCAATGTCACTGTGAGGCCACTCGCCATCATCTTTGAAATGTCGTAGAGACTGGGGCAACTTCCTGATGACTGGAAGCAGGCAAATGTTGTACGCACCTTTCAAAAATGCTCAAAGAATGAGCAGGGGAATGGAAGGCTGTGCTCCTAAGCGTGTCTACTAAAGTCCCCTTTCTGGGTGTCTGAAAGGAAGGTGAATGTATTTACCCAGAGTCGATTGTGTCTGGCCATCCTCTTTGCTTTCTAGGATGAAAGGACAGGATTGCTGGACAGGGGAAGAGCAAAGGGTGTCTTCTACCTGGAGATCAGCAATGCTTTCGGCATCATCCCCCACCATATTCAATGTGAGGATGTTATGGTCTGCATGGATGGATAAATAGAGGGGTATAAAACAGCTGGAGGGGTGGGCTCGTAGGGACGTGGTCAATGCCTGGTACTCTGCCTGGAGGCATCGAGCTAGTAGGGTCTGGCAGGGGTCTATCAGGCAAGCTGCCCTGTTTAATGTCTTTTAAATGGTCTGGAGGAGATGAGAGAGTGATTTTGCATAACATTTGTCAAAGAGATCACATTGAAGAGAGCGCCCAACGTGGGGCACGACAACGGCAGTTTTGCATTAAGCGTTCTATAGCTAGTTATTAAGTGGCAAGCTCCTGTGCAGGTCACGGAGCTTGTTAGCTGCTTGCTTATCTCTAGCTTGCTGAGTTTGGGAACATGTTAATGCAAATAATGGCTGCGTGCTTTGTCCTGGCACTGATAGCTTTGTTGTGCTGTGGGAGCTATCTTGTGGGGAGAATGAAGGAACGCGGGAACGTGCTAATACAAATAATGTCGATGTGCTTTGTCCTGGCACTGATGGCTTTGCTGTGTTGTGGGAGCTATCTTGTGGAGGAGATGAGGGAACACATCTCCCTCTCTCTACCAGGCATTGATGTGAATGGTTTTATTATGCAGGCTCCCGAGGTCCTTGTTCACCCTTATGTAAGCTGTTTAATACTAATAATTAATACTGGTGGCATATTATGGGTATTGTGGAATCTGGTCTCGTCCTGGTATAAGAGAAGGCAAGTTTTAGGTGAGGCAATACTTAAATGTGCCCTCAAGCGACTGGTGCCTGGGTGGCAGGGTATATGGAAGGATTTGGGCAGATTCCTAGGACGGTTATCACCTCCCATAATCTGGGATTTTACATCTGAACAGGCAAGTAACCCTGGCAAACTGACACGCCACCTGATAGAAGGGTGCCTTGCCTATCCCAATGAAAACCAGCAGCTTCTCGCACTGTACTGGGGCCTGGCCTATGCCTACCGAGCCATAGTTCAACACTGTCAGAGGACCATGGTCGAGGCAGGGACCCAGACTGCATCTGAGGACACCATGCTCGAGATAGGGACCCAAACAACAACAACTACAGTAATTGCCCCAATAGTGAAAAGGAAGCAGTGGACAAGGAGATCAACGGGTCCATACCATCGATTAGTGAGGGAAGAAGAAGAAGAGGAAAAGCTTGATCTAGAAGCTGGTCCTTCAATAAGGAAATTGGAGGAAGGAGTGAGGGAACTTAAACAGGAAGCGGAAACTACCCGGTCCCTGACGTCCTCAGAACTTCGGGACTTGCGGAAAGATTACAGCCGCCAGCCAGGTGAGCGGATTGCTGCCTGGCTGCTCCGATGCTGGGATAACGGGGCTGATAGTCAGCAACTGGAAGGCAAGGAAGCCCAACAGCTGGGATCCCTCGCTAGAAACCGGGGAATTGAAAGAGGAATTGGAAAAGAGGCAGCAGTTTGCAGTCTCTGGAGCCGGCTCCTCTCAAGTGTGAGGGCAAGATATCCATTCAAGGAAGATCTTGTCAATTCCTCAGAAAAGTGGACTACCGCAGATGAAGGCATCCAGTACCTGAGAGAGTTAGCAGTGGTGCAAGTCATCTACAGTGATCTAGATGATGAGGAAGTTTCCAAAGATCCAGAGGATGTCCTGTGCACACGGGCCATGTGGCGAAAGGTGATTCAAGGTGCCCCAGCATCGTATTCTAACAGCTTGGCAGCAATGTATTGTCCAGATATGGAAACACCAACTGTGGAGAAAGTGTCGTCTTGGCTCCAAAACTTTGAGGAAAATCTCTGTGTCTCCTCATCCCTACAGGACAGTGCTTTGGCTGTTAGGGATGCTCCAAGAAATCAGTCCTCTCGTGCCCCAGTCAGAGGGAAAGGGAGCCCAAGGCGTATGCCACGTGGTACACTCTGGTTCTTCCTGCGTGACCAAGGGGAGGACATGAGGAAGTGGGATGGTGAACCCACCTTTAAGCTGGAAGCCCGTGTGCGTGAACTGAGAGGGAAGACAGCTGTTAAGAAGGGGTCACCCAAGAAGAAGGCTGTCAGCATAGTTGCTGTAGAGGCCCAAGAAAGCACTCAGCGATCCTCCAGGCACAGAAGAACTGAAACTACCTCCCTTGATTCTGGTGAGGGGACTTCTGGTCTGGTACCGCAAGGATCGGACAGTGAATATTCTGATGAGGAACAGCAATAGAGGGTCCCTGCCTTCAGCCAGGAGGAGGAAAGGGATGACCGGATATACTGGACTGTGTGGATTCGATGGCCTGGCACATCAGACCCACAGAAGTATAAGGCTTTGGTAGACACTGGTGCACAGTGTACACTGATGCCATCAGGATACAGGGGCACGGAACCCATCTGGATCTCTGGAGTGACAGGGGGATGCCAAGAATTGACTATACTGGAGGCTGAAGTGAGCTTGACAGGGGACAAGTGGGAAAAGCACCCCATTGTGACCGGCCCAGAGGCCCCTTGTATCCTTGGCATTGACTACCTCAAGAGAGGGTACTTCAAGGACCCAAAGGGGTACCGATGGGCTTTTGGTGTAGCCACTGTAAATGCAGAGAAGATCAAACAGCTATCTACTCTGCCTGGCCTCTCGGAAGATCCCTTCATTGTGGGATTGTTGCAAGTTGAAGAACAGCAGGTGCCAATCGCTACCAGGACGGCGCACCGTCGGCAATATCGGACAAACCGAGACTCCCTGGCTCCCATCCATGAGCTGATTCATCACCTAGAGAGCCAAGGAGTCATCAGCAAGACTCATTCACCTTTTAATAGTCCTATATGGCCAGTGCAAAAGTCTGATGGAGGGTGGAGGTTAACAGTAGATTATCGCGGCCTGAATGAAGTGACACCGCCACTGAGTGCTGCTGTACCAGACATGTTAGAGCTCCAATATGAACTGGCATCAAAGGCAGCCACGTGGTATGCTACAACTGATATTGCCAATGCATTTTTCTCCATTCCTTTGGCAGCAGAGTGCAGGCCACAGTTTGCTTTCACATGGAGAGGTGTCCAATACACCTGGAATCGACTGCCCCAGGGGTGGAAGCACAGTCCTACCATTTGTCACGGATTAATCCAAACAGCACTGGAACAAGGCGATGCCCCTGAACATTTACAATACATAGATGACATCATTGTGTGGGGCAACGAGGCAGAAGAAGTGTTTGAGAAGGGGAAAAGAATAATTCAGATTCTTCTGAAAGCTGGTTTCGCCATAAAGAAAAGCAAGGTCAAGGGACCTGCACAGGAGATTCAGTTCTTGGGAATAAAATGGCAGGATGGACGCCGTCATGTCCCTATGGATGTGGTTAACAAGATAGCATCTATGTCTCCACCAGCTAACAAGAAAGAAACACAAGCTTTCCTAGGCCTTGTGGGGTTCTGGAGAATGCATATTCCAGGTTATAGTCAGCTTGTGAGCCCTCTCTATCGAGTAACGCGGAAAAAGAACTATTTTGAATGGGGCCCTGAACAACAACAAGCCTTTGAGCATATCAGACAAGAAATAGCTCGTGCAGTAGCTCTTGGGCCTGTCCGGACAGGACCAGATGTGCAAAATATACTCTACACTGCAGCTGGGGATCATGGTCTCACCTGGAGCCTGTGGCAGAAAACACCAGGAGAAACCCGAGGTCGACCATTAGGGTTTTGGAGCCGGGGGTACCGAGGATCAGAAGCCCACTACACCCCGACTGAAAAAGAGATACTAGCAGCATATGAGGGGGTTCGAGCCGCTTCAGAAGTTGTTGGTACAGAAGCATATCTCCTCTTGGCACCACGATTGCCCGTGCTACACTGGATGTTCAAAGGAAACATCCCCTCTACACATCATGCAACCAGCGCTACATGGAGTAAGTGGATAGCATTGATCACGCAACGGGCTCGACTGGGGAAATCTAACCGCCCAGGAATTCTGGAAGAGATCATGGACTGGCCAGAAGGCAGAGATTTTGGAGCATCACCTGAGGAGGTGGCTCGTGCCCAAGAGGCACCACCATATAATGAGTTACCAGAAGACGAAAGGTGTTATGCTTTGTTTACTGATGGATCCTGTCGTGTGGTAGGGAACCATCGGAAGTGGAAAGCTGCTGTGTGGAGTCCCACACGCCAAGTCGTTGAGGCCACTGAAGGAGAAGGCGAGTCAAGTCAGTTTGCAGAAGTGAAAGCCATCCAACTAGCCCTCGACATTGCTGAACGAGAAAAATGGCCGGTACTCTACCTCTATACCGACTCCTGGATGGTGGCTAATGCCCTATGGGGGTGGCTACAGCAGTGGAAGAAGACTAATTGGCAACGCAGGGGTAAACCCATCTGGGCAGCAGCATTGTGGCAGGACATTGCTGCCCGTGTAGAACACATAACTCTAAGGGTACGTCACGTAGATGCTCACGTGCCCAAAAGCCGTGCCACTGAAGAACATCGAAATAATGAACAGGTAGACAAGGCTGCCAAAATAGAAATAGCTCAGGTGGACCTGGACTGGGAGCGTAAAGGTGAGCTATTTGTAGCTCGCTGGGCCCATGAGACATCGGGACATCTAGGGAGAGATGCAACATATAGGTGGGCTCGTGATCGAGGGGTGGACCTGACCATGGAGGCCATTACACAGGTCACTCAGGAATGTGAAACATGTGCTGCAATCAAACGAGCCACCAGAGTAAAGTCTCCCTGGAACAGAGGGCGGTGGCTGGGTTTTCGATATGGCGAGGCCTGGCAAATTGACTACATTGGACCACTGCCGCGAACACGCCAAGGCAAGCGCTACATACTCACCATGGTGGAAGCAACTACTGGTTGGCTAGAAACATATCCTGTAAACCATGCCACTGCCCGAAACACCATCTTAGGCCTCGAAAGGCAAATTTTATGGCGACACAGTACCCCAGAAAGAATTGAATCAGACAATGGGACTCATTTCCGAAATAACCTCATAAGCTCCTGGGCAAAGAAACATGGCATTGAGTGGGTGTACCACATACCCTATCACCCGCAAGCATCTGGGAAAATTGAGAGATATAATGGACTGTTGAAGACTATGCTGAGAGCGCTAGGCAATGGGACATGGAAGCATTGGGATACAAATTTAGCAGAAGCCACTTGGCTAGTTAACACCAGAGGATCTGCTAACCGTCCTGGTCCTGCCCAAACAAAACCCCTACATACTGTGGGAGGAGATAAGGTCCCCGTAGTGCACATGGGGAAGTGGCTGGGGAAGGCAGTGTGGATTGCACCTCCCATGGGAAAAGGCAAACCCATTCGTGGGATTGTCTTTGCTCAGGGACCTGGGTGTACTTGGTGGGTAATGCGGAAGGATGGGGAGACCCAGTGTGTGCCTCAAGGACATTTAACCTTGGGGGGAAAAATAATCTGTGATGTGAGTTGTATGTTGTAGGAAGTAATGTAGCAGGAATGACCTGAACTGCAGAGGAGTGAACTTCGCAAGGAACCAGACAAGTGCATCGGTGACCCAAACCAAGCCAGTGTTGGGGCCCAACGATCGAACATACTGCTTCTCCTGTCCTGACCACTCATCTTGATGGATGGGGCCCAAGTCATAACCTGTGTGTGAACATCAGGAAGAGTGGAAGAAGCCCATGGAATATCTATCTCTTAAAGGACAGGGGATAGTAATTAATAAGAATGTATAAATCCGTACGTTGGGTATAAAAGTGGTTTAAGTATGTAGTTTCAGTTGTAAGTGTTCGTAAGAAAGGATTTCAGTAATGAGAATTCAATACAATAGTATGGTTAGAAGATATCTGTATTAAGTTATGTGGAACCTGAGCAGGACGCAAATGGTATGGAATAAGGGGTGGAGATTGTATTGGGTCTGGCTGAGATGGAGTTAATACTCCCCATAGCAGCCCTCATAGCACTGTGCTCTGCATCAGTAGCTAGAAAGGTGTTGATAGCACACCAGTGTTTTGGCTACTGCTGAGCAGTGCTGGCACAGCATCAAGGCTGTCTCTCCAACATTTCTGCCCCCCCTCAATGGCAGGCTGGGGCAGGGCAAGATCTTGGGAGGGGACATAACCAGGACAGCTGACCTAAACCAACCAACCAGATATTCCATACCATATGACGTCAGCTCAGATATAAAAGCTAAGTTAAGGGAGACGGAGTGGGGGGCATTTTGTCTTCCGGAGCAACCACTACGCATACTGAAGCCCTGCTTCCCGAGAAGCGGCTAGACATCGCCTGCTGATAGGAAGTAGAGAATAACATCATTTGTTTTTTTTTCTTTGCTTTCGCGCGCACAACCTTTGCTATCACTTTATTAAACTGTCCTTATCTTGACCCACGAGCCTTTTGTTATATTTTCTCCCCCCGTCCAGCTGAGGAGGGGGAGTGATAGAGCGGCTTTGGTGGGCACCTGGCATCCAACCAGGGTCAACCCACCACAATAGTAAAAGCATTGGAATATACAAATGATGCACAGTGCAACTGCTCACCACCCGCCAACTGATGCCCAGTTAGTCCCCGAGTGGTGATCCCCCTGCCCCCACTCCCCCCAGTTCACATACTAGATGTGATGTCACATTGCATTGAATGCCCCTTTGGCCACTGTGGGACAGCTGCCCTGGCTCTGTCCTGTACCAACTTCTTGTGCCCCTCCAGCTTTCTCGCTAACTGGTCATCAGAAGCTGAAAATTCCTTGACTTTAGGCTAAACCCTACTTAGCAACAACTGAAAACATCAGCGTTACTGACATTCTTCTCATACCTAACTCAAAAACATAGCACTATACCAGCCACTAGGAAGATAATTAACTCTATCCCAGCTGAAACCAGGACACTATCCACCCCTTATTCTATACCATTGACGTCATGCTTACTTCCCATACTTTCAGTTATATCCTGGTCAATAATCATCACCCTTTCTGTCCTTTTGGGATATATAGACAATGATATATGTGTATATATATATGTCTACACACACAGAGATATCATTCCTTTAGTTTATGGGTCATGTTCATAAAAAGTTCATTGAGTTCATTTAGTTCCCGACTCTGGGCTCCATCTGTCATACCAATCTTTCTGGGCAGGAGGGATGGTGCAAAGTCCTCTCAGTCGGCAGAGCAGGATTAGGCTGCAGTGTGGCGTGATGAGCAGGCGACATTGGACGCAGCAGGACAATGGTGTGCACTGTTGGATTGTTGCCTGCTGGAGTCAGTTCTGGTTCCATCACTACTGCACTTCACTCAGTTTTATCACAGTTCATTCTTTCTTGATCTAAGTGATTCTTACTGTAGTACTATGGATATAGCAGATAACAGTTATAGTACTGACAACAGACAGTAGCGGGGTTATATAGCAACTAATGTCATACAGTTTAATTCTGGCTATTCTCACTTAAAATCATATCCCCTTGAGGCACACATCGGACTTCCCCATCTTTTCGCATCACCCACCAAATGCACCCGGGCCCTTGAGCTAAAGCAATCCCACCAACGGGCTTGCCTTTGCCTGAGGCAGGAGTAACCCAGACTGTCCTCCCTAACATATGTCCCCTCCTCAGGTCCCTCACAGTATTTTGAGGTGTTGCACTCCTTTAACTCATAATCTTCATGAGTAAAATTCCCCTGTTCTCCACACATCTCTACAGTACAGCTATTCATGTTTGATGGTGCTTTTCTAGCCCGTCTTTAGTCCTTGAAAAGGGAACCACACTATATCTGAACACTTGCCAAAAATCACGCATGGACGCAAAATTAACCTGAATTAAACCTTATGTATTAGAACAAAATTCAGCTGTGTATGGATCGAGCAAGAAATGATGACCCCCTCTCCTTTCACTTTTTTTTCCCATCATTTTCTCAGGCTTTGGGAAGACAGAAAACTAGTAAATGTGAAATTCATGGGTGCCAATGATTGAATTCTCATCCTCAGCCTCAGCTGAATCCCTTCTCCTTGGGCAACACTGAAAAGCACAGGCTAAGATGTTTTGGTACATGGGCAGATGCCTGATCCCCTATCAAGACAGCAATGGGAGCAATTGCATGATGCTGCAGGTAATGAAAGGGGGCACATACTTCATGGGTTTGCTGCCCGGGGTAGAAAATAGCCCAGAAACCAGCTCAGAAACAACAAAGGAGGGTACAAAATAAGAAAAGCATGGCTAATGGGGGAAGGATTAACAGGTGTGGCAGGTAAACCCCAGCCAGCAACTAAGCCCATACCCAGTCCTCGCTCATTCCCCCCAACAGCAAGATAGGGGAGAGGATCAGAAGGGCAAAAGCAAAAAACTCATTGGTTAAATTAAGTCCAGTTTAATAAGTGTAGTAACGAGGCAAATGCAAGCAAAGCAAATGAGGAATGAATTCAGTACTTCCCATTGGCAGGCAGGTGTTCAGCCATCTCCAGGAAAGCAGGGCTCCATCATGTCCAACAGTTACTTGGGAAGATAACCACCATCACTCTGAACCTTCCCCATTTCCTCCTTCTTCCCCCAGCTTTCTATTGCTGAGCGTAATGTCTTATGGTATACAAGATCCCTTAAGTCAGTTGGAGTCAGCTGTCCCAGCTGTGTCCCCTCCCACACACTTGTGCCCCCAAAGCCTACTCGCTGGAGAGGCAGGGGGAGAAGAAAATGCCTTGGCGCTGTGCAAGCACTGCTCAGCAGTGACTAAAACATTGGTGTGTTAGCAACACTGTTTCCGTCACAAATCTAAAACATAGCGCCATACAAGATACTATGAAATTAATTAATTCTGTCATGAGCTCACATACAACAGCCCACCCATGTTGGCTCTGCCTACCTCTACCCCTCTCCACTGAATGAGCTGCCACATGTGCCACATTGGGGTTTGTGATGCAACAAGTCAAGCAGCAAGAGAAATGGCCTCACACTCCAGCTCACAGCAATGCCATCTTCACCTTCCTCTGCATCTCCCCTCTCCCAAGATCTCAGCGCTGCGGGGTACATTTTCCGACACTCCAGGTGACAGCACTGGGCCTGCCTCAGCACCTGGCCAATTGGGTTCTTTCCAAAGAAGTGACCTCAAAATCCACCTCCCACCTACCATGCCTCTCCTTGCATCATCCTCTTCTGGAAACAGGAGTCACCTCCCACCCAGCCTCCCACAACCCTGCCCCTTTACCTGCCTCTCCTCTCCCCTCCCCAGCACTGTCCTTTCTGCTGGGCAGGCAGAAACGTGCTCCCCCACCCCATGGGGACGCCAGAGCCCTGGTGGGACAGCTGGAGTGGTGGGAGGGCAGCCATGGGTGCCAAGGGCTCCTCAGGAAGGCAGGTGGAGGGTGAGGAGCTGGAGGGGAGCTCTGTGCAAAGGGGAGGCTGGTGTGCACAGAGCCTTGCCTTGGAGGAAGCCTCATGGTCACAGGTCCTCGATGACATGGCAAGTTGAAGCACCCCCACAGTCTGCTGGGAGGGCAGCAGGGCTGGGCACAAGCAAGCCAAGAGACTCCTGCAGGGTGTGGAAGACAGCTTTTTGACAGAGACACTCAATGAGCTGTCTAGGGCTGGTCTCTTCCTGACAGACAGAGTGGATCTGGCTGGGGATGGGAAGGAGGAGGGCAGCCATGGCTGCTACCACCATGAGATGGTGGAGAAGTAGGACAACTAGCAGAATGGCAGTGCGGGACTGCAGGAGAGCTGCTTTCTGGTAGCTGAGGATCTGCTTGGACTGTGTTGTGGTTTCAGCCCAGCTGGTAACAAAGGACCACACAGCCACTTGCTCACTCCTCCTGCCCCCCTCTGGTGGGATGAGGAGGAGAACCAGAAAGTGGAAAAGAAAAAAAAAAACCAAACCGCAGAACCTCATGGCTTGCGATAAGGACAATTTACTGGGACAACACAAAAAGAGAAGTTACAACAACAACAACAACGGTACTAATAAAAGAATATACAAAACGAGTGATGCGCAGTGCAGCTGCTCACTACGCGGAACCTGACGCTCCACCAGTTCCCCCACTGAAAACAGAGAGACACCTCCCCACCCCGCTCCCCATTTATATGATGAGCATGATGTCACATGGTATGGAATAGCTCTTTGGCGAGTTCAGGTCAGCGGTCCTGGCTGTGCCCCCTCCCAGGTTCCTATGAAAATGAACTCTATCCCAGCTGAACCCAGGACAGACTGTCCTGGAGGAGAAAGGGCCTTGAGTCCCTCCTGGATCTTCAGGGACAACGTCCTCAAAGCCCAGGCAGAAGCCAGCCTGATGCACAGGGAGTCGAGCAGGACCTGGCAAGAGGTCAGCGTGGATGAACAGGGACCCCCCTGACTTAGGAGGTCCAACACCAGAAGGAAGTGCAGGGAGGCTGGAGGGGGAACAGCCTGCCCGGGAGGCAGACCGACACCTGGCCTGTGTGTGCAGGGATGGAGCCAGCAAAGCCAGAGCTTGGTCGTGGCTGGAAATGGCCGTGCATGGGAAGGGCACCCAGAAGGGCTTCTCTAAATGTGTTGTCAGCACAACGACGGCAGCTGAGGGAAACACTGGTCCCAACTGGCAGTGGGGCAGGGGATGGAGTGACAAAGCCAGTGTAAATACAGCAATTCCTCAGAACCAAGATTCTCCCTCGAGAGTCCTGCCACACAGCAGGACTGGGACTGAGCTGCCAGAGCACTCAGGCCTTACACCAAGCCAGGGGCTCAGAAGGAGAGTGTGGGAGTGGAAAGAGAGCAGCTCTGGGAAGACCAAGCACTGGTGCTGCCTGGCAGTGCTGCTGTGCTGAGACTCTTTTCCCCTTCCCTTCCACACACAGACACTGCCCTGCAGCTTCACCAAGATCTCAGAGGAAGGACCTTGGGCAAACAAGTCACTGCAGGGTCCTTTACTGTGTTGAAATACAGAGAGAGCACTGCGCCTCATTTACACAGCCTCGGGGTCAAATTCTACAGGTAGACAGTGAATTACAAGTGGGATGAATCATAAAATTTCATTGTGAACATTATCACTAGAAAAATAAAGAAAACACCACGGCCACCACAAAGAAGAATCAGAGAAGACAGGCTGAGCCTGTAATGAGTTCCATTATGAATGCTCTGCAGAAGAAAACAGGGCGTTAATTGCTTCTGAAAAGCACCCGCTCATCATTTTCCTCAGGGCATCCTTGAGCTCCTGGTTCCTCATGCTGTAGAGGAGGGGGTTCACTGCTGGAGGCACCACCGAGTACAGAACTGCCACCACCAGGTCTAGAACTGGGGAGGAGATGGAGGGGGGCTTCAGGTAGGCAAACGTGCCAGTGCTGATAACCAGGGAGACCACGGCCAGGTGAGGGAGGCACATGGAAAAGGCTTTGTGGCGTCCCTGCTCAGAGGGGATCCTCAGCACGGCCCTGAAGATCTGCACATAGGAGAAAACAATGAAAACAAAACAACCAAATGCTAAACAGGCACTAAGCCCAAGAAGGCCAACTCCCCTGAGGTAGGAGCGTGAGCAGGAGAGCTTGAGGATCTGGGGGATTTCACAGAAGAACTGGCCCACAGCATTGCCTTGGCAGAGTGGTAGTGAAAATGTATTGGCCGTGTGCGGCAGAGCATAGAGAAACCCACTGCCCCAGGCAGCTGCTGCCATGTGGACACAAGCTCTGCTGCCCAGGAGGGTCCCGTAGTGCAGGGGTTGGCAGATGGCAACGTAGCGGTCGTAGGCCATGACGGTGAGGACACAATACTCCGCTGTGATGAAGACAGCAAAGAAAAAGACCTGTGTAGCACATCCCCAGTAGGAGATGGCCCTGCTGTCCCACAGGGAATTGGCCATGGATTTGGGGACGGTGGTGGAGATGGAGCCCAGGTCGAGGAGGGAGAGGTTGAGGAGGAAGAAGTACATGGGGGTGTGGAGGTGGTGGGCGCAGGCTACGGCGGTGATGATGAGGCTGTTGCCCAGGAGGGCAGCCAGGTAGATGCCCAGGAAGAGCCAGAAGTGCAAGAGCTGCAGCTGTCGCGTGTCTGCAAATGGCAGGAGGAGGAACTCAGTGATGGAGCTGCTGTTGGACATTAGCTTCTTCTGGGCATGGGGCACTGTTCAAGAGGGAAAGAGATTGACAAGTTAGAATAGACTTCTCTGAGCTAAACCTAATGCATTTCTCACAGAAACACCACCAAAGCTGCCTCTCCTATTTCAGAAAGATCTTTGTAGGTCCCTTTCTTGAGCTGTGCTTGGTGCTGGCTGAGGGTGCCACTAGGAGCAGCGGGCTCTGCTGTGGGCTACGGGGGAGTCAGTCCTGCCCTACAGCAAGAGGTAAATAGGAACATGGTGTCATCTTAGAGTAAATCCATTTGTCATATCAAAGAGCTTTTCAGCATTGTCACTCCCAATGCAACCAAAACTGGGGATTTTGTTTTGAGTATTTGTTCTGGTTTCCACACGCCAATTAAGGAGTGCTTTTGGCAGGGAAAGAAGCGAATGTCCTAAAGATGGGATGTCCTGAAAGGAGAGTTTTGTCATTTGTGTCACTGGGAGCCTGGGGATTAGGAGGGGATTGGGATATTTTACTCACATGGCCAAATGTCTGAAATGCACCCAAATCCCCCCTCCCCATTCTTCTCCAGTGACAAGAAAAAAGGGAGCAGGGACAGGAGGACAAAAATGGATAAACACTACAGACCTGCTGCCAATGGAGGCAGGACAGGGACAGATGGTAGGGCATTTGATAATTTCTTCTCTTCAGGGCTGACCCAACTGAGGTGACTGAGTCCCCATGGCCGTAAGGGCAGATGATCTGCTGGGTGGGAGAACAGACTACAGGTTTTCTCTAGTGATGACAGGGAGGTGCCCAAATTCCCCCTCCCATGGCATTTCTGGGAGCAGCTCCCTCCTCTCACTCCCTGCCCCTGTCTCTGCTGCCTGGAGCTGTCCCTGTCAGCAGCTGCTTCTCCATCCCCTTGTCTCCTCCCTCTCCCTGCTCACAGACCCCATCCCACCCGCTGTGTGCTCAGCTCTGCCCTGCAGACCCCTCCTGGCAGCCAGGCACTGCCCAGGGGCATCTCTGTGTGTGCAGGGGCTAAGGAGCACCTCAGACAAGTCCTAAGGACAACTGGGGTCTCGGTGCCTTCTCCAGAGGGGACAAATAAATTTTAGTCTCACACTGCCCACCCGCCCACCAAGATGATAAAAATTCAAAGCAAAGACTCCTTACTTTTCAGGAGAATGCAGCCTTGACATTCTTCTTGAAAGTCCCCTCGGAAATGCCCAGGGCTGAGCTGGAGCTCTGAGCAAACCTGACCCATGCAGCAGCCTCTCGACAGCAGAAGCACCCTGCTCTGCCCTTCCAGGGGTCATTTCTTTCACCCACACCTTCTGCCCACACTGTCATGGGGAGTTCCCTGCACAGGCTGAGTGCTGACCCTGGCAGGCAGCAAAGTCCCTGCTCCATCACTCAGCCCCTGAAACACCAGGACCCTGCTCTGAAGGACAGCCCTGGGCACCCCTGCATGCACACCCGGCTTCACAGCCCTGCAGCTGGTGCCAGGAGAAGGCAGCCCTCATGCCCTGTCCCTCTGACAGGGCAGCAGGGAAGCCCTGCTCTGCAGCACGTCCTTCTCTTCTACACCAGAGAAATGAAGCCAGTCCTCCTGCCAGATCCCATACACTGTCAGATGTGGCGGTTTTCGGAGATCCCTGCAGGAACTGAAGCTCTATTGCCCTGCACCCACAGACTTACCATGCAGAGGGCTGGGAAGATTTCTCCCGCAGTGAGCTCTCAGCATCCTCCCACTCCACACTGCCTTTAAGCTCTCTCTGCCTTGCAGGTCTCCTCTCGATGCCTGCAGGCAGTGCCCCCAGCCCTGCTCCTGGGCAGAGCTGTCTCTCTGCAGCGCTGCCCGCTTGCCATGAGCTCCCTCTGTCCCAGGAGCCCAGCCCAGCTCAGCAGCAGAGGACCAGCCCAAGGCAGCACTTGCTCTGCCCCCTCTGGGCTCCCTCCAGCTGTCCCTGGGCCTCCAGGGGAACCTGCTGGGAAACAGGCTGAAGCAATCACGGATGTTCCGTCCCGCACCTGCAGAGAGACACTGCTTTCCAGCAGGGTCATTGCTCTGCTGAGAGACAGACTTAGGTCCAAGAATCCACTTGTCTGAGAATCAGAGAATCATTGAGGTTGGAAAAGAACCTTAATACCAACAACTCCAACTGTGAACCTAACACTAGCAAGTCCACCAGTACACCGTGTCCCTAAACACCGTGTGTTTGAAATACCTCCATGAAGGTGACGCAACCCCTTCCCTGGGCAGCCTCTTTCTTGTGCCATCATTGGGCAGGACACGCAGACAGTGACAGGCAGGGATCTCCTTTAGCCCTGCTGAGGGAAAGGAGTCAGCTGAGTCCATGGAGGCATCTCATCCTGGGTCTGTAGTCCTGGGGCTGTAAGGGGACTCAGCTCCCTCCCATGCCTATCACAATCCCACAGGAGCTGGGATTCCTCTTGCCTCAGTGCTGGTCTGCATGAAATAGGCACCTGCATGTCAGCTCCTTGCCTCAGCTCCCATGCTAACGAACGTTGATGGAGGCCAGGAGTGTGGTGTTCAGATGCAAATGTCTGGTGACATTGGAGGTGCCAGAGGTGGTCAAAGAGATGTGCATGTAATAGAGACAGATCCAAGATATGTGCAGGCAGATATAGAGACAGGACAACATCTGAGTGCCTCTTTCTGCTGGCTCCTGGGAATTTCCTTTGGCCAAGTGAAATGACAGCTGATGCCCAAATTGAGAGCAGTGGAACCTGTCCCTCCTCATGATGTTCAGGGTGGCCTATAGAGCTATTCGTCTGCTGGAATGGAGTCATGTCCCATTGGGAGAGCTCTGTCTCTCTCTTCCTCTTCTCCATCTGTTGAATTGACTAGATCTTGGCTAATAATACAGGCAGTTGTCTCATGTTCAGCCCCACCTTGGGTTACAGAATTCAGAGCAGCTACTCAATTCCAGGTTCAGATCCAGGCCCACAGAGCTACAGGAGATGCCAGGGCTGGCACAGAAATCACAGGTCAGACACAAACAGCAGTTCTCCTTCAGGGAGGGTTTGCGACAGACACCCCAGATGACATCTTGGACAGTATGATTTGGTGCCTTTCTGCCATTGATGGTTGCCGTCAGTCAGAGGCACCAGTCATCAGGTGCCATCAAAGAGGCAAATTCTGTCCCTTCTTATACCCATTAGCTGCAGGCATTGCGTGAACACAAAATACATCACACCGGGGTCCTTTCTCACTTCCTTGAACCAAGGAACAGCCCAAGCATTTGAACAGTGTTCCTGGGTACATCTTGCCTTCAAAGACAGCATCCTCCAAGCACAGCCATGGTTCATATCAAAACTCAGCTGAAACTCAAAAGGCAATTCAAGGGCACCAAGAGGAGCTGTTGCTACTTCAGGAACAGTTAAAGAAGAAAGAGAGATACTACGGGACCACTGCTACATTAAGTGAGAGTAGGTGTAGAGAGATCTGAGATTCCTTATGTCATCTTTGACTCAGTTACCACCAGCAAGGTCTCCCAAGTCTTTGTGCTTTGAGGCAGGACTCTGGAAGGGAAAGGGGAACAACCAGTGGTGGATGAGGATCATGCCAAGGTTTACCTAGCAAACTACACCCTTACCACTCAGTGGGACCTGAGGGGCTGCAGTCAAGGGTACTGAGCAGGTGCTGGTCAGTTGTGATCCCAGTAAGGAAGGCACTCAGACTCTGTGAGGCATCATTTACAATGCTCTTCCTTAGGTCTAGGGCTATAAGGAGAGAATTGTACAGATAATCTTATGTCCCTTTAGATGGCTGGAACCCCAGGTCGTGTAGCATGGATGTAGAAGAATGAGGAGGGTGGATGCCCCCTGTATGAAGGGGAAGCTTGGAGTTATGGGGGTCCTCCATGTGACAGGCAACAGGTTGGGTTAGCTTTTGTCACTGAGGATCAGCGGAGTCAGTAAGAGTGACATTGTGCTGGCAGTTACAAACTACTTGATGATGGGAGAGGAAACAGAAAAGGTCTTTTGTCAGCAGCCAAGGAAGTCTCCATGTTAATGGTCAGGTGCCTATGGGGGACTGGCAGTGCCCTGGCATTCACCGGCCAGGCAAAGCAACAGGGTGCCAACAGCCTGAAGGATCTTGGGACAACTTCTTCACAGAGCTGCTAGGTGGGCAAACCAGGCTGATGCTCACCTGGACCTTGGCCAACAAGGAAATGCTGGTCAGGATGTGATCACCAGCGTCAGCCTTGGCTGTCATGACCATTAATCTGTGGGGTCTCAGACACCAAAGGGCAGTGAGGAAGGCCAGCAGCAGAGAACGGACTCTGGACTCCAGAGGAGAAGACTTTGACTTACTTGGGAGACTGATCCAGGTGGTGCCATGGGAAGCAGCTCTGAAGGGTGAAGGAGCATGAGCAAATCTGACAGGCCTGACAGGACAGCTTCCTCCAAGCACAGGAATGATCTCTCCAAGTACCCATGCAAAGAAACATTCCCCTCAGGAGAGAGCTCTTGCCATTAAATGATAACAGTTAGGAATGAGAGATAAATCACTGGTCTAAAAACTTCATGCCAGAGGTTACACACTATGAAATTAAGAGCTACCTTGTCAAGTAAGAGTGAATGACAGGAATGAAGATAATGAAATTACAGAACTTTAGCTTACTGACATGAAGAAGTGTTGTGTTACAATAGGCCACTCTATAATAGGCCACTCTGAGGGAGCCTGGATCAGCTCAAGGCTTTGTGTTTCAAGAACAGAACACCAAATTCATGGCACCAAATGAAATTGTGGAGCCTTGTAAAAACACTCAGACCTCCAAGAGTACAGAGGTGCCTCAGGGAGGTGCTCCCCTCACACATCTTGAGGTGTTTCCTCCACTGGTCGTTCTCGGATCCATGAATGATGAATGGATAAACATGGTCATTATCTGAGGAAAGCCTTGAGAGCTTCTTAACTTCTCAGTAGTGATTAGGCAGTGAGCCTGGAGAACGCATGAACCTCCTGGAGTGAGGTCTCCTTACTGCAGGGAAAGCGAGAACCTTATCGGAGACTCGTGCGAGTGCAGGGAGAGAGCAGGGGGTGTGTAGCAGAGAGTGTGTTACAGGCCAGAAGAGGACCCGAAGGAGCAAGTGGCAGTCATGCTACTGTGGAATAGTTCAAGTTGGGATTTTAGGGCGGCAGCAGCAGCCGGAGTAATAGCAGTGCAGTGGTGGGAAATGGATCCAATCTGGGGATGCAAACAAGTCTGGGACTGGGACATCTCAGGTGATTGAGGACTGTCAGCAGGACTATGAAAGAGGCTGGACGGGTTGTGGGGAACTTAGAGGCATTGCCAGATCCCCAGAACACCACAGCTTTGTGTTTAAAGCAACAAAATCTACCACCAAGTTGTACACACACCCGCACTCACACTGACCCTCAGTAGAGCCCTGAGCAATGCATGAGGGAAAGGACCTCTTCTATCAGGCCCTGGGGGTCAGGGCTTGGCCACCCTGATGATTAACAAACACCAAGGGCTTACATGTGATCAGAGCCACCAGCTCATTGCCTTTGCCACCTGCAACTAGTGTCTCCAAGTTTTTGCCTATTTAGCCCCCAGGGACCGACACATTGACTGGGCATTCCCTGCATGGCTTTGTCAGTGTTGGCCCTCAGTGAGGCCTCCAACACCCTCAGAAACTTGGGGTTTTCTGCTGCCTTCCACTTTGTCAGAGGCTTGTTCCTGCTTTCAGTATCTGCAGTTCAGGAACTGGGCACCAGAGGGCTCCTTAACATGCAAAACACCCTAACAAGCCATGTCTCTGTGCATCACTTTCCCTAACTCAAGTCTTCTGTGGCGAAATTTCAGCAGTGTAGCCAAGCAGAAAAGATTGAAATGATAAGGAACAAGGACTTCTTGGTTTTTTCCAATTTTCTTTGCCTTTCTGCTACCAGAAAAAGTGATATCAGCCTTTTCCAATTCATATTTATCCAGAGCATCACAGGATGAAGTCCGAATATGTAGGAAAGGTAAGATTGTTTCTGTCAGACAGTGTATGGGCCATCTTGGTCCTGTGTCCCTTCACCATCGTTGGTCCTGCTCCCCCGCCCCCATCCATCATTTCTCTCAGTGGCCATGTGGGACTTGCATCATGATTTCTCAAATCTAAGTTTTCCCTGTAAAGTCTGTAGCTCAATGATTCAGCTCATAGAATCATAGAAGCATAGAAGCATAGAATCATTTATTTTGAAGAAAGACCTTCAAGATCATCGAGTCCAACCATCAGCCATGCCCACTAAACCATGTTCTGTAGTGCCTTTTCTACACGTTTTTTTAATACCTCCAAGGATGGTGACTCCACCACTTCCCTGGGCAGCCTGTTCCAATGCCTGACAACCCTCCCAGTAAAAAAATTTTTCCTAATATCCAAGCTAAACCTCCCCTGCCACCTACTTGAGGCCATTTCCTCTTGTCCTATCTCCAGCCACCTGACAGAAGAGACCAGCACCCACTTCACTACAACCCCTTTCCAGGCGGTTGTAGAGAGCAATACGGTCTCCCCTCAGCCTCCTCTTCTCCAGGCTAAACAACCCCAGTTCCCTCAGCCACTCCTCGTAAGACTGGTGCTCCAGGCCCTTCATCAGCGTGGTTGCCCTTCTCTGGACAGGCTCCAGCAGCTCAATGTCTTTCCTGTAGTGAGGGGCCCAACACTGAACACAGGACTCGAGGTGTGGCCTCACCAGTGCCAAGTACAGGGGAATGATCACTGCCCTGCTCCTGCTGGCCACACTATTTCTGATGCAGGCCAGGATGCCGTTGGCCTTCTTGGCCACCTGGGCACACTGCTGGCTCATATTCAGCCGGCTGTCAAGCAGCACCCCCAGGTCTTTCTCTGCTGGGCAGCTTTCCAGCCACTCTTCCCCAAGCCTGTAGCGCTGCATGGGGTTGTTGTGACCCAAGTGCAGCACCCAGCACTTGGCCTTGTTGAACCTCATACAGTTGTCCTCAGCCCATCGATCCAGCCTGTCCAGATGCCTCTGTAGAACCTTCCTACCCTCGAGCAGATCAACCCACCCTCCCAACTTGGTGTCGTCTGCGAACTTACTGAGGGTGCACTCGATCCCTTCATCCAGATCATTGATAAAGATATTACACAGAACTGGCCCCAATACTGAGCCCTAGGGAACACCACTTGTGACCGGCTGCCAACTGGATTTAACTCCATTCACCACAACCCTCTGGGCTCGGCCATCCAGCCAGTTCTTCACCTGGCAAAGAGTACACTTGCCCAAGCCATGAGATGCCAGCTTCTCAAGGAGTATGCCATGAGAGACAGCGTCAAAGGCCTTGCTGAAGTCCAGGAAGACAACAGCCACAGCCTTTCCCTCATCCACTAGGTGGGTCACCTGGTCATAGAAGGAGATCAGGTTGGTCAAGCAGGATCTGCCTTTCATGAACCCATGCTGACTGGGCCTGATCCCCTGTTTGTCCTGGACTTGCCATGTGAGTGCTCTCAAGACAAACTATTCCATAATCTTCCCCGGTACCGAGGTCAAGCTGACAGGCCTGTAGTTCCCCGGATCCTCCCTCAGACCCTTCTTGTAAATGGGAATCACATTGGCAAGCCTCCAGTCCTCTGGGAGCTCCCCTGTTGACCAAGATTGCTGATAGATGATGGAGGGTGGCTTGGCAAACACCTCCGCCAGTTCCCTCAGTACTCTTGGATGGATCCTGTTTGGACCCATAGATTTGTGAGTGTCCAGATGGTGAAGTAGGTCACTACCTATTTCCTCTTGGATTAAGGGGGGGTATTTGTCCTTGCCTTCCAGCTCAGGGGGCTGAGTACCCTGAGGATAACTGGTCTCACTACTAAAGACTGAGGCAAAGGTGGCATTAAGTACCTCAGCCTTTTCCTCATCTTTGGTGGCAATGTTCCCCTCTGCATCCAATAAAGGGTGCATATTCTCCTTGGCTCTCTCTTTGTTGTTAACATAGATGTAAAAGCATTTTTGGTTGTCTCTTTTACAATAGTGGCCAGATTGAGATCTAGCTGAGCTTTTGCCTTTCTCATTTTCTCTCTGCATGACCTAACAAGGTCCCTGTACTCTTCCTGAGTTGCCCGTCCTTTCTTCCAAAGATGGTAAACTCTCCTTTTTTTTCCTGAGTCCCAGCAAAAGCTCCCTGTTCAGCCAGGCTGGTCATCTTCCCCAACAATTCTCTGTGTGGTGCATGACAATAGCCTGTTCCTGAGCTTTTTAAGACTTCTGTCTTGATGAATGTCCAGTTTTCCTGGACCACTTTGCCCTTCAGAAATGTCTCCCAAGGAACTCTCTCAACCAGTGTGTTGAACAGGCCAAAGCTTGCCCTCCGGAAGTCCACAGTAGTGGATTTGCTGACCCTCTTCCTTACCTCACCAAGGCACTTGAGGTTTTTGCTTTTGAAAGGTTTGCTCAGCCTTTTCCCAGTACCTGAGCTTCATGGACTCAGCCCCAAAGACACCAGGGGCTCATTGAAATCCCAAAATCCCTAACAAGCCATGACTCTTCCATCATTTTCTTCAAGTACTGAAGACTTGTGTAGCTAATCAGAGAGGTTTCAGGGGGGTAGGTAAAGAGGATGTTTTCAATGAGTGCTTTGAAGAAGTGTTAGAAGAATTCTCCACTTGATATTGATGCAGAGTGTCTCCTAAGGAGGTGTGGACATACAGGAACAGCAGTCCCTTGTGGCTAGACACAGTATGGACAACCTTCCTCCTCACCTCTCCAACCTGGCTATTTTACCAGGGAGTATGAGAGAGACTACTGAAAGACAGAGAAGCTTTACCTCCCTGAAGCTCAAAGCAGGGTGATAGGTGAGAGGGGTCTGAATCATCAAAGGGTAAGAGGAGGAAGCCCTCTGGAGAACAATGGGAAGTGCACATGTCCAGGTAGGCTTCTGAAGAGATGACTTCAGACATGGTGAGTTTAATAAGGACAGGTAGAAACACCGGGAAGTTTAGGGAGGTTAAATCCACAGCATAATAGAGAGAGTACTGGCAAGGCAAGCACACGGTAAGGTCAACATTTCTTCTCCCACAATTAATACACATTCTGAATACTCGTATTTGGGCAGGATAGAATCCCATGGACATGTTCTTGAAAGTATTGAATCAGAATTAAGAAGAAGAATTAAGAAAAGACACTTCCTTTCAGACACTGTCATTTTCCTGCTCAGAGACAGATTTAGGCGTAAATATGACCTTTCCTTGTCCCATCATCCAGCAGAATACCCAGACAGCGACAGGCAGGGATCTCCTTTCCCACTTCTCAAGGGAAGGGGTTCAGCTGAGTTAATGGAAGCATCTCGTCCTGGGTCTGTAGTCCTGGTGCTGGAAGGGGACTCAGCTCCCTTCCATGCTCACCATTCCTCTTGCTTCTGTTCAGGTGTACAAAAATGGGTATTTCCCTGCGAGCTCTTTGTCTCATCTCCTTTGGGAACTAAAGGAGATGGAGGGAAGGAGTCCTTTAGATGCAAATACCTGCTGACATTTGAGGTGTCACAGGTGACCCAAGGTTAGTGCAGGAAACCTGGAGTTCCCCCCGCAGCGCCTTGGGAAGAGGTCTGTGGCTTCCTTCTGGTGCCGTGCCCAGGCACATCCTGGCAGTGCCCCTGAGCCACCTCCACCCCAGGCCAGGGCTGCAGGGGCTGCTCCTTCGGCTTCACGGACACGGGGCCAGGCAGCTCCCATCTGCCATGATGCTCCTCTAATGCACACGGCCTCTCTGCACTGAGACCCACGTCCATGGGGTGCCATCAGGGACGTGATCTCATACCGTCTTACCGCCACAGCTGTGTGCTCATGGGTTATGCTGACGATGACCTCACACCCTCCTACTACCGCCACTGTGTGCTCATGATTTGCACTGTTACACGTGTGCGTGGTGTATGGACTCCTGCTGATGATGGTTCTTCCAAAAAGCCGGTGTGGGGCGTGGTCTAAATGTTACTTTGCTGACATCAGAAGCACCTACACAAGCTATGGTCTGGCTCCTGGCCTATCAGCTGCTCAGGCACCAGTGACATCAAAAGCTCACACACAGCCATGGGCATGCTCCTAGCCTATCAGCTACTCAGCCACAGGTGGTGTCAAAGCATCTATGTCTGATATTGGCCTGCTCCTTCACCTCTTGGCTATTCAGACACCAATCACCTGAAAACCACCAACACAAGCTATGGGCCTGCTGCTGCCCTATCTGCTACTCAGGCAGCAGTGACCTCACAAGTACACATACACCCATTGGCCAGGTACTCGCTTTTGAGGTATCAGCCTCCAGTCACCTCACATGTGCCTCTATAGGCCATGCACCTGCTCCTGGCCTATCAGGTATTCAGCCAAGAGGGACATCCCAAGTGCACACCCAGTCTGTATGTCTCCCTCTTGCCTATCAGCTACTCGGGCACCAGTGACCTGAACACCACATCTTCCCCTGTAACTTTAGTACCACTATTCTACCTGTTACACGCTGTATTTAATTCCTCTAATCTTTCATATACTTTCACCAAAGTTCTTTTTCACATACTCTTTGTTCATTCAGATACCTCTCACTTATCTGGTTGCTGCTTGAGCTTCAGGGAGTTAAAAGCTTGCCCGTCTTTCAGCAGTCTAATTGTCTCTTTAGCCAACTCTTTCATTATGTTTACATCTACCTTTTTCATCTCCCTACCTAAAATATTTCTCATAAGATTATTCCTTGTAGAGAGGCTACCTCATTAGACACCGCTTGTGCTTAGCGTATGGTTGCAGACTGTCTTTTATTGTTTATCAAACTTCAGCATGCTTTGCTTTGCTTTGCTTGCAAAGAGGAAAAGTTCTGCTGTGCCCATGTGCAGCCAGTTCTCTAAGGAGAGCAGGTGGGAGCTGATGCAAGGGAGCTGTAACATCCAGCTTCAGCCTTGGGTGGAGAAGTCTGATGTAAGGCAAAGTGATCTAAGTCCCAGGTGGCCAAAGGCAGAAATGGTGTGGTTGGAGAGGTGGGGAGCAAGGTTGTCTATACAGTGTCAGACCTCAAGGGACTGCTTTCTGTACATGCCCACTCATCCTGAGGAGACAGTCTGCATCCGTATCAGAGAATGCTTCTATGCTCTCTTCTTTAAAATGGAAAGCAATGAAAAATGTCCTTTAAAATAAAAAATCATTTTTATTAGATTGACTTTGAAACCTTCCTCCTTAACTACACTAGGAAACGTCTCTAGCTGTACAAACCTTGAAGACTTGAAGAACATTACAGGAAGAGACATGGCTCGTTAGGGCTTTCTGTATTTTAATGAGCCCCACAGTGCATTTGGGACTCATTAAAGGAACCTCAGGTACTGAGAGGAGATTGAAGAAACTGCTCAAGAAGTCAGAAGGAAAACTCAAAGTACCTTGCAGCATTAATGGGCCCCACTGAGGGCCATGACTGACAAAGGTCTGACAAAGGCTCCCATGGACTCGTTAGAGCAGTTAATTGGAAGCTGTGATTCCAGGTAGGCCAAGGCACTGTGCAGGTGGCTCTGATGCTGAGAAAACCCTGGCTTGCTTTGATGAAGCAGAAAGCCAAGGCCTCACCCCCAGGCCCTGGGACCACAGATCCTGTCCCTCACGCGTGGCTCAGGGTTCTTCCTGGGGGCAGTGGGATGTGAGGGTGAGCAATGCCAAGTGTAGGAAGATTCTATGACACCTCCAGGCCTCCCAAAGCAGGGGTAAGAAAGAAACAAAGTGCAAAGCCTCAGAAGAGTGCTTCTCCTGCTCGGCCTCGGTGGCAGAAGCAACTGCCATAGCCAAGGGGACAAAGACATTGGTTCCTTTGGGCCTTTCAGCCTTGCCAGAGCGTCTGGCCATCTCTACTGCAGGCTGTGTCACACTGTTCATGCCTGCACCTCTTTCCCTTCAGGCTGTTAATACCCATCTGGCTTTCCCACCTAGGTCTCACCCTGGCATTTCTCTACATTCACACATGTCTCTCCACCCATCATTAGCTGTTCCCTGAAACAGAAAACCATGGGCTGATCCAGACTCCCTCTGGCTGACCTCTTGCACCACAAGGCTACCCTTTGAGTGAGACTTCTTTTTCCTCACCCCCACTTGGAACCTTCCAAGCCGCACTTTGTGGAGGTTTCTGTCTCTTCCCACTACCAAGAAAAGCTCCATCATCTCTGAAACCACCTTTCAAGCAGTTGCCGGCTACTACTATAGTGTCCTCAGCCTCCACTTCACCAGGCTAAAGAAGCCCAGGTCCCTCAGCCTCTCCACAGAGGCCCCAAACCCCAGCCTGGCACATCTCCCCTGACCCTCTCCAGTTCCTCCTCATTCCTCCAGAACAGGGAGCCCCACATGCACACACACACTAGCCTGGAGGTTGCCACACCAGTGCTGAGTCAAGGGGGATGAGAACTCCCTTCTCTGGGTGGCCATGCTCCCCCCCAATGCAGCTCTGTAGGTGGCAGTTGGCCTCATTCAAGGTGAGCATGCACCTCTGGCTCCTATGGCATCCCTCATCACAGCCAGGCCCATCTCCTCAGGGTCACCCCTGAGCTATTCAGATCCCAGCGTGCCCTCACATATGGGGTTATTCTGTCCCCAAGTGCAGGACTGACCACGGAGCCTTGTAAAGCTTCATGAGGTTTCTACTGACCGAATGCCAGAGGTTTGCAGGGTCCCTCAGGAGTGAAGCTCCATTGGGCGATTGTTAATGTGTGCGTGCAGGTGGCTCACCCTGACTTGTGGTGCCTCTGACAAGGCAACAGCTTGAGGAATTGCAGGACATCGCAGATAATAAAGGGAAGTACCTTTCCAATGGAATTGCTGGGCAGGAGAGGAATTCCCATGGGGACAAGCTCAGAAACACTAAATGAGGGTGAAAGGATTCAACACTGGGGCCAGGGAGAAAAGGGTAAAGAGAGATGGGCTGTTTACATGGAGGGGTACAAGGATGGTGAAGGGGAAGAAATGGAGAGTGGGAAAAGAGGGGAAAAGGAAAGAAAAGGTGAAGCAAAGGAAATGATCATGGCTGTTTTGGGGGTACCTGCCAAGCAGCCCTGCAACTGGGCAACTGTGCCTGGAGTGGGAGCGGAAAGTCACAGATCATCTGACCAAACTTCTTGCCAACTGTGGTCACAGGGAACTCGAGTGCTTTGCCTCCCATGATGAAAGGAAGATCAGCTGAGGATGGAAATGACCATCCAAAAAAGTGAGAAAACTCATTGGCTGAGATCAAAACAGTTTAATAAGTAAAGCAAAAGCTGTGCACTCAAGCAAAGCAAAATAAGGAATTCATTCACTGCTTCCCATCGACAGGCAGGTGTTCAGTCATCTCCAGGAAAGCAGGGCTCCCTCACACGTAACAGTTACTTGGGAAGACAAACAACATCTCTCTGAACATTCCGCCTTTCCTCCTTCTTCCCCCAGCTTTTATAGCTGAGCATAACATCCTATGGTACAGAAGATCCCTTTGGTCAGTTGGGGTCAGCTGTCCCAGCTGTGTCCCCTCCCCACATCTTCTGCACCCCCAGCCTACTCGCTGGCAGGGCAGCGTGAGAAGCAGAAAATGCCTTGGCGCTGTGCAAGCACTGCTCAGCAGTGACTAAAACATTGGTGTGTTAGCAACACTGTTTCCATCACAAATCTAAAACATAGCCCCATACAATTTGCTATGAAGTTAGTTAACTCTACCACAACTGAAACCACTAGAATAAGCAGGACAGACCGCGGTGATCAGGCACAGGCTTTGGCCAGACCAGCACTGACCAGCCACCTCCCCACAGGCACCTGGCCCCTTGCAGCCCTCTCCTTCCCAAACTTCCACGGGCTGCTTCTTCCATGATATGCCGTGACCCTTGCCTTTCTCTGCCACAGTCTCCACCACAATTCATAACCATCACCAATTACTTTCCCCCCAATGGTCTCAGGTTTTCTCCATTTGTACCCAAATTTGATAGCTTGGACACCATTGCCTTGGTCCTCTGGGACTTCAAGGGCATCCCTGATGGCTTCCCCAGGCACTGATGGCCTTGCAAGACAAGACTGCCCAGGAGGTCCCTGGTGCTCCTCTCTGTGCCGTCTGGCCACTTCTCACATCTGCAGCCACCTGTGAGACCCAGCCGGGACACAGGGTGCTGCCCATACTGCTGGTCCCTTCTCACGCTCTTCTCTGTCACGTCCCACAATTTCTCCTGCCATGTCCCATAGGTTCCCATATCACGTACAGGTGGCTTCACCCCAGGGCAGGGCCTCACCAGGGGCACAGTCATCTCTCTGTGGCCTTCCCATCTGGTGTCCTTGATGATCCCATGATGCCTGCCTGCTCCTGGTCACTCACATTGCTGTCATGAGGTGACTTCACATGCAACAGCCCAACCATGCTGGCTCTGCGTATCTCTACCCCTCTCCACGGAATGAGCTGCCACATGTGCCACATGGGGTTTGTGATGCAACAAGTTGTCGTGGTTTAACCCCAGCCAGCAACTAAGCACCACGCAGCCGCTCACTCACTCCCCCCCCCCCACCCAGTGGGATGGGGGAGAAAATTGGAAAAAGATGTAAAACTCGTGGGTTGAGATAAGAATGGTTTAACAGAACAGAAAAGAAGAAACTAATAATGATAATGATAACACTAATAAAATGACAACAGTAGTAATAAAAGGATTGAAATGTACAAATGATGCGCAGGGCAACTGCTCACCACCCGCTGACCGACACCCAGCCAGTCCCCGAGCGGCGAATCCCTGCCCCCCACTTCCCAGTTCCTAAACTAGATGGGACGTCACATGGTATGGAATACCCTGTTGGCCTTTGGGTCAGGTGCCCCGGCTGGGCATGAGAAGCTGAAAAATCCTTGACTGTAGTCTAAACACTACTGAGCAACAACTGAAAACATCAGTGTTATCAACATTCTTCACATACTGAACTCAAAACATAGCACTGTACCAGCTACTAGGAAGACAGTTAACTCTATCCCAGCTGAAACCAGGACACAAGTCAAGCAGCAAGAGAAATGGCCTCACACTCCAGCTCACAGCAATGCCATCTTCACCTTCCTCTGCATCTCCCCTCTCCCAAGATCTCAGCGCTGCGGGGTAGGTTTTCCGACACACCAGGTGACAGCACTGGGCCTGCCTCAGCACCTGGCCAATTGGGTTCTTTCCAAAGAAGTGACCTCAAAATCCACCTCCCACCTACCATGCCTCTCCTTGCATCATCCTCTTCTGGAAACAGGAGTCACCTCCCACCCAGCCTCCCACAACCCTGCCCCTTTACCTGCCTCTCCTCTCCCCTCCCCAGCACTGTCCTTTCTGCTGGGCAGGCAGAGACTTCTTTGAGCTAAACCTAACGCATTTCTCACAGAAACCCCACCAAAGCTGCCTCTCCTATTTCAGAAAGATCTTTGGCAGGTCCCTTTCATGAGCTGTGCTTGGTGCTGGCTGAGGGTGCCACTGGGAGCAGCGGGCTCTGCTGTGGGCTACGGGGGAGTCAGTCCTGCCCTACAGCAAGAGGCAAATAGGAACATGGTGTCATCTTAGAGTAAATCCATTTGTCAAAGAGCTTTTCAGCATTGTCACTGCCAATGCAACCAAAACTGGGGATTTTGTTTTGAGTATTTGTTCTGGTTTCCACACGCATCGCTTAAGGAGTTCTTTTGGCAGGGAAAGAAGCGAATGTCCTAAAGATGGGATGTCCTGAAAGGAGAGTTTTGTCATTTGTGTCACTGGGAGCCTGGGGATTAGGAGGGGATTGCGATATTTTACTCACATGGACAAATCTCTGAAATGCACCCAAATCCCCCCTCCCCATTCCTCTCCAGTGACAAGAACAAGAGGAGCAGGGACAGGAGGACAAAAATGGATAAACACTACAGACCCGCTGCCAATGGAGGCAGGAGAGGGACAGATGGTAGGGTATTTGATAATTTCTTCCCTTCAGGGCTGACCCAATTGAGGTGACTGAGTCCCCATGGCCGTAAGGGCAGATGATCTGCTGGGTGGGAGAAAAGACTACAGGTTTTCTCTAGTGATGACAGGGAGGTGCCTGAATCCCCCCTCCCATGGCATTTCTGGAAGCAGCTCCCTCTCACTCCCTGCCCCTGTCTCTGCTGCCTGGAGCTGTCCCTGTCAGCAGCTGCTTCTCCATCCCCTTGTCTCCTCCCTGTCCCTGCTCACAGACCCATTCCCAACCACTGTGTGCTCAGCTCTGCCCTGCAGACCCCTCCTGGCAGCCAGGCACTGCCCAGGGGCATCTCTGTGTGTGCAGGGGTTAAGGAGCACCTCAGACAAGTGCTAAGGACAACTGGGGTCTCGGTGCTTTCTCTAGAGGGTACAAATAAATTTTAGTCTCATACTGCCCACCCACCCACCAAGATGATAAAAATTCAAAGCAAAGACTCCTTACTTTTCAGGAGAATGCTGCCTTGACATCCTTCCTGAAAGTCCGCTTGGTAATGCCCAGGGCTGAGCTGGAGCTGTGAGCAAACCTGACCCACGCAGCACCCTCTCGACAGCAGCAGCACCCTGCTCTGCCCTTCCAGGGGTCATTTCTTTCATGCACTCCTTCTCCCCACACTGTCATGGGGAGTTCCCTGTGCAGGCTGAGTGCTGACCCTGGCAGGCAGCAAAGTCCCTGCTCCATCACTCAGCCCCTGAAACACCAGGACCCTGCTCTGAAGGACAGCCCTGGGCACCCCTGCATGCACACCCGGCTTCACAGCCCTGCAGCTGGTGCCAGGAGAAGGCAGCCCTCATGCCCTGTCCCTCTGACAGGGCAGCAGGGAAGCCCTGCTCTGGAGCACATCCTTCTCCTCTACACCAGAGAAATGAAGCCAGTCCTCCTGCCAGATCCCATACACTGTCAGATGTCCCAGATCCCTGCAGGAACTGAAGCTCTATTGCCCTGCACCCACAGACTTACCATGCAGAGGGCTGGGAAGATTTCTCCCGCAGTGAGCTCTCAGCATCCTCCCACTCCACACTGCCTTTAAGCTCTCTCTGCCTTGCAGGTCTCCTCTCGATGCCTGCAGGCAGTGCCCCCAGCCCTGCTCCTGGGCAGAGCTGTCTCTCTGCAGCGCTGCCCGCTTGCCATGAGCTCCCTCTGTCCCAGGAGCCCAGCCCAGCTCAGCAGCAGAGGACCAGCCCAAGGCAGCACTTGCTCTGCCCCCTCTGGGCTCCCTCCAGCTGTCCCTGGGCCTCCAGGGGAACCTGCTGGGAAACAGGCTGAAGCAATCACGGATGTTCCCTCCCGCACCTGCAGAGAGACACTGCTTTCCAGCAGGGTCATTGCTCTGCTGAGAGACAGACTTAGGTCCAAGAATCCACTTTTCTTAGAATCATACAATCACTGAGGTTGGAAAAGAACCTTAGTAACAACAGTTCCAACAATGAACCTAACACCAGCTATTCCACCAGTAAACTGTGTCCTAAACATAGTGTCTTTGAAATACCTCCAAGGAGGGTGACTCAACCACTTCCCTGGGCAGCCTCTTTCTTGTGCCATCATTGGGCAGGACATGCAGACACTGACAGGCAGGGATATCCTTTAGCCCTGCTGAGGGAAGGGAGCCAGCTGAGTCCATGGAGGCATCTCATGCTGGGATTGTAGTCCTGGGGCTGGAAGGGGACTCAGCTCCATCCCATGCCCACCACCAACCCACAGGAGCTGGAATCCCTCTTGCCTCAGTGCAGGTCTGCATTAAATAGGGACCTGCATGTCAGGTCATTGTCTCAGCTCCCATGCTAACTAATGGTGATGGAGGCCAGGTGTGAGGTGTTCAGATCAAATGTCTGGTGGCATTGGAGGTGCCAGAGGTGGTCAAAGAGATGTGCCGGTTACAGAGACAGATCCAAGATATGTGCAGGCTGATACAGAGACAAGACAACATCTGAGCGCAACTTCTTGGTGGCTCCTGGAAATTTCCTTTGGCCAACTGGAATGACAACTGGTGCCCAAATTAAGGGCAGTGGTACCTGTCCCTCCTCATGATGTTCAGGGTGGCCTATAGAGCTATTCCTCCGCTGCAATGTATTCATGTGCCATAGGGTGAGCTCTTCTCCATCGTTTTGCATTTACTAGATCTTGGCTGACAATATTGGCACCACATTGGGTTACAGAATTCAGAGCAGCTACTCAATTCAGTGTTCAGATCCAGGCCCACAGAGCTACAGGAGATGCCAGGGCTGGCATAGAAATTACAGGTCCAACACCAAAAACAATTCTCCTTCGGGGGGGTGTGCAACAGACACCCCAGATGGCATCTCAGAGAGTACGATTTGGTGCCTTTGTGCCGTTGACAGTTGCCATCAGTCAGAGGCACCAGTCATCAGGTGCCATCAGAGATGCAAATTCTGTCCCTTCTTCTACCCATTAGCTGCAGGCATTGCGTGATCACAAGGCACATCACACCGGGGTCCTTTCTCACTCCCTTGACTATCCAACCAAGGAACAGCCCAAGCATTTGAACAATGTTCCTGGGTACATCTTGCCTTCAAAGACAGCATCCTCCAAGCACAGCCATGGTTCATACCAAAACTCAGCTGAAACTCAAAAGGCAATTCAAGGGCAGCAAGATAAACTGTTACTACGTCAGGAACAGTTAAAGAAGAAAGAGAGATGCTATGGGACCACTAATACATTAAGTGAGAGTAGGTGTAGCTAGGTCTGACATAGCCTATGTCCTCTTTGCCTCAGTTACCACCAGAAAGATCTCCCAGGCCTTTGTGCTTTAAAGCAGGACACTGGAAGGGAAAGGGGAACAACCAGTGGTGGATAAGGATCACGCCAGGGCTTACCTAGCAAACCACAACGCTTACCAGTCCATGGGAGCAGAGGGGCTGCAATCAAGGGTACTGAGAGAGTGTTTTTCACCAGGAAGTGCTGGTGTGTTGTGATCCCAGTAAGGAAGACACTCAGACTCTGTGAGGCATCATTTAAAATGCTCTTCCTTAGGTCTAGCACTCTAAGGGGAGAATTGTACAGATAATCTTATGTCCCTTTAGATGCCTGGAACCCCAGGAAGTGTAGCATGGAGGCAAGAATGAGGAGGGTGTATGCCCCCTCTATGAAGGGGAAGCTTGGATTTATGGAGGTCCTCCATGTGACAGGCAACAGGTTGGGTTAGCTTTTGTCACTGAGGATCAGAGGAGTCAGTAAGAGTGACATTGTGCTGGCAGCTACAAACTACTTGATGATGGGAGAGGAAACAGAAAACGTCTTTTGTCAGCAGCCAAGGAAGTCTCCATGTTAATGGTCAGGTGCCTATGGGGGACTGGCAGTGCCCTGGCATTCACAGGCCAGGCAAAGCAACAGGGTGCCAACAGCCTGAAGGATCTTGGGACAACTTCTTCACAGAGCTGCTAGGTGGGCAAACCAGGCTGATGCTCACCTGGACCTTGGCCAACAAGGAAATGCTGGTCAGGATGTGATCACCAGCGTCAGCCTTGGCGTCATGACCATGAAACAGTGGGGTCTCAGACACCAAAGGGCAGTGAGGGAGCCCAGCAGCAGAGAACGGACTCTGGACTCCAGAGGAGAAGTCTTTGACTTGCTTGGGAGACTGATCCAGGTGGTGCCATGGGAAGCAGCTCTGAAGGGTGAAGGAGCATGAGCAAATCTGACAGGCCTGACAGGACAGCCTCCTCCAAGCACAAGAATGATCTCTCCAAGTACCCATGCAAAGAGGCATTCCCCTCAGGAGAGAGCTCTTGCCATTAAATGATAACAGTTAGGAATGAGAGAAAAATCACTGGTCTAAAAACTTCATGCCAGAGGTTACACACTATGAAATTAAGAGCTACCTTGTCAAGTAAGAGTGAATGACAGGAATGAAGTTAATGAAATTACAGAACTTTAGCTTACTGACATGAAGAAGTGCTGTGTTACAGTAGGCCACTCTATAATAGGCCACTCTGAGGGAGCCTGGATCAGCTCAAGGCTTTGTGTTTCAAGAACAGAACACCAAATTCATGGCACCAAATGAACTCCTGGAGCCTTGCAAAAACACTCAGACCTCCAAGAGTACAGAGGTGCCTCAGGGAGGTGCTCCCCTCACACATCTTGAGGTGTTTCCTCCACTGGTCGTTCTCAGATCCATGAATGGTGAATGGAGAAACATGGTCATTATCTGAGGAAAGCCTTGAGAGCTTCTTAACTTCTCAGTAGTGATTAGGCAGTGAGCCTGGAGAACGCATGAACCTCCTGGAGTGAGGTCTTGTTACTGCAGGGGAAGTGAGAACCTTTTGGGAGATGAGCGAGAGAGCGGGGGGTGTGTAGCAGAGAGTGTGTTACAGGCCAGAAGAGGACCTGAAGGAGCAAGTGGCAGTCATGCTACTGTGGAATAGTTCAAGTTGTGATTTTTAGGGCGGCAGCAGCAGCCAGAGTAATGGCAGTGCAGTGGTGGGAAATGGATCCAATCTGGGGATGCAAACAAGTCTGAGACTGGGACATCTCAGGTGATTGAGGACTGTCAGCAGGACTATGAAAGAGGCTGGATGGACTGTGGGGAATTCACAGGCATTGCCAGATCCCCAGAACACCACAGCTTTGTGTTTAAAGCAACAAAATCTACCACCAAGTTGTACACACACCCGCACTCACACTGACCCTCAGTAGAGCCCTGAGCAATGCATGAGGGAAAGGACCTCTTCTACCAGGCCCTGGGGGTCAGGGCTTGGCCACCCTGATGATTAACAAACACCAGGGGCTTGCATGTGATCAGAGCCACCAGCTCATTGCCTTTGCCACCTGCAACTAGTGTCTCCACGTTTTTTCCTATTTAGCCCCCAGGGACCGACACATTGAGTGGGCATTCCCTGCATGGCTTTGTCAGTGTTGGCCCTCAGTGAGGCCTCCAACACCCTCAGAAACTTGGGGTTTTCTGCTGCCTTCCACTTTGTCAGAGGCTTGTTCCTGCTTTCAGTATCTGCAGTTCAGGAACTGGGCACCAGAGGGCTCCTTAACATGCAAAACACCCTAACAAGCCATGTCTCTGTGCATCACTTTCCCTAACTCAAGTCTTCTGTGGCGAAATTTCAGCAGTGTAGCCAAGCAGAAAAGATTGAAATGATAAGGAACAAGGACTTCTTGGTTTTTTCCAATTTTCTTTGCCTTTCTGCTACCAGAAAAAGTGATATCAGCCTTTTCCAATTCATATTTATCCAGAGCATCACAGGATGAAGTCCGAATATGTAGGAAAGGTAAGATTGTTTCTGTCAGACAGTGTATGGGCCATCTTGGTCCTGTGTCCCTTCACCATCGATGGTCCTGCTCCCCCGCCTCCATCCATCATTTCTCTCAGTGGCCATGTGGGACTTGCATCATGATTTCTCAAATCTAAGTTTTCCCTGTAAAGTCTGTAGCTCAATGATTCAGCTCATAGAATCATAGAAGCATAGAAGCATAGAATCATTTATTTTGAAGAAAGACCTTCAAGATCATCGAGTCCAACCATCAGCCATGCCCACTAAACCATGTTCTGTAGTGCCTTTTCTACACGTTTTTTTAATACCTCCAAGGATGGTGACTCCACCACTTCCACTGGGCAGCCTGTTCCAATGCCTGACAACCCTCTCAGTAAAAACATTTTTCCTAATATCCAAGCTAAACCTCCCCTGCCACCTACTTGAGGCCATTTCCTCTTGTCCTGTCTCCAGCCACCTGACAGAAGAGACCAGCACCCACTTCACTACAACCCCTTTCCAGGGGGTTGTAGAGAGCAATACGGTCTCCCCTCAGCCTCCTCTTCTCCAGGCTAAACAACCCCAGTTCCCTCAGCCACTCCTCGTAAGACTGGTGCTCCAGGCCCTTCATCAGCGTGGTTGCCCTTCTCTGGACAGGCTCCAGCAGCTCAATGTCTTTCCTGTAGTGAGGGGCCCACCACTGAACACAGGACTCGAGGTGTGGCCTCACCAGTGCCAAGTACAGGGGAATGATCACTGCCCTGCTCCTGCTGGCCACACTATTTCTGATGCAGGCCAGGATGCCGTTGGCCTTCTTGGCCACCTGGGCACACTGCTGGCTCATATTCAGCCGGCTGTCAAGCAGCACCCCCAGGTCTTTCTCTGCTGGGCAGCTTTCCAGCCACTCTTCCCCAAGCCTGTAGCGCTGCATGGGGTTGTTGTGACCCACGTGCAGGACTTGGAACTGAGCCTTGTTGAACCTCTGACAACTGGCCTCGGCCCATTGATCCAGCCTGTCCAGATCTCTCTGCAGTGCCTTCCTACCCTCGAGCAGATCAAGCCTCCCTCCCAGCTTGCTGTCGTCTGTGAACTTACTGAGGGTGCACTCGATCCCTTCATCCAGATCATTGATAAAGATATTACACAGAACTGGCCCCAATACTGAGCCCTAGGGAACACCACTTGTGACCGGCTGCCAACTGGATTTAACTCCATTCACCACAACCCTCTGGGCTCGGCCATCCAGCCAGTTCTTCACGTGGCAAAGAGTACACTTGCCCAAGCCATGAGATGCCAGCTTCTCAAGGAGTATGCCATGAGAGACAGTGTCAAAGGCCTTGCTGAAGTCCAGGAAGACAACATCCACAACCTTTCCCTCATCCACTAGGCGGGTCACCTGGTCATAGAAGGAGATCAGGTTGGTCAAGCAGGATCTGCCTTTCATGAACCCATGCTGACTGGGCCTGATCCCCTGTTTGTCCTGGACTTGCCATGTGAGTGCTCTCAAGACAAACTATTCCATAATCTTCCCCGGTACCGAGGTCAAGCTGACAGGCCTGTAGTTCCCCGGATCCTCCCTCAGACCCTTCTTGTAAATGGGAATCACATTGGCAAGCCTCCAGTCCTCTGGGAGCTCCCCTGTTGACCAAGATTGCTGATAGATGATGGAGGGTGGCTTGGCAAACACCTCCGCCAATTCCCTCAGTACTCTTGGATGGATCCTGTTTGGACCCATAGATTTGTGAGTGTCCAGATGGTGAAGTAGGTCACTACCTATTTCCTCTTGGATTAAGGGGGGGTATTTGTCCTTGCCTTCCAGCTCAGGGGGCTGAGTACCCTGAGGATAACTGGTCTCACTACTAAAGACTGAGGCAAAGGTGGCATTAAGTACCTCAGCCTTTTCCTCATCTTTGGTGGCAATGTTCCCCTCTGCATCCAATAAAGGGTGCATATTCTCCTTGGCTCTCTCTTTGTTGTTAACATAGATGTAAAAGCATTTTTGGTTGTCTCTTTTACAATAGTGGCCAGATTGAGATCTAGCTGAGCTTTTGCCTTTCTCATTTTCTCTCTGCATGACCTAACAAGGTCCCTGTACTCTTCCTGAGTTGCCCGTCCTTTCTTCCAAAGATGGTAAACTCTCCTTTTTTTTCCTGAGTCCCAGCAAAAGCTCCCTGTTCAGCCAGGCTGGTCATCTTCCCCAACAATTCTCTGTGTGGTGCATGACAATAGCCTGTTCCTGAGCTTTTTAAGACTTCTGTCTTGATGAATGTCCAGTTTTCCTGGACCACTTTGCCCTTCAGAAATGTCTCCCAAGGAACTCTCTCAACCAGTGCCTTGAAGAGGCCAAAGTTTGCCCTCCGGAAGTCCATAGTAGTGGATTTGCTGACCCTCTTCCTTACCTCACCAAGGCACTTGAGGTTTTTGCTTTTGAAAGGTTTGCTCAGCCTCTTCCCAGTACCTGAGCGTCATGGACACAGCCCCAAAGACACCAGGGGCTCATTGAAATCCCCAAATCCCTAACAAGCCATGACTCTTCCATCATTTTCTTCAGGTACTGAAGACTTGTGTAGCTAATCAGAGAGGTTTCAGGAGGGCAGGTAAAGAGGATGTTTTCAATGAGTGCTTTGAAGAAGTGTTAGAAGAATTCTCCACTTGATATTGATGCAGAGTGTCTCCTAAGGAGGTGTGGACATACAGGAACAGCAGTCCCTTGTGGCTAGACACAGTATGGACAACCTTCCTCCTCACCTCTCCAACCTGGCTATTTTACCAGGGAGTATGAGAGAGACTACTGAAAGACAGAGAAGCTTTACCTCCCTGAAGCTCAAAGCAGGGTGATAGGTGAGAGGGGTCTGAATCATCAAAGGGTAAGAGGAGGAAGCCCTCTGGAGAACAATGGGAAGTGCACATGTCCAGGTAGGCTTCTGAAGAGATGACTTCAGACATGGTGAGTTTAATAAGGACAGGTAGAAACACCGGGAAGTTTAGGGAGGTTAAATCCACAGCATAATAGAGAGAGTACTGGCAAGGCAAGCACACGGTAAGGTCAATATTTCTTCTCCCACAATTAATACACGTTCTGAATACTCGTATTTGGGCAGGATAGAATCCCATGGACATGTTCTTGAAAGTATTGAATCAGAATTAAGAAGAAGAATTAAGAAAAGACACTTCCTTTCAGACACTGTCATTTTCCTGCTCAGAGACAGATTTAGGCGTAAATATGACCTTTCCTTGTCCCATCATCCAGCAGAATACCCAGACAGTGACAGGCAGGGATCTCCTTTCCCACTTCTCAAGGGAAGGGGTTCAGCTGAGTTAATGGAAGCATCTCGTCCTGGGTCTGTAGTCCTGGTGCTGGAAGGGGACTCAGCTCCCTTCCATGCCCACCATTCCTCTTGCTTCTGTTCAGGTGTACAAAAATGGTTATTTCCCTGCGAGCTCTTTGTCTCATCTCCTTTGGGAACTAAAGGAGATGGAGGGAAGGAGTCCTTTAGATGCAAATACCTGCTGACATTTGAGGTGTCAGAGATGACCCAAGGTTAGTGCAGGAAACCTGGAGTTCCCCCCGCAGCGCCTTGGGAAGAGGTCTGTGGCTTCCTTCTGGTGCCGTGCCCAGGCACATCCTGGCAGTGCCCCTGAGCCACCTCCACCCCAGGCCAGGGCTGCAGGGGCTGCTCCTTCGGCTTCACGGACACGGGGCCAGGCAGCTCCCATCTGCCATGATGCTCCTCTAATGCACACGGCCTCTCTGCACTGAGACCCACGTCCATGGGGTGCCATCAGGGACGTGATCTCATACCGTCTTACCGCCACAGCTGTGTGCTCATGGGTTATGCTGACGATGACCTCACACCCTCCTACTACCGCCACTGTGTGCTCATGATTTGCACTGTTACACGTGTGCGTGGTGTATGGACTCCTGCTGATCATGGTTCTTCCAAAAAGCCGGTGTGGGGCGTGGTCTAAATGTTACTTTGCTGACATCAGAAGCACCTACACAAGCTATGGTCTGGCTCCTGGCCTATCAGCTACTCGGGCACCAGCGACCTGAACACCACATCTTCCCCTGTAACTTTAGTACCACTATTCTACCTGTTACACGCTGTATTTAATTCCTCTAATCTTTCATATACTTTCGCCAAAGGTCTTTTTCACATACTCTTTGTTCATTCAGATACCTCTCACTTATCTGGTTGCTGCTTGAGCTTCAGGGAGTTAAAAGCTTGCCCGTCTTTCAGCAGTCTAATTGTCTCTTTAGCCAACTCTTTCATTATGTTTACATCTACCTTTTTCATCTCCCTACCTAAAATATTTCTCATAAGATTATTCCTTGTAGAGAGGCTACCTCATTAGACACCGCTTGTGCTTAGCGTATGGTTGCAGACTGTCTCTTATTGTTTATCAAACTTCAGCATGCTTTGCTTTGCTTTGCTTTGCTTTGCTTTGCTTTGCTTGCAAAGAGGAAAAGTCCTGCTGTGCCCATGTGCAGCCAGTTCTCTAAGAAGAGCAGGTGGGAGCTGATGCAAGGGAGCTGTAACATCCAGCTGCAGCCTTGGGTGGAGAAGTCTGATGTAAGGCAAAGTGATCTAAGTCCCAGGTGGCCAAAGGCAGAAGTGGTGTGGTTGGAGAGGTGGGGAGCAAGGTTGTCTATACAGTGTCAGACCTCAAGGGACTGCTTTCTGTACCCGTCCACTCATCCTGAGGAGACAGTCTGCATCCATATCAGAGAATGCTTCTATGCTCTCTTCTTTAAAATGGAAAGCAATGAAAAATATCCTTTAAAATAAAAAATCATTTTTATTAGATTGACTTTGAAACCTTCCTCCTTAACTACACTAGGAAACGTCTCTAGCTGTACAAACCTTGAAGACTTGAAGAACATTACAGGAAGAGACATGGCTCGTTAGGGCTTTCTGTATTTTAATGAGCCCCACAGTGCATTTGGGACTCATTAAAGAAACCTCAGGTACTGAGAGGAGATTGAAGAAACTGCTCAAGAAGTCAGAAGGAAAACTCAAAGTACCTTGCAGCATTAATGGGCCTCACTGAGGGCCATGACTGACAAAGGTCTGACAAAGGCTCCCATGGACTCGTTAGAGCAGTTAATTGGAGGCTGTGATTCCAGGTAGGCCAAGGCACTGTGCAGGTGGCTCTGATGCTGAGAAAACCCTGGCTTGCTTTGATGAAGCAGAAAGCCAAGGCCTCACCCCCAGGCCCTGGGACCACAGATCCTGTCCCTCACACGTGTCTCAGGGCTCTTCCTGGGGGCAGTGGGATGTGAGGGTGAGCAATGCCAAGTGTAGGAAGATTCTATGACACCTCCAGGCCTCCCAAAGCAGGGGCGAGATCAAAACAAATCCAGAGACTCAGAAGAAAATTTCTTCTGGTAGGCCTCGGTGGTAGAGGCAACTGCCATAGCCAAGGGGACAAAGCCCTCAGTCCTGTTGAGCCTTTTGGCTTTGCCAGACCCCTTTGCCATCTCTACTGCAGGCTGTCCTATGCTGTCCCATGCCTGCACCTCTTTCCCTTCAGGCTGTTAATACCCATCTGGCTTTCCCACCTAGGTCTCACCCTGGCATTTCTCTACATTCACTACATGTCTCTCCACCCATCATTCACTGTTCCTTGAAACACAAAGCCATGGGCTGATCCAGACTCCCTCTGCGTGACCTCTTACACCACAAGGCTACCCTTTGAGTGAGACTTCTTTGTCCTCACCCCCACTCGGAACCTTCCAAGCCGCACTTTGTGGAGGTTTCTGTCTCTTCCCACTACCAAGAAAAGCTCCATCATCTCTGAAACCACCTTTCAAGCAGTTGCCGGCTACTACTATAGTGTCCTCAGCCTCCACTTCACCAGGCTAAAGAAGCCCAGGTCCCTCAGCCTCTCCACAGAGGCCCCAAACCCCAGCCTGGCACATCTCCCCTGACCCTCTCCAGTTCCTCCTCATTCCTCCAGAACAGGGAGCCCCACATGCACACACACACTAGCCTGGAGGTTGCCACACCAGTGCTGAGTCAAGGGGGATGAGAACTCCCTTCTCTGGGTGGCCATGCTCCCCCCCCAATGCAGCCTTGTAGGTGGCAGTTGGCCTCATTCAAGGTGAGCATGCACCTCTGGCTCCTATGGCATCCCTCATCACAGCCAGGCCCATCTCCTCAGGGTCACCCCTGAGCTATTCAGATCCCAGCGTGCCCTCACATATGGGGTTATTCTGTCCCCAAGTGCAGGACTGACCACGGAGCCTTGTAAAGCTTCATGAGGTTTCTACTGACCGAATGCCAGAGGTTTGCAGGGTCCCTCAGGAGTGAAGCTCCATTGGGCGATTGTTAATGTGTGCGTGCAGGTGGCTCACCCTGACTTGTGGTGCCTCTGACAAGGCAACAGCTTGAGGAATTGCAGGACATCGCAGATAATAAAGGGAAGTACCTTTCCAATGGAATTGCTGACCAGGAGAGGAATTCCCATGGGGACAAGCTCAGAAACACCAAATGAGGGTGAAAGGATTCAACACTGGGGCCAGGGAGAAAAGGGTAAAGAGAGATGGGCTGTTTACATGGAGGGGTACAAGGATGGTGAAGGGGAAGAAATGGAGAGGGGAAAAGGAAAGAAAAGGTGAAGCAAAGGAAATGATCATGGCTGTTTTGGGGGTACCTGCCAAGCAGCCCTGCAACTGGGCAACCGTGCCTGGAGTGGGAGCGGAAAGTCACAGATCATCTGACCAAACTTCTTGCCAACTGTGGTCACAGGGAACTCGAGTGCTTTGCCTCCCATGATGAAAGGAAGACCAGCTGAGGATGGAAATATAGAGTAATTCATATTGGAAGGGACCTCAGGAGGTCTTTAGGCCAACATCCCACTCGCAGCAGGGCCAGCTCTGGGGTCAGAGCAGGGTGCTCAGGGCTTCACGCATTCTGGGCCTGAAAAGCTCCAAGGATGGAGACGACAGAAGCTCTCTGGGACATCTGCTCCAGTGCTTGAGTGTCTTGAGAGTTTTTCTTAAAGTGTTTCCTTATCTGTTTCAGCTGACGGCCATTGGCCTTCATCCTCCCATCATGCACAACAGTGAAGAGCCCAGATGCATTTTCATGATGACGTCAGAGAAGGTATGGGAAGGCTGTTACTAGGTCTCCCCAAAGCCTTCTCTCCTCCTTGTTTTGCACCTTTGCTGCAAGCAAGTCCAACGGCATCCTGGGCTGCATTAGGAAGAGCACTGCCAGCAGGTTGGATGCGGTCATCCTTCCTCTGTCCTCTGCACTGCTACAATGTGTCTTGCTCACTTCCCTCAGGGTTTTCTACCCTTTAAGCTCACTCACTGCAGCCAAAGCTGCCTTCCAACTCCTCCACCAGCCCTGCCTTCTTTTCCTGTGAAGAACAAGTCCAGGAGTGTATCCCACCATGTTGGGTCATGGAACACCTCTGACCTTCCCTTCAACTGAGGCCTTCTAGCAGAGGTCCATGGTCTTCCAATTCCCCAGTGGCTAAGAGGGCCTAAATTTGTGTCCCTTCCTCCAGCTGTCTGAGGGAGACCTCATCTTCTTCCCAGCCTCCTTCAGGCAGTTCAGGGATCCTGACCAGAAGACCATGGTACCTGGAGGAGTTAGTGATCCATGTAACAGTAAACCTGAGCAGACCCAGGCCTGGGCTGGGCTGTGCTCCAGGTACAGCTTGGCCTTCAGGCTGTGTTGTGCTAAGCATATCTCAATGCAGGATAAACTTGATTGTAGCAGAGAAACCTGCAGGAAGCTCCCAGCTGGTACCAGCAATTAGGCCACCTGCATGTCCTTGCCTGCATCTAAAACTGCAGAAACAAACATCCCCTTCTGGGACAGTAGGAAAGATGACGAGAATTGCTTTCTTGTAAGAAAACACTGAAAGAGCTCCCAGGACCAAACCGGGATAACCCTTACATGGGTGGGATCTGCACAGCTTGCTGCACAATGATCAAAAGCACCTCCTGATGCAAAACAACACACAAGTCTGCTGCGGGCCTATCAGGGATGCCAGCAGAGGTGCCCTCACAGCCACCTTCCCAGCCATGTGTCTCCTGCTGGCCCATGAGATCCTGAGGCACAGCTGACCTCATCACAGCATTCCCACCCATCTCTTCCTTGTGGCCTAGGATCTGATCAGATAAAGGTCACCTCACATTCCTCTTCCAATACCATGGCTCTGCTTTGGGACCTCACCATCCCTGCCCTGCCCCCAGGGACCAAACAGCCTAAGTTAGGGTAGGAGAGGGGTTCAAGGGGAGGGGCTTAGAGCATGGGAATGAGGGCTTCAGGTGCTAAGTGTTCAGGTTAAGGTTTAGGGATTAGAGCTCGCCTTTCAGGGTTAGGGATTAGGCAAAGGTTTAGGGTGATGGTCTGGTGTTCTGCTTTGGCTGTCTGGTTAGTGTTTAGGGTGTGGGCTCACTTTGTGGATTAGGGGTTCTTCAGGGCAGGGGTGAGGGCTAGGCTTAAGGCCAACTTTTGAATGCTAGCTATGAGGGCAGGGGTTTGGCAGGAGCGATAGGATAACGTTCACAGGGTAAGAGTGAGATTTAGCTCAGAGGCAAGGGTTGAGGTAAAGGATTAGGGTAGTGGATTCCCAACAGGGTGAGTGGTGCCATTTAGGGGGTGCCATTTAGGGGTAGGGTTGTGAGCTAATGTTATTGCTTAGAAACAGAGGAAGGGCCAAACAGAAATGGGGAGACAGGAACCTCATGGAATTCAACCAGGCAAAGTGTAAAGTCCTGCCCCTGGGAGGGGGACAATAACTGCGGGTACCACTGTGTGCTGGGGACAACCCAGCTGCCTGTAAAGCTGGACCAGAGTTTTGGAGAAAATGTCCTGGTGGGCACCAAGTTGACCGTGAGCCAGCAATGTGCCCTTGCCACAAAGAAGGCTGAGGGTATCCTGGGTTGCATTAGGAGGAATGTCACCAGCAGGCTGGTAGTGGGGATCCTTCCTCTGTACTCAGCACTGGTGAGGCCACACCTGGAGCGCTCTGGTCAGTCCTGGGCTCCCCAGGACTAGAGAGACATGGACATGCTGGAGAGAGTCCAACGAAAGGCCATTAAGATAATGATGAAGGGACAGGAGCATCTCTCCTGGCAGGAAAGTCTGCGAGAGCTGGGACTGTTCAGCCTGGAGAAGGGAAGGCTCAGGGCAATCTGATCAGTCTGTAAAAATACCTGAAGGGAGGGTGCAAAGAAGATGGAGCCAGGCTCTTTTCAGTAGTGCCCAGTGACAGGACAAGAGGCCATGGGCACAAAGTGAAACTCAGAAGGTCCCCTCTGAACATCAGGAAACACTTTTTGACTGTGAGGGTGACCAAGCACTGGCACAGGTTGCCCAGAGAGGTTGTGGAGTCTCCGTCCTTGGAGCTATTCAAAAGCCATCTGAACACTGTCCTGGGTGAGCAGCTCTAGGTGGCCCTGCCTGAGGAGGGTTTTGGACCAGACGACCCCAGAGGTCCCGCCTAACCTCAACCATTCTGTCATTCTGTGAAATGCTGTTAAGGATGTCTTAGACCTACAGGACAAGTCCCACAGAATGAGCAAGACCATCCAAATGAGGCTTCTAGATGAATGGGTGATGCCATCCATATAGAAAACCAAGCAGCATGGGAGAGCAATGGGGAAGGCCAGTGGTCTGGATTGAGAACTTCCTGGAAAAAGCCAAAGGAAAAGGATGGGTCCTTAGGTGCAAGGTACCCCATGCTCTGGGGGCAAGGTACCTTGTTTGGGACAGCTTCCTTAGCAACACCTGCATCCCCGGAGGGTGATTCCCTGGGCCTGCACCAGGCAGCAGCCGTGTTTCTCAGCAGCACTTGCCCTTTCCTCCCTGGGTATTGACCATGTCTCTCCATTCCACATTCATGGACCCCAAACTACCAGTTGAGGAAACACATTTTGGTGAGGGGAAGACCTGCCCGAGGCACGCCTGCACTTTGTGAGTCCCAAGAGCTTGTGCAAATCTCGGGGTGGAGCTCATTTGCTACCCACATTTGTATTGCAGATGGTTGGGGAGCACCATTACCAAGCAGGAAGTGAGAGAGTTGCTCCCAGGACAAGATCTGCCTGATGGGGATGGAGCTTACAGCTGCAGTGTCTCCGAGTCATTGCCCCACATAAGGTGTGTTTGATGAAATAATGCCATTTGGGTGACTTCTTCTCACCATCAAAACTAGGCAGGATGAATCCCATCCCTGGCAAAGAGCATGCATAAACTGAAGGAACTGCCCCTCACCTGCCCAGCGTTGGCCTTGGCATGGGGAGCACCTTCTGGGCCTGAATGGACAAGCACAGCTGTGCCCTGCCTGCAAAGCTCAGGAACTGTTCTCCACTCTTAAAGAAAAAATGAGCACATTTTTCATCAGCTGAAATGCATCAAACACTGCTCCTTCACAGACAATGTTTTCCCATGATGTCAAGGTGGAAATTTCCAGCCCAGGTACTATGCTCAGGAGAAGATATCCTGATCTTCCCCATTACACCCGTGACACTGCTCTGCCTAGTATCCTGTGTATTGACTCTCACCACTCTCTCACGGGTTTCCACATGTCCTGCTTGAACTGACCATTTCCAAAGAAATCTTTCCAGCAGCCTGCCTGGATGTCTGCATTTCCCAGTGTCCATCCAGCTTTCCTCCCCTCATTGGTCTCTACCCATTCAAACACCTCTCAGCTACCCAGGTGCTGCTCAGAGCTTCAGGTGCTTTAAAGCTTGCCTTGTCTTTCAGTAGTCTGCTTGATGGTCTCTTGAGCCAACTCCTCCATTGTGTTTGTACCTGTTCTCCTGAGTATCTCACTGAAAGTGTTCCACTAAGGTGACACGCAGTGGAAAGTGGACTTCAGTGGAGGAAACGTGGACTTCATACGTTATTTTTTAATGAATTGTTTTTCTTTGCTCCATTTTTTTTTTTTTAATACTGGCAGGTAAGCAACATTCTTCTGTGATTGTGTGCAGCTGGTTCTCCAAATAAAGCCAGTGGGAATCTATGCAGAAGAGGTGAACCACTCAGCTACAGACTTTACTGGGAAAAGCTTGGATTTGAAAAATCATGATGCAAGTCCAGGTGACCACAGAGAGAAATGATGGATGGAGGTGGTGGTGAGGGACCGCTGATGACGATGGGGCACAGGACAATGATCTCCCATACATTGTCTGACAGAAACAATCTTACCACTTCCTACATGTTCAAACATCATCCGCAGATGCTGTGGATCAATATGAATTGGAGAAGGCTGAGATTATGTGTTCTGTAAGCAGCAAGACAAAGAAAACTGGAAACAGAAGAGATGCTGATTTTTTTGTTACTTATCATTTCAATCTTCTCTGCTCGGCTATACTCCTGAAATTTCTCCAATGAGGCCCAAAAGACTTGAAGAGTTAGGGAAAGTGATGCACAGAGACATGGCTTGTTAGGGTGTTTTGCATGTTAAGGAGCCCTCTGGTGCCCAGTTCCTGAACTGCAGATACTGAAAGCAGGAACAAGCCCCTGACAAAGTGGAAGGCAGCAGAAAACCCCAAGTTTCTGAGGGTGTTGGAGGCCTCACTGAGGGCCAACACTGACAAAGCCATGCAGGGAATGCCCAGTCAATGTGTCGGTCCCTGGGGGCTAAATAGGCAAAAAACCGTGGAGACACTAGTTGCAGGTGGCAAAGGCAATGAGCTGGTGGCTCTGATCACATGTAAGCCCTTGGTGTTTGTTAATCATCAGAGTGGCCAAGCCCTGACCCCCAGGGCCTGGTAGAAGAGGTCCTTTCCCTCAAGCATTGCTCAGGGCTCTACTGAGGGTCAGTGTGAGTGCGGGTGTGTGTACAACTTGGTGGTAGGTTTTGTTGCTTTAAACACAAAGCTGTGGTGTTCTGGGGATCTGGCAATGCCTCTAAGTTCCCCACAGCCCATCCAGCCTCCTTCATAGTCCTGCTGACAGTCCTCAATCACCTGAGATGTCCCAGTCCCAGACTTGTTTGCATCCCCAGATTGGATCCATTTCCCACCACTGCACTGCTATTACTCCGGCTGCTGCTGCTGCCCTAAAATCCCAACTTGAACTATTCCACAGTAGCATGACTGCCACTTGCTCCTTCAGGTCCTCTTCTGGCCTGTAACACACTCTCTGCTATGCACACCCCGCTCTCTCCCTGCACTCGCCCGTGTCTCCCAAAAGGTTCTCACTTCCCCTGCAGTAATGAAACCTCACGCCAGGAGGTTCATGCATTCTCCAGGCTCATGGATGTTGCCTGAATTCCAGGCAAGTGTGGGTAGTGAAGGAGAGGAAGACAGGAAGGTCGGCTCACAGGCCATGAGAAGCAGCGTTCAGCCACCCCCAGCAATGGGCATTCCCCATCTGGCAGGCTGAGACATGATGGAACATTCTCATGTAACCCCTGGTTTGTGCAGGGTCCTGCAGCCACACTCCCAGGGCACACCTACTCCTCCTCCACCTACACACATCAACTGCTTTCCATTGCTGGGCTCAGGCATGGTTGTAAGGATTTGCTAAAGCCCTGAACCATCTCCTTGCTTCCAAATGATTTCACCCTCTCTCACATCACTACACACCTCCAGTCACTGCCTAATCACTAACTGACAAGTTAAGAACCTCTCAAGGCTTTCCTCAGGTAATGACCATGTTTCTACATTCGTCATTCATGGATCTGAGAAACACCAGTTGAGGAAACACCTCAAGATGTGTGAGGCGAGGACTTCCCTGAGGCACCTCTATGCTCTTGGAGGTCTGAGTGCTTTTGCAAGGCTCCAGGAGTAAATTTAGTGCCATGCATTTGGTGTTCCTTTCTTGAAACACAAAGCCTTGTGCTGATCCAGACTCCCTCAGAGTGTCCTATTGTACCACAGCACTTTTTGATGTTGATACATTTATTCATTTCATTCCTGTCATTCAGTCTTACTTGACAAGGTAGCTCTTAATTAATGGTGTGTAACCTCTGGAATGAAGTTTTTAGAGCATTGTTTTTTTCTCTCATTCCTGACTGTTATCATTTAATGGCAAGAGCTCTCTCCTGAGAGGAATGCTTCTTTGCATGGGTACTTGGAGAGATCATTCTTGTGCTTGGAGGAAGCTGTCCTGTCAGGCCTGTCAGATTTGCTCATGCTCCTTCACCCTTCAGAGCTGCTTCCCATGGCACCACCTCTAGAAGTCAAAGACTTCTCCTCCTGAGTCCAGAGTCTGTGCTCTGCTGCTGGGCTCCCTCACTGCCCTTTGGTGTCTGAGACCCCACAGTTTCATGGTCATGACAGCCAAGGCTGACACTGGTGATCACATCCTGACCAGCTTGTCCTTGTGGGCCAGGGTCAGGTCCAGGTGAGCATCAGCCTCGTTGGTCCGCCTAGCAGCTCTGTTAAGAAGTTGTCCCAAGATCCTTCAGGCTGTTGGCACCCTGTTGCTTTGCCTGGCTGGTGAATGCCAGGGCACTTCCAATCCCCCATAGGCACCTGACCATTAACATGGAGACTTCCTTGGCTGCTGACAAAAGACCTTTTCTGTTTCCTCTCCCATCATCAGGTAGTTTGTAACTGCCAGCACAATGTCACTCTTACTAACTCCTCTGATCCTCAGTGACAAAAGCTAACCCAACCTGTTGCCCGTCACGTGGAGGACCTCCATAACTCCAAGCTTCCCATTCATACAGGGGGCTTCCACCCTCCTCATTCTTCTACATCCATGCTACACGACCTGGGGTTCCAGCCATCTAAAGGGACATAAGATTATCTGTACAATTCTCTCCTTATAGCCCTAGACCTAAGGAAGAGCATTTTAAATGATGCCTCACAGAGTCTGAGTGCCTTCCTTACTGGGATCAGAACAGACCAGCACCTCCTCAGTACCCTTGACTGCAGCCCCTCAGGTCCCACTGAGTGGTAAGGGTGTAGTTTGCTAGGTAAGCCCTGGCGTGATCCTCATCCACCACTGGTTGTTCCCCTTTCCCTTCCAGTGTCCTGCCTCAAAGCACAAAGGCCTGGGAGACCTTGCTGGCAGTAACTGAGGCAAAGACGACATTGGCAGTCTCAGATCTGCCTACTCCTATTATCAATTAATTTAATAGTGGTCCCGTAGTATCTCTCTTTCTTCTTTAACTGTTCCTGACGTAGCAACAGCTTATCTTGCTGCCCTTGAATTGCCTTTTGAGTTTCAGCTGAGTTTTGATATGAACCATGGCTGTGCTTGGAGGATGCTGTCTTTGACGGCAAGATGTACCCAGGAACACTGGTAAATGGCTTGGGCTGTTCCTTGGTTGGATATTCAAGGAAGTGAGAAAGGACCCAGGTGTGATGTAATTTGTGATCATGCAATGCCTGCAGCTAATGGGTAGAAGAAGGGACAGAATTTGCCTCTCTGATGGCATCTGATGACTGGTGCCTCTGACTGATGGCAACTGCCAATGGCACAAAAGCACCAAATCATATTTACCGAGATGCCACCTGGGGGAACTGTCACACACCCTCCCTGAAGGAGAATTGCTTTTTCGTATAGGCCCTGTGATTCCCAAGCCAGCCCTGGCATCTCCTGTAGCTTTGTGGGCCTAGATCTGAACACCGAATTGAGTAGATGCTCTGAATTTTGTAACCCAATGTGGGGCTGAACATGAGACAACTGCCAATATTGTCAGCCAAGACCTAGTAAATCCAACAGATGGAGAAGAGGAAAAGAAAGACTGAGCTCTTCCTATGGCACATGAATACATACCATCAGATGAATGCCTCTATAGGCCACCCTGAACATCATGAGGAGGGACAGGTTCCATTGCCCTTAATTTGGGCATCAGCTGTCATTTCACTTGGCCAGAGGAAATTCCCAGGAGCCACCAGAAAGAGGTGCTCATATTTTGTCCTGTCTCTATATCTGCCTGCACATATCTTTGATCTGTCTCTATTAGCTGCACACCTCTCTGACCACGTCTGGCACCTCCAATGTCACCAGACATTTGCATCTGAACACCTCACTCAAGGCCTCCATCAACATTAGCCAGCATGGCAGCTGAGGCAAGGAGCTGACATGCAGGTGCCTATTTCATGCAGACCTACACTGAGGCAAGAGGGATCCCAGCTCCTGTGGGATTGTGGTGGGCATGGGAGGGAGCTGAGTCCCCTTCCAGCCCCAGGACTGCAGACCCAGGATGAGATGCCTCCATGGACTCAGCTGACTCCCTTCCCTCAGCAGGGCTAAAGGAGATCCCTGCCTGTCACTGTCTGCGTGTCCTGCCCAATGATGGCAGAAGAAAGAGGCTGCCCAGGGAAGGGGTTGAGTCACCCTCCTTGGAGGTATTTAAAAGACACTGTGTTTAGGGACATGGTATACTGGTGGATTTGCTAGTGTTAGGTTTATGGTTGGACGTGGTGGTCTTCAGGTTCTTTTCCAACCACAGTGATTGTATGATTCTCAGACAAGTGGATTCTTGGACCTAAGTCTGTCTCTCAGCAGAGCAATGACCCTGCTGGAAAGCAGTGTCTCTCTGCAGGTGCGGGAGGGAACATCCGTGATTGCTTCAGCCTGTTTCCCAGCAGGTTCCCCTGGAGGCCCAGGGACAGCTGGAGGGAGCCCAGAGGGGGCAGAGCAAGTGCTGCCTTGGGCTGGTCCTCTGCTGCTGAGCTGGGCTGGGCTCCTGGGACAGAGGGAGCTCATGGCAAGCGGGCAGCGCTGCAGAGAGACAGCTCTGCCCAGGAGCAGGGCTGGGGGCACTGCCTGCAGGCATCGAGAGGAGACCTGCAAGGCAGAGAGAGCTTAAAGGCAGTGTGGAGTGGGAGGATGCTGAGAGCTCACTGCGGGAGAAATCTTCACAGCCCTCTGCATGGTAAGTCTGTGGGTGCAGGGCAATAGAGCTTCAGTTCCTGCAGGGATCTCCGAAAACCGCCACAGCTGACAGTGTATGGGATCTGGCAGGAGGACTGGCTTCATTTCTCTGGTGTAGAAGAGAAGGGTGTGCTCCAGAGCAGGGTTCCCTGCTGCCCTGTCAGAGGGACAGGGCATGAGGGCTGCCTTCTCCTGGCACCAGCTGCAGGGCTGTGAAGCCGGGTGTGCATGCAGGGGTGCCCAGGGCTGTCCTTCAGAGCAGGGTCCTGGTGTTTCAGGGGCTGAGTGATGGAGCAGGGACTTTGCTGCCTGCCAGGGTCAGCACTCAGCCTGCACAGGGAACTCCCCATGACAGTGTGGGGAGAAGGAGTGCATGAAAGAAATGTCCCCTGGAAGGGCAGAGCAGGGTGCTGCTGCTGTCGAGAGGGTGCTGCATGGGTCAGGTTTGCTCAGAGCTCCAGCTTAGCCCTGGGCATTTCCAAGCGGACTTTCAAGAAGAATGTCAAGGCAGCATTCTCCTGAAAAGTAAGGAGTCTTTGCTTTGAATTTTTATCATCTTGGTGGGCGGGTGGGCAGTATGAGACTAAAATTCATTTGTACCCTCTGGAGAAGGCACCGAGACCCCAGTTGTCCTTAGCACTTCTCTGAGGTGCTCCTTAGCCCCTGCACACACAGAGATGTCCCTGGGCAGTGCCTGGCTGCCAGGAGGGGTCTGCAGGGCAGAGCTGAGCACACAGGGGGTGGGATGGGGTCTGTGAGCAGGGACAGGGAGGAGACAAGGGGATGGAGAAGCAGCTGCTGACAGGGACAGTTCCAGGCAGCAGAGACAGGGGCAGGGAGTGAGAGGGAGCTGCTCCCAGAAATGCCATGGGAGAGGGAATTCGGGCAGCTCCCTGACATCACTGGAGAAACCTGTGGTCTTTTCTCCCACCCAGCAGATCCTCTGCCCTTATGGCCATGGGGACTCAGTCACCTTCTCAGTGGCCTCAGCCCTGAAGAGAAGAAATTATCAAATGCCCTACCCTCTGTCCCTCTTCTCCCTCCATTGGCAGCAGGTCTGTAGTGTTTATCCATTTTTGTCCTCCTGTCCCTGCTCCCTTTTTTCTTGTCACTGGAGAAGAATGGGGAGGGGGAATTTGGGTGCATTTCAGACATTTGTCCATGTGAGTAAAATATCGCAATCCCCTCCTAATCCCCAGGCTCCCAGTGATACAAATGACAAAACTCTCCTTTCAGGACACTCCATCTTTAGGACATTCACTTCTTTCCCTGCCAAAAGCACTCCTTAATTGGCGTGTGGAAACCAGAACAAATACTCAAAACAAAATCCCCAGTTTTGGTTGCATTGGCAGTGACAATGCTGAAAAGCTCTTTGATATGACAAATGGATTTACTCTAAGATGACCCCATGTTCCTATTTACCTCTTGCTGTAGGGCAGGTCTGACTCCCCTGTAGCCCACAGCAGAGCCCGCTGCTCCCAGTGGCACCCTCAGCCAGCACCAAGCACAGCTCATGAAAGGGACCTGCCAAAGATCTTTCTGAAATAGGAGAGGCAGCTTTGGTGGGGTTTCTATGAGAAATGCATTAGCTTTAGCTCAAAGAATTTTCTTCTAACTTGTCACTGTCTTTACCCTCTTGGACAGTGCCGTATGCCAGGAAGAAGCTAATGTCCAATGGCAGCTCCATCACTGAGTTCCTCCTCCTGCCATTTGCAGACACGCGACAGCTGCAGCTCTTGCACTTCTGGCTCTTCCTGGGCATCTACCTGGCTGCCCTCCTGGGCAACAGCCTCATCATCACCGCCGTAGCCTGCGACCACCACCTCCACACCCCCATGTACTTCCTCCTCCTCAACCTCTCCTTCCTCGACCTGGGCTCCATCTCCTCCACTGTTCCCCAATCCATGGCCAATTCCCTGTGGGACACCAAGGCCATCTCCTACTGGGGATGTGCTGCACAGGTCTTTTTCTTTGCCTTCTTGGTAGTAGCAGAGTATTCTCTCCTCACCATCATGGCCTACGACCGCTACGTTGCCATCTGCCAACCCCTGCACTACGGGACCCTCCTGGGCAGCAGAGCTTGTGTCCACATGGCAGCAGCTGCCTGGGGCAGTGGGTTTCTCTATGCTCTGCTGCACACTGCCAATACATTTTCACTACCACTCTGCCAAGGTAATGCTGTGGGCCAGTTCTTCTGTGAAATCCCCCAGATCCTCAAGCTCTCCTGCTCACGCTCCTACCTCAGGGAAGTTGGCCTTCTTGGGCTTAGTGCCTGTTTAGCATTTGGTTGTTTTGTTTTCATTGTTTTCTCCTATGTACAGATCTTCAGGGCCGTGCTGAGGATCCCCTCTGAGCAGGGAC